>NC_089240.1:111523609-111857780 GCF_963924675.1 Phocoena phocoena | reverse complement strand
AATATCTTTTCCCCAGGACTCGGGTCATTCCAGTGCGATACTCAGTTGTAAACTGGAGAAGCAGCCTGTGACTGGGCAGTGGCTGAGGAGGGCACCACTGCTTCCAGAGAAGGTCCTCTTTTGCCTTAGAGGGGAAACACGGTTATCCAGTCTCTTATCTACTCAAAATCATTCTTTCTGCTCCAGCACAATCTTTCTGTCTTTGGTGCCCCTTCCTGTACTCACTCCAGCGTGACATGGGATCCTTTTTTGAGGTAGAGAGGTTGGATGGGGAATTAGTGAGTTCGTTTTCCGTTTCCAGTGTTATCATTGTGAGGAAACCAGGCTGTGCCTGGTGCTGTATATAATGCTCATTTCCACACACATACAGCACAGCCGCGTTATCCAGTAATCGTGACTCTTGCAGCCTGAATACCTGCAGAAAAAAAAAGCTCTCCCAGGGGAAAGGAGGCACGACCCTGCCAGCCCTGGAAGTTCTGAATGGCTCCCGGTCTTCACAGTTTAAATGGTAAACGAGGTCTGTTTTCCCCACAAAAGCCAGGGTTTGCGCTTCGTCTCTCTCAGCACCTTACAACAATATTAGAGCTCATTAACATCAACCCAGGACACGAGAAGGGCAGCCTTCATCGAGGGGGAGACTTTTCCCTTGTGCTGCTCTGGAAAATAGCACGATGCTGAGAGCAGGCATTTATCCCCACCCGTTCTCCTCTAACGATTTCTCCAAAGCACACCCGAGGTGCTGGCTCAGAATGACCTTGAACGCTATTTGTTGACGGCCTACCATCTGCAAAAGGCCTGTTACTTGAGTCCCTGTCTTTGGGGAAGTCCCTAAAGCAAGGATCCCGAGGGGCTCCAGATTTCTCACAATCTGGAGATGGCAGGGGAGCCAGCTCTCTGGTTTCCTCATCTGTGCGATGGGTAGCGGGGGCCCCCAGCTCTGCCGTGCTCACGTCCCATCGCTCTGAGGGGCTCGCAGAAACCACGGACCCAGCCCCTCCTTTCACATCCTGGCATATCCAACCGCCCTCCTCCTGAAACTTCCTGCTCTGGCCAGGCCAGTTGTGCCCTTGGCCTGTAACTCCTTAGGCTGTGCTCAGTGCCCACGTCCAAGTGGGGATGTACAACCCAGAGAGAGCACACCAGCTGCAGGCTCAGATACACCTGGCCAAAGACCAAATAGGGCACCATCAGCCAGGGCGGAGGGCAGGAGTCTGGGCTCAGGAGTCACACGGACCTGACAGACAGTCATTAGCCAGCTTTGTGATTTTAGGAGGACTGAATAACATCTTTTAGCTGAATACCCCAATCTGTACAGCAACAACAGTTACAACAATGACAACAATGGTGACTAACATTTGTGCAGTGCTGGCTTCCAAGCTCGGTTCCAAGAACTTTATATATATCACCCATTTTATCTTCACTGACACCCACGACAAGAGATACCAAGGATGCTTATCCAAATAGCAAGGCATCAGCCATGGTGGTCCCAGGGGAGGCATTTAGACATTTGTCCCGACTTCCTCCTGTCCCCTGGGGGGTGAAGTTTACCCCTTTTCACCTCTGCCCGCTCTTTTGGAGGGAGGAAGAAAACCAACCCCTCTCCCTGGCTGCCCCAGATGCCAACCCTCAGGGGATGACAGTTTGCCAGGGGGATGCCACATGGAAACACTCCGGAAGCTGAGAAATACCATGTGGGGAGGGAGAAGGCAGGAAGCCTGAGTCTGTTAATCAGTGGCAGAACTGGTCTCCATGGGACATAGATAGATCGTACCCCTTCACACTGAAAGGGTTTTTCTCTAAAAGTTCTTTCCACCTCAGAACCACACTGAGTATTAATGATCCGAGACTCACAGAGTAATTTTAGAATGCAAAAAATTTCAGGGGGCAGTGTAAGCTACAAAACTTTTCATGCTGCCAAGCAGTTGCATGGACTCTGGGTGAAGTCTGGTAACTTACAGGTCATAAAGCTTGGAATTTCACATCTTGTTAAAAATCTCAGCTTTCTCACTGTTTGCAAAAGTCCTTAGATTTATGTACTTTGGAGCCTACTGGGCTTTGGGAAGGAGGAGAGCTAGATTTCCTTTAAAAAGAAGTAAATATCACCAGGACTTATTGTGTGAAGAGTTCCACGTTGGGTTTGAATTTACAGGCATAAGAAATCTTCTTTTCTTCCCTTTCACCAAATAAGAAACCATCATTTTCCTGCCTTGTAAAAGAAAGAAAAGAAGAATGGCATAGAAAAACATCCTTCTGTTTAAGGAAATCCCATTTGTGCTTCGTTGAATGTTCCCTCACAATACACACAGGCTAACCTTCAGTTAACCAGAGGGGGGGAGGAAACAATTAATTAAGGCATTGATTAAGGTGTCAGTTTACATACACAGAACTGCTCCCTTGGGTGAGGTGTGAAGAATAGCAGAAAACTCCCTGCAAGGAGAACTGGATGGCTTATTTGGGGAGTGTGAGAACTTCAGCCTTTTCCGAGTTGGTTTTATGTCCAGTAGATGCTTTTCCTGGAATGCCTGTGTACCACTAAGGACTCTAAGTCAACCCATTCAAAGAGCCAGTGAAAGTCGTGGCTGTCTTATAGATCAGTGGGCTCCCAAGGATTGGTCCTTTTCCCCACCTCTCCTGGGTTGCCCGGGAGAGCCTGGCCTAGTTGTGAGCATCAGCCTGAAGGAGAAAAAGAGAGAAATTCAGCATCCAGATCATTTAGGTCTTCCTAGTGTTGTGAAGACAATCAAGTGATCGTAAGTAACGCACTTTATGTGACTGTAAGGGCTCACTCTTCTCGCTAGACGGAACATGACTACTAAGCCACAAGACTGTTTTGACAAATGTACCAAAGACAACACATCTAAATGAGCATCCACCCACTTCAAAGTTGTCCCCTCTTCAAGTCCCACACTTCTTTTTTAAAAAAGTTTTTTAAAGGCCATGAGAATTCACTGTTCTTTTTAAAATTAATTAATTAATTTGTTTTGGCTGTGTTGGGTCTTCGTTGCTGCGTGCGGGCTTTCTCTAGCTGTGGCGAGCGGGGGCTACTCTTCATTGAGGTGCGCGGGCTTCTCATTGCGGTGGCTTCTTTTGTTGAGGAGCATGGGCTCTAGGTGCACGGGCTTCACTAGTTGTGGCACACGGGCTCAGTAGTTGTGGCGCAC
Organism: Phocoena phocoena; assembly: GCF_963924675.1. Lineage (NCBI taxonomy): Eukaryota > Metazoa > Chordata > Mammalia > Artiodactyla > Phocoenidae > Phocoena > Phocoena phocoena. The sequence goes on along the minus strand of NC_089240.1, from coordinate 111,854,619 downwards.
GGGCTTGGTTGCTCTGCGGCATGTGGGGTCTTCGGACCAGGGCTCGAACCCTTGTCCCCTGCACTGGCAGGCGGATTCTTAACCACTGCGCCACCAGGGAAGTCCCAAGTTCCACACTTCTTTTATGAGGCTGCTGCCACTGCTGATCACAGCATTTATGGGACTCCTCTTTGGGGACTGCTGGTATATGAGTCACACAAGAAAAACAGTTAAAATGGTACCCCCAGGGCTTGGGGGATCCAATCGCATCAGAGGCATATTTGCCTTTGAATCATTTAACTATACTTTCGTTTCATCTGTGTTCATATGTTAATGTTGTTTGATCTGCAAGCCATCCTCCTTGCTTTGACCGAGTTGTTTACATGCAATGGGAGGACCCGTGCAGTTGGTTTAGACATCACTAACCAAGGAAGGAGACCAGACCTTCGGCATTAATGACCCAACGTCATGTACAGCCCCCCTCCCAAGTCTGCTTAGGACCACCAACCACAGTTCTTATTTCTGTACCACTCATCATTACTCCAAGAATAAGATGTGCAAAGGCTGAACTTTAAAAATAAAACACAGGGCTTCCCTGGTGGCGCAGTGGTTGAGAGTCCACCTGCCGATGCAGGGGACACGGGTTCGTGCCCCGGTCCGGGAGGATCCCGCGTGCCGCGGGGCGGCTGGGCCCGTGAGCCATGGCCGCTGAGCCTGCGCGTCCGGAGCCTGTGCTCCGCAACGGGAGAGGCCACAGCAGTGAGAGGCCTGCGTACCGCAAAAAAAAAAAAATAAAAATAAAAATAAATAAAACACAAAACTAAGCTACAGGTATACCAAAATGTTCAGTCCTACTGATTTGGGCTAAGAATTTGTTTCCTTTCTTAAATTAACTTTTTATTGATCACTCCTGTGACCTTAACTTGTACAGTTTTGCTGGTCTTCTTCCATAAAAAAATGATGTTAATATTTATTTCCACTTTGAGTGGTGCAGGAAAAACCTGATTGTGGCCTTTTGTGAACCAGTGGCCTTAAAGGAAAGTAAATGTTTACAGCATAATCCTCATAACTTTGCTCAGGCCAAGGTCCCTGGGCTTTCCCTGGACAGCAATGCGCATCCTTAGACTTGTTTTGTCATGCTTTTTCCTCTTGGGGTCACTTGTCCATACTCTGGGCACTCCTGGGATCTCTGAGGGACTTTTGATATCTGAAGCCACATGCCTAGGACCGTGGTTCTCATACTCGAGCACACGTCCATCAGAATTTCCCAGAGGGCTTGTTAAAACAGATCGCTAGGCTCCAGCCCCTGAGTTTCTGCTTCAGTGGGTAGACCCAAGAATGTGAATTTCTAACAATTTATGAAGTGATACTGATGATGCTGCTTGATTCTGGGGCCACAATTTGAGAACCACTTCCTTAGCTTGTTCATAGGAGCAGAAATCCTGGGTTTGTGTCCCAGCAGTAAGATGGGAAGAATCCAGGTTCTAGAGTCAAAGAGAAACTGGTTCATGTCTGAGCATCCCTACTTTAACTTGTGACACTGGGTCAAATCATATCTGTTAGTCTCAGCTTCTTCATCCTCAAAATGGGAATGATAATATCTGATTCACAGTATTGTTGGGAGTTAATGTGTAAGTGCCAGGCACGAAGGCTCCCAGCTCCTGGCTATGCCGTTGGTGTAAGGAAATGCCTGCTCTCTGCAGTCAGATGCTTCCCCTTCTTGAGGGTTAGTGGGCTCTTCCAGGCACGGTTTATTGTGCCATCCTAGGTAATTAACCGACACAAAGACAGGAGCTACTAAAAATACAGGCCTTCAGCCCAGGAATATTCCTTGCAGTTAGGTTGATTCCCAAGAGCTACTTGCAATTTGTGACTTGTAGGCAAATCTTTGCCTCTCAGGGCCTTCATTTCTTCACCTGTAAAGTGAAGACTTTGATTTAGATAATTTGCCACCTCAAAGGTTTCTTCTTGCTCTGCCAAGTCTCGGATTCTGTGACTTAGAACTCAGGTACTTATTTCAGAATAATCTCTTTCAATGAAAATGAAAACTGTATGGTTCTTGTTTTTATCCATTCACTTACTCTTAATATCCTTAAACTTCCCAGCCTTCTTTAACATTGGGCTACTACACAGAAAGTCAGGGACAACTGCTAAATATAACTAGATCTCCTTCATAGCTAAAGCTCCTTAAAATGTTCCAGCACAGGTGTAAAATGGTATATCTGTTATTTAATACTGACATCTAGTGGTTTCTCCTTATCAAAGAAAATGATAGGCATTTTCCCATTAGCTCATGGTATGCTCTGCTGCTTCTGCTACAGCCATTCATTCAACAATCTTTTATTAATCACTTATTTTATGTCAAACATTGTGCCAGGCCCAGAGGAGCTCATGTTGACAAATGCTACTCAGTCCCTACCCTTCCAGAGCTCATAGTCCAATGGGTGAAGCCGACAAATCACTAGACTATCACAGCCCATGGTGATAAACGCTACAATAGGAGAATACCAGCACAGCTGGAACAGAGGAATACCAGGGCAGTTAACTCTGCCCAGGAAGGTCAGGGAAAGCGGAAGAGGCAATCTTTGGAGAGTTGAGTCTTGGAGGTTTCCAGGTAACGTACAAAGGACAGATCGAAGCCCTTCCAAAGAGTAGGCACTCCATATACAAAGGAAAAGGGCCTGTAGGATCTTTGCCTGGGACCAATTTGGAATATTAAGATTACATTTGCATACTTGGAATGTAGAGTATAGAGCGGGGTTTCTCAACCTTGGCACTACTGATAATTAGTCAATAGTCCGCATTGTAGGCTGTTCAGCAGCATCCCTAGACTCAACCCACTAGATGCCAGTAGCACCTGACCCCCAGTTGTGACAACCAAAATGTCTCCAGATATTTCCAAAGGTCCTAGAGTCAGGGAAGGGAAGTGGAGGGGGCGATGCAAAATTACTCATGGTTGGGAAAGACTTGTGTAGAGGGAGCTTGATAGAGATAAGGCTGGAGAGAAAGAAATGTTGTTGCCAGGTCCCACAGGGCTGTGTCTGGCATGTGGAAGAGCTTGAACCTCATGTCATAATTGATAGGGAGCCATTAAGAGGTCTTAACTAGGGAGTGGTAGGTCAGATGCGTGCCATATGGGGGTGTGGAATGGATGTGAGGCTGGAGACAAGGAGGTGGCCAGGATGCTGATGCAGTGATTGAGTAGAGACGTGATGAGTGCCTAACTCCAGGCAGTGGTAAAAGGATGGATTTGTGAGCTCTTAAGAACTAGAATCAGCAGGACTTAGGGAAAATTCAGACGTTGGAGGTAAGCGAGATAGAGAAGTCAAAGACGGCCTCCAGGTTTCTTGCTTGGACAACTCTTTCTTTGCTGTTTTTCCACAATTGCTTACCAATGACACATAAAAGTTGGCCTAGACTTGTAGAGGGTGGCAAACCTTTCACTGTGTCCTGCCTGTCGAGAAACCATGGGCATACAAAGGCACCAAACAATGGTCTTTAAATCAACTTGGGTAACTGAGGGGGTCAACTCGGGTAACTGAGGGGGAGTCATGACTGTAAAGCTGTGACACCCGGTCATCTTAATGAAATGACATGGTTGGTCACAAGATATTCCTGTCCAATCACTACTAACTGAAACAGGCTGAGTGTGATTTTTCTGTGGCTGAGCTTGGCTCACTCGTTTAAAATTAAATCAGACCATTCAGCAGCACCCTTCGGGTTTATGTCAACTCGAAGGGAGATTTCCAGCAGCTACCAAAGATCTGCTCTCACCTGCATCTTGTTCTGTTTTAATCAATGCCTGGATCCAGGCATTGCCAGAAGAAAATAAGAAGATATGGTGAAGATATTGGGCGATATGATCAGAATCCAGATGTGGGTTTTTTTGTTTTTTGCGGTACGCGGGCCTCTCGCTGTTGTGGCCTCTCCCGTTGCGGAGCGCAGGCTCCGGATGCGCAGGCTCAGCGGCCATGGCTCACGGGTCCAGCCGCTTCGCGGCATGTGGGATCTTCCTGGACCGGGGCACGAACCCGAGTCCCCTGCATCGGCAGGCGGACTCTCAACCACTGCGCCACCAGGGAAGCCCCCAGATGCGTTTTGACAGGCTTAGACTTCCTCTACCAAGAAGAAGTTAAACAGGGCCACAAACAAACTGCATCAGTTCTGGACAAAGGAGATTGGGTTTCCAAATGGCCTGTGTGTAAAAGAATGCAAGAAGGTCGTTGACAGTGTGTCAGTGCTGTGACGCGTCTGCCAGAAAGGCTGATGTGATATGAGGCCACGTGAAGAGAAATGGTGTCAAGAATGAGGGGGGAGATAGACTGTCCCTACTTGTTCCTTGTCAGACTGTGCCTAGAGGGCATGTTCCAATAAAGTAGAATATATTCAGAGGCAAGCAAAAGGATAGTGAGGGGACCTGAAGCAGTGGAGAGAACAGTTGAAAACCATATTTAGCATGAAGAAAAGAAACCTCGGGGTACTGGAATGCTGTCTTCAAATACCTGAAGCCACACTTGTGGAATTAAAAACCGATCCTAAGTAAGTCCTCAAGGTCTGAAACTACCACGTTTTGCTGACAACTCCACATCTGAAGCCCAGATCCCTGTCTGAGGCTCTATTTGTCCATTCAGCCAGAGACCTGGGAGGCCTCCTTACCCCTCCTTCTCTCTCTCCCCATATTCATTTTGTCACTAAGTCTTGTTACTTTGACCTCCTAAATCTCTCTAGTTTGCTCCCTCTTCTTCTGTCTTGTTTTCTATAGTAACCTCAACTCATTTCCCCAATTCCACACACCATATACAGTGATCTTTCTAAAACGCAGATCTCATCATGTTACTCCCTTGCCTAAAACCCTTTAAAAAGGCCTCCCTGTTGCCTTCAGAAGTCTAATTCTTTTCTTTTTCCTTTTTGGCCATGCCACGTGGCTTGCGGGATCTTAGTTCCCTGACCAGGGATTGAACCCAGGCCCTCGGCAGTGAAAGCGTGGAGTCCTAACCACCGGACCACCAGGGAATTCCCAGAAATCTAACTTCTTTAATGTGGCATCTGAGGCCTTCCACGACCCGGTCCGTAATTACCTCTCCATCCTCCATTCCGGCCACTGGCCCGTAATTCCCAGTAAGATGTTTCCTGTGCCCTTCCTCCACACACAGTAGGCTAGTTTATGCCTCTGTACCTTTGCTCATGCTGACCTTTCTGCCTCATACTCCATTCTGCTTTTTGCCTCATCTAATTCTTCCTTGTTTTTCAAAATAAAGCTACAGAAACTCTTCCTCTATCATTAGACTAGGCTGAGCATCCCTGCAAGGTGCTTTCTTTGTGCCTTGTCCCTGCTCCAGTCATTAATAGCACATTAGAACGGAATGCTCCGCTAGGGGCCCCGAGTCTTAGCCCTCTAGGCATCCCCAGGACCTCTCTCAGTGCCAGGCACACAGGTGCTTGAACAGAACTGAGCGCTGGAAGAGTGCCACCCATGTTTCTGTGCCTAGTTGCCTCTCCACTCACTGTGCCATTGGCTTGGGCTTTCATATCCTCAGTTGCTCTGGGTGGGGAGACGGCTTCTCTGACATTTCCCTGACAGCTCTTCACTCAGAATAATGAGCAGCCTCGATCCTTTGCCCAACAAAACCTTCCAGGGGTTATTCTCACCTGCCTTCTCACCTCCAACACACTATGCCATTTGGGAGGCCACTGGACAGTCTTGGAGACCCACCCTTCAGCGGATCTTCCTTTCCATCCAGGGGAACTTTTTCCAAGCAGCATCAAGTGTTTCCAGTTGAGGCAGTCTGGCACCCCGGGCCTATTTTCCCTGGAAGAAGGGGGCTGCTGGCAATCACTGACTCTCCAGAGCTATTGGCATCTGAGTGGAGGGCAGCTCTCATCACTAGCACGTGTGCGTGCACGCGTGTAGACGCCTCTAATTTCTCTGCTGCTGTGATAATCCCTACAGTGTGGAGACCGAGGCTGCGCACCTTGGACGGCTCTCCTCTCATAACGGCACTCGGAGACCTTCATCTGGGAGGAGTCGCGCATCCATAACATGAGAGCGTCTGTGAATGTCTGCCTCTGCCTTCCTGCGCTGCCTCTCTCTCTCTCCACATGGGAATGGTGCTTTGGTCCAGACACTAACCCTGCTGGTTGCGATCTCTGAAGGACAAGGGAGAGATTTTAGGTAGGAGAGCCGCAGGCTTGCACAGGGGTGCACTCTAGAATTTACCATAAGATGTCACTGTAGGCTTAAAGCAGTAGAACAGAGGACTGTCAGCTGAGCATGAAGGTGACTCCATCATGGGGGTTAAAGCACCCATTTATGATGCATGCCTGGAAAAGCTGGTTGAAAGACTAATCCAAATGTGTCACTGCACTTCATAAATTTCTTTTTTTTTTCCAAATAAGCAGACTAATTGCCACAAAGCTATGGCCTCAGGCCTAGCATAAAGGCTTGATAAATCCGTACTGAAGGAATGAATGAATGAATACCAAAGCTAGGAGTGGAAGGGCAGAGCCCATGGGAACAGCAGTCACCTTTGTTGGTCAAGGAGGCTACTGGGGAACAAAAGCTGCTACTCGTTAGCAGTGGGTCTCTACAGAGATGAATTTGAGTGGCACCAGCAGAGTCAGGTCCCAGGAAAAGCACTGAGAGAGGTGAAGGTCACCTTGGCCCCCTCTCCAGCCTCACTCCCCAATGCTTCTCCTGTGCCCCATGCTTGTTTATGCCAGAAAATCATAGAAGGTGATTTTTAAAATTTTCTATAATTTTTGCCAGACACTTAGATTCGCCAGAGTTTTTAATATAATGACGCATGGCCTTCCCAGTTCCAAACTCTTTCCCCCCTCTTCCCGAGATAGTTCATTAAAGAAGTAATTAAGGGAGTTCCGGAGATTCTGCTTTGTGCCTGGTACAAAGCTGAAATGGACGAGATGAGAGTTGGAGAAGAATGCCTAAAGCCCCTGCCCTGGAAAACCTAGTTTAAGCAGAAATACAAACAACTGATTGCAATTCAGTATCAAAAGTGTTTTCACAAAGGTTCAAGTGTGGAAGTGACACTGAGGAAGAGGTGACGGTTGGCAGCAAGGGGTGGGATACATTTTCTCAGAGGAGAGATAGTACTTGGACTGGAACTCGAAGGATGCCTAGAATTTTTCAGTTAAAGAAGGAAGGTCACGCCAGAGGAAACACCACGCACAGAACAGGCACACGGGATATAGATCCCAAGGTGCCTTCGTTGCTCAAAGCCCAAGACTTAGGAAGAGAGTCTGCTCAGAGGATATCAGCCACCAGACTCAGAGAACCACCATCCCTCAGATGGGAATGAATAAACTTCAGAGAAGCTGCAAGCCATTCCCCAGGTTTCTTTTCAGAAACTAAATGTTAATATTCAGCGTTTATTTTTGTCTTCCTTCCACGATAGGCCAGCTCATCCACGACCTCGTCCTTTATCCACTGAACCTGAGTGGAAGCTCATTTATTATGAAAGCACAACTGCTGAGTTGCTTTTCCCCGATCACATTATAAGCTGGGATGCTTCTGGGGTGTGTGTGTGCGGGGGGTGAGGGTGGGTGTGCACGTGTGTGCGTGCACCTGCTATGTATGGGTGTGTGTGGGTGTGTGGTTTCGATGTTTCCTAGTCTGCTATTTGAGCAAAGAACTTGGTCAGTTTGCAGCTTTAAATTGAAGACAGCCACACAGCAAAGCCTCCACACATGCTGACATCAGGGTGTCCTTTCTGTGGGTAAAGAAAAGGGGCATTTTGGAACTGATAGAGTTAACTTGCCTCTGCTGGGAATATTAGCACGTGAGCAAAGGCTGAAACCAAGGTAGTAGCTTATATATGTGCCATTGGCAGCTACCATGTCTATTTCAGTCAGTGACTAACCACAATGTCCATTTCTGGAGGCCCCCGGGCTGCGCTGCATATCTCCACATTCCACTGCCATCACGTAGGAGCCATGATGTTATGACAACAGCCAGAATCAAAAGCATCATATCACACACTCTTTCAATGAAGTTTTGTTCTTTAATAAGATATCCCGATTAGGCTAGATATTAGAAAAATGCTTTTGTGTATTTAGTAAGAAAGATTAGAACTTGAGCTCACTTGTCAACCTCGTATCACTTCAGTGAAATCACGTGTTTCCACTGAGTCTCCTTTCACGATCAGTTAATGGGGGTTTGGGGGTGGGGAGTATGAAATAAATGAGGTCATTGGGAGGACTTTGTCATTGGTTGGAGAGAGAGAAAAGCAGGGAAAGGAGGGGAGGGGAGGGGAGTTTCCGCGGATGTAGTGCTTTAGCTGCAGTACCAGCGAATTGGGTGAAAAATGAGCTCTCTGGACAGGCTAGTGGGACTCAGAGAGGGGACGATAGCACAGTTCACAGGACAACTGCCACCAGATCGCCATCATTTCCCTTTTGCCTTCCTTCCTGACCAGTGAACATCACATATGCCATGCACCTCCCGGACTCCACTTATGTCACCCGAATCCCTGACTGTTGGCCTTTGTGCTTTGTCCATAGGAACTTCCACTACATCACCATCCTCCGTGACCCAGTGTCCCGGTACCTGAGTGAGTGGAGGCATGTCCAGAGAGGGGCGACATGGAAAGCGTCCCTACATGTCTGCGATGGAAGGCCCCCAACCTCCGAAGAGCTGCCCAGCTGCTACACTGGAGACGACTGGTCTGGCTGCCCCCTGAAAGAGTTCATGGACTGTCCCTATAACCTAGCCAACAACCGCCAGGTGCGCATGCTTTCTGACCTGACCCTCGTCGGCTGCTACAACCTGTCGGTCATGCCCGAAAAGCAGAGGAACAAGGTCCTCCTGGAAAGCGCCAAATCGAATCTGAAGCACATGGCGTTCTTCGGCCTCACCGAGTTTCAGCGGAAGACCCAGTATCTGTTTGAGAAAACCTTCAACATGAACTTTATTTCGCCGTTTACCCAATATAACACCACTAGGGCCTCTAGCGTAGAGATCAATGAGGAAATCCAAAAGCGTATTGAGGGACTGAATTTTCTGGATATGGAATTGTACAGCTATGCAAAGGATCTCTTTTTGCAAAGGTATCAGTTTATGAGGCAGAAAGAGCATCAGGAAGCTAGGCGGAAGCGTCAGGAACAGCGCAAATTTCTGAAGGGAAGGTTCCTTCAGACCCATTTCCAGAGCCAGAGTCAGGGCCAGAGCCAGAATCCGAGTCAGAATCCGAGTCAGACCCCAAACCTAAATGCCAATCAGAATGTGACTCAGAATCTGATTCAGAATCTGACTCAGAGCTCGGGTCAGAATCCGAGCCCGAAGGAGAATCGGGAAAGCCAGAAGCAGAGCCCTGGCCAAGAGCAGAGCGATGGCAACACCAGCAATGGCACCCATGACTACATAGGCAGTGTAGAGAAATGGCGCTAAATGGCTCCCAAAGGCTTTTGCACACTTCTCCCAAAGCGCCAGTCAAAATAGGGCAAGTCTTCAAACATGAGAGTGTCCAAACACATCCTGCTTCCTTAAGTTTGGAAGTTACAAAAGTTAAGATGTTGCCTTTACAGTTGCCTTTCAATTCAGTGTTCTACTGTGCGTGGGTAAAACAAATTTCAATATGTAATTAAATTGTCTTTTTTTCTTTTTTGTTCATAGGGAATTTATAAAATCCAAAAGGCAAACCAGACTCATCAGAAATTGCTGTTTAGATATTTTCAGAAGTTCTTAAATTAGTCATAGAGACAAAATGAAAACATAAAATGTGGCCGTTTAACTTATAGCTAAGAAATGGACTTTACATTATTCATGATACACTGTTGAAACCCAGTCTTGGAAGCAAACATTTTTTTCCAGGGGTAAGCATGAATATAACACAAAAGAAACTAAAATTAAACACGAAACTGTTCATTTTCTTCTGATTTTAACAAGGAATCTATTTTAAAAGAATAAGAACTGATGGTAGAGTTTACCAAACTGTAGAAAATGAAAAACTTCTCTCCCAAACGTGGGTAGTTTTATGTAAAAATATTGGCTTTCGAGTAGAACGGGACTCATATCTTGTTATTTCAGAGATGTTTAAAATTTTAAACTTTTTCTGCCTTCTACTATTTAAAGGTTTTAAACAGTGTGTATCTCATATTAAATAAAACACTTTTTCCAAATGGAGTACCAATGCAAAGATCTAATTTCCAGATGATTTCTGGGCACTGTAATTTCAACAATTCTGGACTCTTTTTGGCACTGCTTCTCATTCATTTTAAAGCTTCTCCGAGTTGTGCTCATTCCAGACTAACCCGTTTTAGAATCTTTCTTCATCATCTAAATGGTGTGTTGCTGAATTCATTGTGATAATATAATCCTGGATTAAAGTCGGGACTTTCTTTCTGTAGAATTGTCTTATCAATGTTTGTGTAGTGAGGTCCTTATCAAGAAACTCTTGAACAGGATAATGTGTCTTAAAATATTGCTCAAGTTATTATTCTTGATCAGATAGAATTAAACCTGAATGTGAATGAATTGTTATTTACTTTTTGTGCATTTTTATTGTAATGTTTCCAGTTGGGCTGGCTATTTTCTAGCCCATTAGTTCTTTTCCGTGTTGACAGAGTATAGACAATTACAAGAGAAAAAACAAGGGTAGAAGAAGCACTAGGATAGTCAGCATTATTCAGTAACACCAAAAGCTTTACCTCCATACTTTGGGTGAACCGTGTACCAGGTTTTGTTTTGAGAGAACAAAAGGCAGGAGTGTTCTGCATTGAGGTTAAACATCAGAAGCATATGGATTGAAGAAAGTGATTTGGTATTGGAAGTCTGTGCAGAAATACTTTTAGGGTATCAACTGCGACTTGCGCAGGGCACAAAGAAGGATGTAACCCACCGTGCAAGCAGGCATCCTGATTCTGGGCAGTTTCCGTTTTACGGGTTTTGCTATCCTTTCGTAAGGACTTATGCTAAGCCCCTGGCTGTCAGTCAAAAAGGCAACTGGAAGTGGCATTTATGTTTTCACGAGGGACATGCTTAGAAGTGTGACCATAAAGTCACATCTTGTACAATCTGCTCATTTGCATGATCTAGTTTCATCTGTAATAATAAGGCCACAAGCTGGACAAGAAGCTGAGTACTTGGTTAAAAAATAAATGTTCTTGACTCTGCACTTGTATCAGTAGATCTAAATTTTGTTTTGTCCGACAGTATCGTAGTCCTGGGGATCTGAGAACTGGAGAACTGAAAGGAAAAAATTTTCAAAATCCAAAACATCTTGAAGTCAAACTGTTTTAGAGTGAAACTATTTTGTGTACTCTGTGTTTTTAAACTAATGATTCTGTAGATCACTGTGGTATTTCAATTTTGTTTTGTTTTGATTGATATTGTTTGCTCTTAAAACTGATAGGTACTGCTGGAAAGCAGGTTGAAGCCCGAGCCAGTGGAAAAGCTTGTTACAGAAAAAATATTTTGTGTTATTGCTGTGGTGTGCATGGTTTGCAGAGATTAAGTGCATCTTCTCTGTCTATACTGATTTATTGTATATAGGGGACGTTATAAATATACATTTTGGTCACCATCATGTAAATCCCATGATTTTGACTGTAAACATCTTTCCAGTGGTGTAGCTTTACAAACCATTCACTGATTTTTGTGTAATTTAACAATAGATATGAAATAAACTTTAAATTACAGGCTCTGAGTAATTTCGTGATTTCAAGGTTTGCAGCCACTAGACATTATGACATCACAGAGAGAATTTTCTTTTCTCAAGGAGTTTCTTTTTGTCCTCTCAGCCACCAGGTATGGAAATGAGATGAGCCATTCTAATCTAGCACACCCAAATGGCCTTAATTTTGGGTGCTTCCTTCTGGGAGTCCGCAGTGTGTCCTCCTTTGAATAAAACAAAGCTGTCAATGAAAGACAAAGTTGAGTGTGCGTTTTAGTCAGCTTGGGCTGCTATAACAAAATACCATAAACTGGGTGGCTTATCAACAACAGAAACTTATTTCCTACAGTTCTGGAGGCTGAAAGTCTGAGCTCAGGTGGCCAGTATGGTCGGGTTCTGATGAGGGCCCTCTTCTCAGTTGCAGAAGTCTGTCTTCTTGCTGTGTCCTCATATCACAGAAAGTAGCTAGCTAACTCTCTGGCTTTTTCTTATAAGGGCACTAATCCCATTCATGAGGGCTCTGCCCTCATGACCTAATCACCTCCCAAAGACCACACCTCCACATACCATCACACTGGGATTAGAGTTTCAACATATGAATTTCGTGGAGACAAACATTCAGTCCATTATGCTATGCAAATGAAATATGTGAGTGTTTTAATTTAAAAATTATTAAAGGAGATACTCGCACATCTAAGCACATGTTGAAAAGAAAAATAGCACTTTTATTTTTTAATCTATCCCCTCTGTCTAAGATAGAGGTTAAAGGTGAGCATTAAAGTATTGGCTTTTAAAGTTATGAAGACAATATGCTCTAATTGTATTCAATGTACATATCTTTCCAAACAAACTTATGGTTAGGACTATGGATGGGGATGATTTGTTCTTGCCCTTTTGAAAAGAGAATTTAGATGTCAGTTCATAGGATTAGAGGGAAGAAAGCTACAAAATTTAGGGGGTTTAACTATACTCAGCCTGCAAGCTATTCATACTTTAAAAATTCTGCCCATCAACTGTTCATTGAGCAATAATCGGGTGGTCAAAGGTCCTGACTGCAAAAGGGTCCCATGGCTTCCCCTTGGGAGGAACTGTGAACAGGAATGTAGAGGTCAAGAACTTGAAATATTTAGGAAATAAAGATTATTTCCCTTTACCCTCCAGGAGGCTACTCTTGGAGAGTACTTACTGAAGTGGGGAAAATGTTGAAAACCTGCCCTATCCTTCTGGACACAGAAGCTGAGCAAAGGGTCTACTGAGGTAGCCCAAAAGAGCCATAAAACATCACAGGACAGGCTTTAGATAACTGCATTCTCCCCATGCCTGAGACACAGAAGAGACCAACATTGTAGTCCAGGCTGGTGATATGCAACTCCCAGCTTTCTTGCCCTGTGCTGAGGAGTACTGCTCTCTTGTCTTCACTAGGGATTATGCCAAGCAAATAAACAAAGCCCAGGTGTTTTCTAGAGTCTAACAAGACACAGCGTATGCTGACTCCAAATATAACCCCATGGGATTGTGAAATAAGGCAATCCTAATCTCTCAAATGGCCAAAGTGAAGTGAGTTGACAGTTTTAAACATCAAAGGAATTAGATCAAGACCTCAAAAATCCTAAAGTAAATTTATAACACATCAATCAGACCTTCAGAACTAGCCTTTAGAACTGCAGGAGAAAACTATCTTGAGGACAAAGCAAATCAACTGTTTGTCGTGCAAGTGACACTGTTTGAGCAGGGGTCCCAAAAGGACAGACCTGGGGCCAAATGTGGTTCTCCACCTGCTTTTGTAAATAACAGTGTATTGGAACACGGCCATGCCCTTTTCTTTGCATATTTCCTCTGGCTGTTCTCATACCCCAGAGGCAGGAGCAGTTGCAACATACATCTAATGGCCCAAAAACCTAAAATATTTATTTTCTCGCCCTTGAGAGAAAAAAATTGGTCAACCTCTGAGCTAGAGAGCCAGTCAAAATTTCCCAAATAGTAAAATCTTGGCATAGTTTATAATGATTCCAGAGTCAGAGAGAACAGAAGGGTGTGATTCAAACAACACACTTCCCAATGAACCAACAACACACCAACATTTATGGGGTACCTACTATTATATGAAAGGCACCACATTAGGCCTAAGAACAGGGAAGAATCTGATCTTTCCTCAAAGGATTAAGGAAATCTAAACCAAATGCTGTGCCAGAGAGTATAGTTAAAAGCTTAATTCGTTCTTCAGTGTGTGTGTGTGTGTGTGTGTGTTTGATTACATGGTTGTAAAAACTGCAAATGATATAGAAACATGTAAATAAAAAATGAAATGACCAATTACCTACACAATTCTCACTCCCCCAAAGTAACTAGTATAATTATATGATTTCTTCCAGACCTCCTTGTCCTTTTCACATTCAAATCTAATCCCCCCTTCTCTCTGCCCACACACATATAATATTGATAACAAAAATGAAACCATATAGTTTTCAATGTTACTCAGTTTCCATTTTTTTAAGCTCAACAATGTATCCTGGTTTTCCTTCCAAAATAGGAATATAGTGGATGGTTGACCCTAAGCCCCTAAGCCCCCAAACTGATTACTGCTGATGTTACAGGTTGAGAATGTTGGCTCTGGATCCATACTGTCTGGGTTTGAATCCCAGCCCCACTATTTACCAGGTCTGTGACCTTGGGGAAGTCACTAACCCTTCCATGCCCCAGTTTCCTCCCCTGTAAATGGAGAAAATAATAGCTCCAACTTCAGAGGGTTGTTGTGAGAATTAAATGAGTTCATATTTGTAAAGCACTTAGAACAGTGCCTGACATAAAATAAGCTTAATACGTATTTGATGGCACTATCATTATTATTGCTACGAGTTTGAAACCTAGATGTCTGATGGATGCCTGTGTCTTTGATAGCTAAAGACTGACTCTGAGATGAAGAATTGAAAGTGCTGGCAAGAAAATAAGCCAAAAGTAGTATATGTCCTGTTGTGATTAAAAAAAAACTTTTCTAATTTATATATATATATATAAAACAAAGGTTACATAATTAAATGTACAAAAGACCTACCCTAAGATTTACTTCTGAGTTTTGAATGTAGCCAGTGAACAGATCTCCCGAAAGATCTAATCCACAAAATGCCAAGTGAGTCACCCATACTCTCTCCAGCAGTGAAAATGCATGATATCCCTGGCTGATTGGGGACCTACTTTAGTGCACCTACCAAAGATGACTCACCAGCAGGCCCCTTCCTTTCCCACCCACCTCCCCACCCAACATTGTCAGAGTATGGGCCTGTCTTCACAGTGAGATCCCAGAGGGCCCCAAAGATCTAGCTGCCTCCCTCACCGGTCTGGGTGGGTGCTTGGAATTCCCACACTCCAAGTCTCTACTCTGGGTGAAAGCAGCCTGTGCAGAAGACCCTATTAAAATGCATCTATGCCACCTAGGAGAGAGGAAGGAGAGTAACCCATTAAAAGCACCTCCTAGTTTATCACGTTAGCAGTCACGAAGGGCCCTCAGGGAAGGGGACACACAAGTCTTGTAAATTCAGGTAGTTCACTTCACTTTTAAAAAAAGAAAAGAAATAGAATAGTTTGCTTCCCTCTCATTTGAATTTTAAAATTTTGATCTTATTGCCTGAAGGGCAGGATAAGGGTCAATAAACCTCATCAAGTCTCACTAAATTGTGTAAATTCTATTCTCATTGTGCCTGGTTAAATCTTGTGACTTCACAAAGCTCAGTAAGATTTACTGATGCCTAACTGGGCCTAAGAAAAGTTTAACAGTTTTTGTGACTTAAAAATGCTCTACTGGATTTCATGTGACTTAGGAGGACCTGAAAGGAATTGTCAAGTCTTAGCAGAGAGTGCTTTAACCATAGCTTGATAGGCCCTAATCAGCCAACTGGAGCTCGACCTCACCAGCTTTCTCAAGGAAACACAAGAGAGGTTAATTCAAACACAAGAGTGGTTTTTTCCTCTCAGGCCTGAAGAAGGTCTTCTGTCCCTGAAACCAGCTAGAGCAGGACCATGCGTTCATCAAGGGCCTTGGGATTATGTGGCAAAGACTTCGTGAATTTGACCCAAGAGGCAGATTTAGGCTTTGCAAAAGTGAACAGGTAGGAAGGAAGGTTAAGTAAGGAGCCTCAGCACTGACTTGTTAAGATGAACAGGACTTATCAAGAATGAGTTTGACCTAAACAGTCATCAGTAGTTTCCCAATGCTCTTCAGCATCCGTCACTGTTGGAAACATGCTTCCCCCAAACTCCAGGGAACTTGACAGGGCGGTCATTGTTTTGATTTACCAGCACTCCCACTCAAGGTCAGGTTTCTATGTAACCCACCTGAATGGTCACAATACCTTCTTAACTATTCTCCTGCCCTCAGCCTCTTTCTTGACCAACACCCTCATCTTCCTAAAACTGCATCTCAAAACCTAATCCATGGACCTGTGGCCTCAGGAGCTTCCCTGATGTGTTTGTTTAAAGACACAGATTCCCTGGGCCCCACCGCAGAGGTTCTGAATCAGAATCTCTGGTACAAAGTGAGAGATCCTGCCTTTTTGGGTGAGATTCTAAAATGACCGTAAGGAGATTCTAAGATGCGCAGGTACATTGGAGAGCTACTGTCCAAAATCGTATGTCTGATCACCGCACTGCCCTTCTCAGAAAGTGCTGGGAGCTCTGCACCGTCCTCAGATGGAAGTCCGCACTCATCAGCCAAATACACAAAGCTCTCTATAATCTGACCCCCACTCTCTGCCCATGCTCATCATTGAATGCCACCTTACTTGAACTTGAACCTTTGCTTCAGGCTAAAGTTCTTGTCCCAGGCATCGGACTTGCAAAATGAATTTGAATGGAAGTTTTTGAGATAACATAGATTCTAACAGGCTCTATATAAAATCTTATTTTGGCTGATTGCCATCTTAACAGAGTTTTAATGAACTCTAATAAGCTTTGGCTTATTAGCTGTGTGACCTAGGGTAAATGACTTCATCTTTCTGAGCCTAACTTTCCTCATTTCTAAAATTGAAATTATAATAGTACTTACTCCATAGATTTGTGGTAATAATTAAATGAGTTAAAACATGCAAAGCATTTTAGAACAGAGTTCTGGTTCTTTGCAGTTTGATTGGATTAATATGGGTAAACATTTCTAGCACTGAAGCAATTTATTATTTTGGACTAATATGTTTTATTCATTCAGAAACTTTTAATGGAACACCTACACTGTGTTTCTTGGTAATGTTTTACATTCTTCCCCCACCCCAACCATTCACTGAATTCTGCTAAGTTACCCAGTAATTGAATTCACTATCACTAAAAGGAAATATTTCCCCAAATCCCTGCAGAAACTAGATTTCTATAAATTTTTTTCTTTCTATTTTTCTCCTACTCTCCCCTCATGGGGTCCAGTACTGTATTTTACACCTACTGGGTACTTTGTTGGACACAGTAATATCTGTGTAAATTTGGCAGGTACCTTTTTTGGATAGATAAGAACAATGGCTATCCTCAACAATGCTGGGAATCGCTATTCAGCAGATGCGCAAAGTGTACTTGGCTCTGTACTCAGAATTCCCTGTGTGTTGACTCTAGTACAGGCAATGAACACATCAGCCACGGGCTGTGCATTTTCCGTGACGATCATGATTTCTATTATTCTAATCCATTGTCAGTCCATAAGTTCCAGTTTTTGTACTGAAAACTATGATTATCTTTAGTATTAGTACTAAATTTTAGCATTACTTCATGCATTTAATTTTAATCCCTGGTTGCATATAACCAACAAAATGATACAGTTGTAAATAAAGCCCACTCAGCGACTATCTTGGAGTGTCCTTCTAAGATCTTTACTCTGGCATTCAAGGCCTTTCAGGATCTGGCACTTGCCTGTGTTATCTCCTAACACCTGCCCCTCACACTCCAGGCAGCAGCCAAGAGGAGCTATTTGAGTTCTCCCATCATCTCTCATTTCACCTAGAGGCATTTTACATATGCTGTTCTCTCTGCCTTAAATGCTATTCCGTATCCCCCTCACTCTTGCCTTCTCTATCACCGTCGCATGTTCCCCCACCCAATAACGCACACACATAAAGGCACCCTCTTAGCACAGGTAATCTCTGCTCCTCTTTCAGACTCTGCTTCGATGTCACCACTTCTGGCAAGTCTTCCCTGACCCCCTCCTACCTGGATTTAGTCATCTCTCTCCTGTGCTCCCCCCAGCCTCCATGTCAACCCCCATCCCAGCACTCATCCCAGAATAGCAAATAGTCTTTTGCATGAATGCATAGGACCTTGTCCTCTTTGATTTATATGCACTTCACAAACTTGATAGGGGTAAGAGTATCTTTAAGAGGTGATGAGTTAAGCTGTCTGAGGCCATTTCTACCATTCATTCTTCTGGTTGCCCATTTCCCTCCTCTGATGGGCTGTGAGCCCCAGGAAAGCACAGGTATGGCCTGTCCCAGTCATTTTCATAGGTCCAGTGCCCTGGTAGTCATTCATTCAACAAATATTTAACCTACTGTATGCCCGGGTGTGTGCTCATCTAGGATATTCAGATATAAATGGAAGAGATATGACCGCCCCCCTCTTGGGGAGCTTACAGTCTAGCATTGGAGACTGATACTAATCAAAATAGTTTACAAGTCAATTATTATGCCAGACCATGCTAAATGCCATGAAGGAAATGTATAGAGGAAAGTGATAAAGGGTAACAAAGAAGAAATATTTAGGGTGAACAAGGAAGACTACTTTGGGAGGTGACATGAAGGATGAGACGGAGCTAGTTGCACAGAGGCGGTGCGTCAGAGGAGGAAGGGAGCACATTTTAGGTACTCAATACATATTTGTTGATGAATTAATTAATGACTGAGGGATATTGAAATGAATTCTGCTGCAAAGGCTGTTATCATGAAGGGTCACTTGTAATGGAAAGAACAATCCTGATCTCTATGTTCTCTATCTTGGATTTTCCTCTCCAGGCAGCCCTGGACCATCAGCGGTCTAACATCAGTCCTTGAGCTGCTAGTTCTTGAGAATATGGCAGCTGCTTATAGCAGGGGCTGCTGCCCCAACTCAGCCATTCACTGAGTTCTTAACAGGCCCCAATGCACATGACCCAGCATCCTGGTCCCTGGCCTTGGGCAGCCTCCCAACCTGGGAACTCCTCTCTAGGAGCTCTCCTCCAGCGATAAATAAGCTTTTATGTGACTTGATAGGATGCTGTTCTCTTTGATTTATATACCCTTTGGAAAACTTGAGAACCGTAGGCATATCCTTAGAGGTGATGCAGTAGGATGTTTGTGGTCATTTCTATATACAGTTTGATAGTGGATCCTTGGTCAGGAAGATAATCTGACAACACTTTGAACCTCTCTTCCAGAGCTTATCACATACTGCCTTGAATTTTATTTTTTGTGTGCCTGCCTTATCTCCCTTACTGAACTGTAAATATATTCTTTAGGGTAAAAGTGTGCTTTTCTAGGCATCTTCTGTCTCCTATTATTGACTTGCCCATCACAAGACCTGTGTGTTTGGATTAGATTTTTTCCTGTGAGGAAATGTATTGGGGCTTTCTTCATTGAATTATATTCTTGGAAAAGCTTCACTTAAGTTCAAGGGCCGTTCGTGGTGTAGTGAGTTTCTTTGTGTGTGGTCCATCCGTAATGTGGCTCTATCGGTCAGAGGTTAAATCAGAGAAGCAGAACCACAAGGATATCTATCTATCTATAAAGAGATTTGTTTTAGGAATTTGGCAAGACACAGTTGTGGGAGCTGGTTCGGTCATCTTTGTAACGTAGTTATCTTTATGTCTGATGCTGAAGCTTAAAGTCCACAGGGCAGGCAGTTGGGAAGGAAAGATGGATGTAAAGTGGAGGAAAGCAAGAATGTGGTGGAACTCATGAGGATGGATTGAAACCCATGCCAGTACTTGTTGCCTTGACCTTGATAGCATGGCTGTCCTGAAGAGGCCAGGACACTTTGTCACAAAGCTAAACACATGCACACCCGGTCCAGAAGTTGGAGAAGCTGAAGGAGGATACAGGGAAAGATGGAACAGTTGCAGGCCCAGTCACATCCTTACAGCAACAAGGTGAGCCAGCAGATAAGCGACAAGGTGTGCAACATGGTTGCTGCTTCCTTTCTGAATCTGTCTTGGAGACCACTCTAGCTGAAACATCCGGGAAAGGGAATACTGGGAAATGTAGCTTGGCCTAGGCAAGTGGGTTCATTACAAAGCCAACACAGTGGCTTTGACTCAATCCCCATACTTTAGAGCCAGTAATCAAATGCTCCTTACTCCTTCACAGTAGAAAAATATAACCTGTATCCTTCAACCCTGCTTGAGTCTGTCAGACTTCCCTGTTTGACTCAGTGTACTTTGAACCAAACATTGTTACTCCTTTAAATATGTCATATCGTCACAGCCCTCAGAGAAACGCCATCTTATGGAGCTGACAGGTGATTTTCTTCTGCAGTGTTTAAGCTGATTTTTTTGATTTGTCGCTGTTGTTTTTAATGAGGACTCTTCCTTGGGTTCTTCTGCCTCTTAATAGCTCTTCAGAGGCTATGCAGGATTATAGGGGAGTTGTTTAAAAATCAAACATAGACCTGCTATGTCTATGGGTAGGTGATATTGGTGATTGAAAGAAACAGTACCTCTGTGAAGAATTTATTCTGGAAGTCACTTTTCTGACTTTCAGGATTTCTGATTGAGTTGTTAGAGCTAATTGAGGCATTGAGGCCGTCCTGACAGGCCAGAGAGAGAGAGAGAGAGAGAGAGAGAGAGAGAGAGAGAGAAGGACTTAGGAAACACAGTGGGTAAGCCTTGCTAGCACAGACTTTCCTTTCCAGCTTGGTGGCTGGAAAGAGAAAAAAAGAAGACAAGATGGTGATGGATGTTTTGCAAGGTTTCAGCAGAGAGGATCTTGGCAGGTTGCCTACTAGCAAGGAATGTGCAGTTTATAGGCATGGCCACAAGATGGCGCAATGACTGTGCACATTGTGTACACAGGGGAGGGGGCTGGGGATAAAGGCCCTCTAAATATTCAGCTTTTTTTGTCTTTCCATATGGGGCCTAAGCATTGGGAAGATAGCAAATGTGGAAGAGAGCCAGGGAATTTGAATGTTTTACCAAATATTATCTGCAGTGTTTGAAAATGAAGAAAACTTATTTACAGCCATGCTTGGCTCTGAAATTGTAGTGATGAGTAGTGGGTATGCAGTCTGTAAATCTGTCAGCTAATCATGAGTTCTTTGCTTTTGTCAGTTACATGGCAAGCTAATAAACTGTGGCATAAATTGGCACATTTTATACAACAGATTCTGTTGCCATTGGACGTGCTTGATGGGTTGTGGGGAGGAATGGGACACAGAGTTTTGGCCCCTCTAACCATATACTTTTCTCTTGAGGCCTGGATGAAGAGTTTCATTTACTTTATGCCACTTAAGTCCTGTACAGGACAGTGAAATAGCAGCAGTTCAAGATGGCTTAAGAGTCTTAATGCAAGTATGTGTTGCTGTCTCGTCTGTCTGGGGCTCGACGAAGGTAGATTGGTTCATAGCACCCATTAGCAGCATGATTCCTAAAGGTAGGCATGTGACCTGGAGGGCCTGGCTAAAATGTCATAAAATATAGGATTTTGAAGTGAGTGAAAGCTACCTTTAAGTGCTTTAGAAAAGAATTCACAACTCAACAGGTAAAGTATGGCTCAGCTTTAATAATACATTGGTCAGAAAGATTAGCTATATGTACATAACAGAGAATGTAAAATGGTATAAATTTTATTCTATTCAAAAATAAGACAATTTAATACTAGAATTTGAAAAATTGTTGGTTTTCTAAACAGAAAATCCTATAGAAAGATAATTTTAAGATATTACAGAAAATAAAAGACAAGTGAAAGTCTAGAAGAAAATAACTATACCATATATGACAAAGGGTTAATATACAGAATTACAAAGAACTAATATAAAACCAACAAGGAAAACATAAACAAGCCAACAGCCAAATGAATAAGGATCTTTGAACAAGAAATTTACAGAAAAAATATAAATGGCTAATTATCATATGAAAAGCCCCTAGGTACTGGTAATAGGAAAATACAGATCCAAATGAAAAAAACAGCATTATTTTTGCTTCTCAGAAAGGGGAAAAAAGATAACATCCAGGGTTGTTGATGGCATAGCGAAAAAGATACTCTCATATACTCTTTTCTTTTATTTTACTTTTTTACTTTACTTTTATTTTACTTTTTATACATCTTTATTGGAGTATAATTGCTTCACAATGCTGTGTTAGTTTCTATTGGACAACAAAGTGAATCATCCATATGCATACATATATCCCCATATCCCCTTCCTCTTGTGTCTCCCTCCCACCCTCCCTATCCCACCCCTCTAGCTGGTCACAAAGCACCGAGCTGATCTCCCTGTGCTATGCGGCTGCTTCCTACTAGCTATCTATTTCACATTTGGTAGTGTATATATGTCCATGCCACTCTCTCACTTTGTCTCAGCTTAGCCTTCCCCCTCCCCGTGTCCTCAAGTCCATTCTCTAGTAGGTCTGCGTCTTTATTCCCATCTTGCCCCTGGGTTCTTCATGACCACTTTTTTTTTTTTTTTAGATTCCATATATATGCGTTAGCATATGGTATTTGTTTTTCCTTTTCTGACTTACTTCAGTCTGTATGACAGACTCTAGGTCCATCCACCTCACTACAAATAACTCGATTTCGTTTCTTTTTATGGCTGAGTAATATTCCATTGTATATGTGTGCCACATCTTCTTCATCCATTCATCTGTTGATGGACACTTAGGTTGCTTCCATGTCCTGGCTATTGTAAATAGAGCTGCAATGAACATTGTGGTACATGACTCTTTTTGAATTATGGTTTTCTCAGGGTATATGCCCAGTAGTGGGATTGCTAGATCGTAGGGTAGTTCTATTTTAGATTTTCAAGGAACCTCCATACTGTTCTTCATAGTGGCTGTATCAATTTACATTCCCACCAACAGTGCAGGAGGGTTCCCTTTTCACCACACCCTCTCCAGCATTTATTGTTTGTAGATTTTTTAATAATGGCCATTCTGATCGGTGTGAGGTGATACCTCATTGTAGTTTTGATTTGCATTTCTCTAATAATTAGTGATGTTAGCATCTTTTCATGTGCTTCTTGGCCATCTGTGTTTCTTCTTTGGTGAAATGTCTATTTAGGTCTTCGACCCATTTTTAAATTTTTTTTTTTTTGATATTGAGCTCCATGAGCTGTTTGTATATTTTGGAGATTAATCTTTTGTCCAATGTTTCATTTGCAAATATTTTCTCTCATTCCGAGGGTTGTCTTTTCACCTGGTTTATGGCTTCCTTTGCTGCGCAAAAGCTTTTAAGTTTCATTAGGTCCCATTTGTTTGTTTTCGTTTTTATTTTCATTACTCTAGGATGTGGGTCAAAAAAGATCTTGCTGTGGTTTATGTCAAAGAGTGTTTTTCCTATGTTTTCCTCTAAAAGCTTTATAGTGTCCAGTCTTACACTTAGGTATCTAATCCATTTAGAGTTTATTTTTGTGTGTGGTGTTAGAGAGTGTTCTAATTTCATTCTTTTACATATAGCTGTCCAGTTTTCCCAGCACTACTTATTGAAGACGCTGTCTTTTCTCCATTGTATTTTCTTGCCTCCTTTGTCATAAATTAGGTGACCATACGTGTGTGGGTTTATCTCTGGGCTTTCTATCCTGTTCCACTGATCTATATTTCTGTTTTTGTGCCAGTACCATACTGTCTTGATTACTGTAGCTTTGTAGTATAGATTGAAGTCAGGGAGACTGATTCCTCCAGCTTCGTTTTTCTTTCTCAGTATTGCTTTTGCTCTTCAGGGTCTTTTGTGTTTCCATACAAATTGTAAAATTTTTTGTTCTAATTCTGTGAAGAATGCCATTGGTAGTTTGATAGGGATTCCTAGCTATGGCACTAAGAGAAGAGAAAGAAACAAAAGGAATACAAATTGGAAACGAAGAAGTAAAACTGTCACTGTTTGCAGATGACATGATACTATGCATAGAAAATCCTAAAGATGCCACCAGAAAACTACTAGAACTAATAAGTGAATTTGGTAAGGTTGCAGGATACAAAATTAATGCACAGAAATCTCTGGCATTCCTATACACTAACAGTGAAAAATCAGAAAGAGAAATTAAGGAACAATCCCATTTATGATTGCAACAAAAATAATAAAATACCTAAGGAGGCAAAATACTCGTATTCAGAAAACTACAAAACACTGATGAAAGAAACCTCATATACTCTTGAGAATAAATTTTAACAGAAATTCTGGATGACAATTTGGCAGCTTCTATCAAAACTTCTAATGTGTATGCCAAGAAATTCCACTTTTAGGAATGTCTCCTCTCCTATAGAAATACTCAATATGTGCCCAAATTTGTGCATATGAAGATGCTCATCACAGCATTGTTTATGCTAGAAAAGATGGAAAACAATCTCATTTTCTATCAGTTAGGCCAGTGGCTAAATAAACTGGCATATCAATACTATGAGATATCCAGTTGTTAAAAGGATTGAGACAGAACTATATGTACTGACATGAGCCAATCTCCAGTCTATATAGTTTTTAAAAATGTGTGTGTGTGTGTGTATAAACATACAGAAACAGATCTGGGAGGACACACTACAAACTGTCAATACTGATTAGCTCTAGCTCTCCAGAGGGGATTTGGATTGACAATGTGAAGGAACACTCCCACATTTTGCTTTATATACTTCTCTCTATATTTTTAATAATAAGCATGTGTTAACGTATTATGAAATTTAAAAATAAATTTATTTTAAAAGATATTACTAGGATTAGAAAAGTTACAGCCTCTCTTCTCAAAGCTTCACAGGTGCCCAAATAATCCTCAGTAAGAAATCTAAAAGCTAAGACCTACATGAGATAAAGATTAACAACTGTGTGCTCCTAATACCCCTTAATTTTGTTCTTTTCAGGTCCACAGAATTCGCTTTTATTACAAGTTTTTCCTGGTTGTCATCTGGTTGTAGCCCTGCAAGGGATGATGGGAGGGGTTGGGGTGAGGAGCAAGAGGGTTGGCTAGAAAAGCATGTTTTTCTTTCCTTCAGCCTCCGTCGTTGCCTTAACTCATTGAAGACTGTTTTCCTCTTTACTTTTTGTGTCTTTTCTTATTTTAGGGCTTTCCAAATTGCACTTCTACACAATCATGCAATTTTCAGTACTTGTCATAAGGGTTCTGTGATCTGACTAGATGTGGACTTTTGTAAAAGCATTCCAATGTTCTTTCCAGGGTTCTGGGGAATTGTCACTTCAGCCAACTCTGTTTCTTGCTCTCTCACCTCTTCTTTCTTCCCAGGGACTAAAAATGACATAATCCATTCTGGGATCCCCACAATTGCCCTACAATTTCCTCATGATCACCTGGGGACTTCTATCATGGTTTTTGGTTTGTTCCAAAACATTTGCCTTCTTAGACTGCATTTTGTTGAATGTTCTTGATTTCTGAGTATCTTATATGCTTTTGCACCAGGGTAGCATCCATCAAGCCTCCATCCACATTCAACTCCTTAACTATTTACCCTCAGAGGAAAAATTGCCATGATGAATACTATCCATTTTAGCCGATTCGTTCACCTTCTTTGCTGAGTGCTTGCGTTAAACGCACTCCTGAGGCATATTTTGCAATTTGCGCCTCACTGTACTTTTTTCCAACAGGTATATTAGATTGCGGGTCACATATCACCATCAGATTTTGACCTGCAGTTGTATTTGTAAATGACTTTTCAGCCTTTTCCACTAGTTGCCTTAATCTTTATACCTACACAGAGCTCCTTTTCTGAGATCCCTATCATTTATGTGCTCTCCACCATAACTCTCTATGATCTCCTTTTTGCCTTATCCTAGAAGATAGTATGTGTCAAAGACTAGTGTCTTCCTCTGCCCATTTTTCATATACTCTTCTAGATCTATTTTCTTTTGCTGGAGAAAGTTAAAACTAGCTACCATCTATTATGGAATTTCTTATCTCCGGGTTGAAAATTTTCATTACTGTATTTTCCTATAATGAACAGGCATATTTGCCTTATACCAACTGAGTACTGATGAAAATATTAAAGAGCATCACCATTAGGTCAGTTCCTTGAGAAACACAACACAGTGTGCTTCCCTGCCTCTGGATCTTATTGAACTATCAAAACCTAGTTTGTCAATATCATCCTCTAGTGCCAATTGTATATGGTCTGAACCATATTTTTCAAGCTCGTTAATGAGTAGGTCATTGCCAGGAGTGGAATCAAAAGACTTTCTAAGGTCAATACATGTTATGTTGCTTGGTATCCAAAATCCATTAGACTTGTCATCTGTTACCAACAAAAATTACATTGTTCAGCAGTATTTTGTTTCCTTCATAATGTAGTGTTGATTGTTACTCAGCACCCTGTGCTTTCTTACCTTTCTTTTTTTTTAACATCTTTATTGGAGTATAGTTGCTTTACAATGTTGTGTTAGTTGCTGCTGTATAACAAAATGAATCATATGTATATGATTCACAAAGCAGTGAGCTGATAGCAACCTAAGTGTTCATCAACAGATGAATGGATAAAGAAGATGTGACACATATATGCAATGGAATATTAGCCATAAAAAGAAACGAAATTGAGTTATTTGTAGTGAGGTGGATGGACCTAGAGTCTGTCATACAGAGTGAAGTAAGTCAGAAAGAGAAAAACAAATACCGTATGCTAACACATATATATGGAATCTAAAAAAAAAATGGTTCTGAAGAACCTAGGGGCAGGGCAGGAATAAAGACACAGACGTAGATGAATGGACTTGAGGACGCAGGGAGGGGAAAGGATAAGCTGGGACGAAGTGAGAGAGTGGCATGGACATATATACACTGCCAAACGTAAAATAGATAGCTAGTGGGAAGCAGCTGCATAGCGCAGGGCCATCAGCTCGGTACTTTGTGTCCACCTAGAGGGGTGGAAGAGGGAGGGTGGGAGGGAGATGCAAGAAGGAGGAGATATGGGAATGTATGTATATGTCTAGCTAATTCACTTCGTTATAAAGCAGAAACTAACACACCATTGTAAAGCAATTATACTCCAATAAAGATGTTAAAAAAAACCATTGCTTTGGCTATTTAGGGTCTTCCGTGTTTCCAAACAAACTGTGAAATTTTTTGTTCTAGTTGTGTGAAACATGTCATTGGTAGTTTCATAGGGATTGCATTGAATCTGTAGATTGCTTTGGGTAGTAGAGTCATGTTCACAACATTGATTCTTCCAATCCAAGAACATGGTATATCTCTCCATCTGTTTGTATCATCTTTAATTTCTTTCATCAGTGTCTTATAGTTTTCTGCATACAGGTCTTTTATCTCCTTAGGTAGGTTTATTCCTAGGTATTTTATTCTTTTTGTCACAATGGTAAATGGGAGTGTTTCCTTAATTTCTCTTTCAGAAATTTCATCATTAGGGTATAGGAATGCAAGAGACTTCTGCATATTAATTTTGTATCCTGCAACTTTACCAAATCCATTGATTAGTTCTAGCAGTTTTCTGGTAACATCTTTAGGATTCTCTATGTATAGTATCATGTAAACTGCAAACAGTGACAGTTTTACTTCTTCTTTTCCGATTTGGATTCCTTTTATGTATTTTTCTTCTCTGATTGCTGTGGCTAAAACTTTCAAAACTATGTTGAATAAGAGTGGTGAGAGTGGGCAACCTTATCTTGTTCCTGATCTTAGAGGAAATGGTTTCAGTTTTTCACCATTGAGAATGATGTTGGCTGTGGGTTTGGCATATATGGCCTTTATTATGTTGAGGTATGTTCCCTCTACGCCTACTTTGTGGAGAGTTTTTATCATAAATGGGTGTTGAATTTTGTCAAAAGCTTTCTCTGTATCTATTGAGATGATCTTATGTTTTTTCTCTTTCAATTGGTTAATATGATGTATCACACTGATTGATTTGCGTATATTGAAGAATCCTTGCATTCCTGGGATAAACCCCACTTGATCATGGTGTATGATCCTTTTAATGTGCTGTTGGATTCTGTTTGCTAGTATTTTGTTGAGGATTATTGCGTCTGTGTTCATCAGTGATATTGGCCTCTAGTTTTCTGTTTTCTGACATCTTTGTCTGGTTTTGGTATCAGGGTGATGGTGGCCTCGTAGAATGAGTTTGGGAGTGTTCCTCCCTCTGCTATATTGTGGAAGAGTTTGAGAATGATAGGTGTTAACTCTTCTCTAAATGTTGGATAGAATTCGCCTGTGAAGCCATCTGATCCTGGTCTTCTGTTTGTTGGAAGATTTTTAATCGCAGTTTCAATTTCAGTGCCTGTGATTGGTCTGTTTATATTTTCTATTTCTTCCTGGTTCAGTCTTGGAAGGTTGTGCTTTTCTAAGAATGTGTCCATTTCTTCCAGGTTGTCCATTTTACTGGCATATAGTTGCTTGTAGTAATCTCTCATGATCCTTTGTATTTCTGCAGTGTCAGTTGTTACTTCTCCTTTTCCATTTCTAATTCTATTGATTTGAGTCTTCTCCCTTTCTTTCTTGATGAGTCTGGCTAATGCTTTATCAATTTTGTTTATCTTCTCAAAGAACCAGCTTTTAGTTTTATTGATCTTTGCTATCGTTTCCTTCATTTCTTTTCATTTATTTCTGATCTGATCTTTATGATTTCTTTCCTTCTGCTAACTTGGCCTTTTTTAAATTCTTCTTTCTCTAATTGCTTTAGGTGTAAGGTTAGGTTGTTTATTTGAGATGTTTCTTGTTTCTTGAGGTAGGATTGTATTGTTATAAACTTCCCTCTTAGAACTGCTTTTTCTGCGTCTCATAAGTTTTGGGTCATCATGTTTTCAAAGCTAATTTGTTTCTAGTTATTTTCTGATTTCCTCTTTGATTTCTTCATTGATCTCTTGGTTATTTAGTAGTGTATTGTTTAGACTCCACGTGTTTGTATTTTTTACATTTTCCCCCCTGTAATTGATATCTAGTATCATAGCATTGTGGTCAGAAAAGATACTTCATGTGATTTCAATTTTCTTAAATTTACCAAGGCTTGATTTGTGACCCAAGATATGATCTATCTTGGAGAATGTTCCATGCGTACTTGAGAAGAAAGTGTATTCTGTTGTTTTTGGATGGAATGTCCAATAAATATTAACTCCATCTTGTTTAATGTATCGTTTAAAGTTTGTGTTTCCTTATTCATTTTCACTTTGGATGATCTGTCCATTGGTGAATGTGGAGTGTTAAAGTCCCCTACTACGATTGTGTTACTATCGATTTCCCCTTTCATGGCTGTTAGCATTTGCCTTATGTACTGAGGTGCTCCTATGTTGGGTGCATAAATATTTACATTTATTATATCTTCTTCTTGGATTGATCCCTTGATCATTATGTAGTGTCCTTCTTTGTCTCTTGTAATAGTCTTTATTTTAAAGTTTACTTTGCCTGATATAAGAATTGCTACTCCAGCGTTCTTTTGATTTCCATTTGCATGCAATATCTTTTTCCATCCCCTCACTTTCAGTCTGTATGTATCCCTAGGTCTGAAGTGGGTCTGTTGTAGACAGCATATATGCGGGTTTTGTTTTGTATCCATTCAGCCAGTCTATGTCTTTTGGTTGGAGCATGTAATCCATTTACGTTTAAGGTAATTTTCGATATGTATGTTCCTATTACCATTTTCTTAACTGTTTGGAGTTTGTTACTGTAGGTCTTTTCCTTCTCTTGTGTTTCCTGCCTAAAGAAGTTCCTGTAGCATTTGTTGTAAAGCTGGTTTGCTGTCGCTGAATTCTCTTAGCTTTTGCTTGTCTGCAAAGATTTTTATTTCTCTTTTGAATCTTAATGAGATTTTTTTCTGTGTAGACTAATCTTTGTTGTAGGTTTTTCCTTTTCTTTACTTTAAATATGTCCTGCCACTGCCTCCTGGCTTGCAGAGTTTCTGCTGAAAGATCAGCTGTTAACCTTGTGGGGATTCCCTTGCATGCTATTTGTTGGTTTTTCCCTTGCTGCTTTTAATATTTTTTCTTTGTATTTAATTTTTGATAGTTTGATTAATATGAGTTTTGGCATGTTTCTCCTTGGATTTTTCCTGTATGGGACTCTCTGTGCTGCCTGGATTTGACTATTTCCTTTCCCATATTAGGGAAGTTTTCAACTATAATCACTTCAAATATTTTCTCAGTCCCTTTCTTTTTCTCTTCTTCTTCTAGGACCCCTTTAATTTGAATGTTCATGTGCTTAATGTTGTCCCAGAGGTCTCTGAGACTGTCCTCAATTATTTTCATTCTTTTTTCTGCTCTTCAGTAGTTATTTCCGCTATTTTATATTCCAGATCACTTATCTGTTCTTCTGCCTCAGTTATTCTGCTATTGATTCATTCTAGAAAATTTTTAATTTCATTTATTGTGTTGTTCATCATTGTTTGTTTGCTCTTTAGTTCTTCAAGGTCCTTGTTAAAAGTTTCTTCTATTTTCTCCATTCTATTTCCAAGATTTTGGATTATCTTTACTATCATTACTCTGAATTCTTTTTCAGGTAGACTGCCTATTTCTTCCTCCTTTGTTTGCTCTGGTGGGTTTTTAACCTTGCTCCTTCATCTGCTGCGTATTTCTCTGTCTTCTCATTTTGCTTAACTTACTGTGTTTGGGGTCTCCTTTTCACAGGCTGCAGGTTCATAGTTCCTGTTGTTTTTAGTGTCTGCCCCCGGTGTCTAAGGTTGGTTTAGTGGGTCATGCAGGCTTCCTGGTGGAGGGGACTAGTGCCTGTGCTCTGATGGATTAGGCTGGATCTTGTCTTTCTGGTGGGCACGTCCTCATTCTGTGGTGTATTTTAGGGTGTCTGTGACCTTATTATGATTTTAGGCAACCTCTGTGCCAATGGGTGGGGTTATGCTCCTGTCTTGCTAGTTGTTTGGCATAGGGTGTCCAGCACTGTAGCTTGTTGGTTGCTGAGTGGAGCTGGGTCTTAGTGTTGAGATGGAGATCTCTGGGGGAGCTTTCACTGTTTGATATTTCGTTGGGCAGGGAGGTTTCTGGTGGACCAATGTCCTGAACTCGGCTCTCCCACCTCAGAGGCTCAGGCCTGACACCTGGCCGGAGCACCAAGACCCTGTCAGCCACACAGCTGGGGTCAAGTGAAAGAGGCCCTAAACCATCAAAAACTATTTCCAATGTCCATCTGGGAGATCTGAGTAGGACGGGTGTGGGCTCTTCTCTGTTCTTCCCTTTCTTTTAATTTTTATTGTGAAATTATTTTTTTAAATGCTGTCCTACGAGTAACATGAGATTTATTTTACCTTTCATGTCTATGTTGACTGTACCCTTTCTTGAAAGGTAGGTGGTGCCTTTGTCCTTGCTATGATCTCCAGGAAACGCTGGCTTCCAAGAATCTTCAAACATGGTACAGTAGTTTTTCAAAGAATCTAAATGATTCTTTAAACATTTTAGGATGCAAGTCCTAAGATACTGTTTTGAATTCTCGGTATCAATTAAGATTGCTCAGTACCAATTCATGGAGATTTAAGCAACCCATGTTGCCTGCTGTGTTTTTAAGTGCGTGTGTGTGTGTTTGTGTTAGTCTCCTTTGACTTTTTTATTTAATTTATTTTTAAAAATTCAATCATTTTATTTTATTTTTTTAAGCATCTTTATTGGAGCATAATTGCTTAAAATGTTGTGTTAGTTTCTGCTGTATAACAAAGTGAATCAGCTATACATCTACATATATCCCCACAACTCCTTGCTCTTGCATTTCCCTCCCACCCTCCCTATCCCACCCCGCTAGGTGGTCACAAAGCACCGAGCTGATCTCCCTGTGCTATGCGCCTGCTTCCCACTAGCTTTCTATTTTACATTTGGTAGTGTATGTATGTTCATGCCACTCTCTCACTTCATCCCAGCTTACCCTTCCCCCTCCCTGCATCCTCAAGTCTATTCTCTATGTCTGCGCCTTTATTCCTGTCCTGCCCCTAGGTTCTTCAGAACCTTTTTTTTTTTAGATTCCATATATATGTGTTAGCATACGGTATTTGTTTTTCTCTTTCTGACTTACTTCACTCTGTATGACAGACTCTAGGTCCATCCACCTCACTACAGATAACTCAATTTTGTTTCTTTTTATAGCTGAGTAATATTCCATTGTATATATGTGCCACATCTTCTTTATCCATTCATCTGTTGATGGACACTCAGGTTGCTTCCATGTCCTAGCTATTGTAAATAAAGCTGCAATGAATATTGTGGTACATGGCCTTTTTGAATTATGGTTTTCTCAGGGTATATGCCCAGTAGTGGGATTGCTGGGTCATATGGTAGTTCTATTTTTAGTTTTTTGAAGAACCTCCGTACTGTTCTCCATAGTGGCTGTATCAATTTACATCCCCACCAACAGTGCAAGAGGGTTCCCTTTTCTCCACATCCTTTGACTTTAATGTCATGTTTTCAACCTCCTCCCCACACACTCAAAGAACCACACTATTTCCTCTTCCTTTTGTACAATATGTAATATTTTCCTATACATCAGTTGTTAGCATGATCTTATTCTTTGCTTTGGTTCACACCATTTTATCTTTAAATATAGCTGTTTCAAATCTTTTGAGGGCTAGAGAAAGGTATTAAGAAATAAGTCTGCTTCCTAAATGTTCTCACAGGTAGTTTTGTTCCAATCCACTTATGCCACAGACTGCAGTTGTTAACTCCTGGAAATATCGCTGCGGATGGGGATAATGCCTGAGAAAGCCTCTTCTGATCCTACAGTGGGGTTTCATATTCAGAGTTTAAATGACTAATCTCCAGTTATGTGAACCCCATGCTTTCTCTCTACATAGTACAATGTCTTTTAAAATAAATATATACTAGGAACCTGTCCTCTGCTGTTTAGATTCCTGCCCCACTTTGTATCATGATTCTGTTTTCATTAATGTAAGTGTAAAAGTTAGGAGAGTAATTTTGTGAATGCAGGCAGACCATCAAACCCATCTTCATATTTTGGTAAACAACAACAAAAAAACCAAGAAAAGAAAAACAAAACAACCCCCCTAAAAAACGTGAAGTCAAAAAACAAAAAGCAAAACCTTTTACTGGAAATTTACTCATCTTTGTTTCCTATCAGAATTGGTGGGGAAAAGACAACAATACTATTATAACCAATAATAGCTAATTTTTATTGAGTGGGTACTTTGAGCATGCCTTTGTGCTAAGTTGTTTTATGCAATTAACCCCTATGTTATACTTGGAGTAAATGGAAGTTCAGAGAAGTTAAGTGACTGGCCCAAAGTCACACAGGTAAAGAGTGACAGGGCTGGTCACTCTTTAGGCCACTCTTTTTTTTTAATTGAAGTATAGTTGACTTACAATGATTCAGGTATACAGCAAAGTGATTCAGTTATACATACACATTTGTATATATATATATATATATATATATACACACACACACACATATATATAGTATTCTTTTTCAGATTCTTTTCCATTATATGTTATTACAAGATATTGAGTATAGTTCCCTGTGCTAGGCACTTGTAGTTTTTCTATTTTATATATAGTAGCATGTATATGTTAATCCCAAACTCTGAATTTATCTCCCCCCCAGCCCCGTTGTCCCCTTTGGTAGCCATAAGTTTGTTTTCTATGTCTGTGAGGTAGGCCACTCTTCAGTAGACTGGAGCTGGGTAGTCTGAAGGTCTGATATAGCATTTTTGACATTTTACTGTCCAAGAAATTAGCATCCATATTACAATTTGTGGCATATTAAATTCTGTTAAATAGATTATTTAAATAAAGAGTATTGTTCTACTATAAAAGAACTGTATGTTCATATTAGAAAATTCAGGAAAAAATTCACACCTAAATCCCACCATTTTGTTATATTACCTTTCAATCTTTCTTTTATGCATAATTTTTCTTCTGATTTGTTTGTCTTACAAGATTGTGAAAATACTGTACATGTAATGTTGCATACTTGAAAAAAATTTATCTTTAAAGCATAAACATTTTCCCTGCTGTGTTCTTTTTTAAAGGCTACTTGGCAATTGAATGAATGGAATCTATAGTTTAATTAGCCTTTTCCATATGATTTAGCATTTAGGCTGTTTCTGTTTTCATTATTATAAATATCACTGTATTTAAAGTCTTCATTGCTAAAGCTCTGGTGTATTTGGAATGATTTCACAGAAATGAAATTACTGGATCAAAGAATGTGAACCTCTTTAAAGTTTTGGATAGATGTCAAGATTGATTTCTGAGGTGGTTGTATCAATCAACAATCTCAGGACTTGAAAGCCAGACACGAAGCAAGAAATATTTCCGTAGCTGCCTGAAGGTATGCCTGAATTTTCATTATTTGATTCATTAGTAGAATCACAGAAGGTTCAAGCCAGAGAGATGCTGGGAATTACACAGGGTAATATTTCTTTATACAGACAGAAACACAGAGAGACTGTGATTCATGAAAGTTCTCCGTGGGAATTAGAAGAGCCAGGAATTGGAATGAGGACACTTGACTTCAGTTACATGTTTCTTTCCACCGCTGTTCCACATATTCCCATTTTGAATCTTGCTGCTTTTTCCATCTTATAAAGATCCCATGAGTATTTACATTTTTAGAAAGGGTTATAGAAAGAGGGAAGAGCCTAAGACAAAGACATTACTGATGGTGGAACACCTGGCCCAGGTGAGGGAAATATTTTGGACAAGGAGGTTTTCTTGGTCATATCCAGTTGCACCCTGTCGACTGCCACCACCTCTGCAGACACACAAGACCAACGGTATTCAGAATGGTTCTGAGAGAAGCTCCACTCTGCTCTTTTGACATCAGGTAGTCATTCAGTTGTTTTCCTGGACTTACTATGGGGCATCTCAGAAATAGAAAACACAATTCTGCCCTCAAGAGACCTAACAGTGGAAAGGAGAAGGCAAGAATTGTGTTCATCACAAAATGAAAGAGATGTTAGTGTGTACAGCATAAATAATTCAGGCTTTAAGGAAATTTTAGGATGGGGGTATGTGGAGAAGGTTCTGCATAGGAGTAGAGTAGAGCAAGCCTTTAATAGATCCGCAGGATGTGGATAGGCTGCCAGGGAGAAGGCATTCTCCCTTTAATTAAGTTAAGAGGGTATGGGTGGCCTGCAGCGAGGATCTGCCTTGGTCAGGGAGAGGCTTAGGTTAGAGGGAAAGAGGACTCTAGAAATACTTGAGAACACCTGGTCCACCTGCCTCATTGACTAGATAATAATAGCCACAGAAAACATTTATATCACACTTACCAAGTACTGTCCTAAGTCCTTTGCAGGTATTAAATCATTTAATCTTTATAACAACTCTATACTCATTATCCCCATTCTACAAATGGGGAAACTCAGACATGGAGAGATTAAATAACTAGCCCAGGGTCACACAGGTAATAAGTGGTGTTGTGGTATTTGAACCCAAGCAGTCTGGCAACAGAGTCCATGTTCTTAATGCTGCCTTACATGAGGGGAAAACCCCACAAGCTCAGAGAAGGGAAATGACTCACATTCATGATCATGGCCTTTAAAGCTGTATGAGACTTGCACTCTGCTTATTCCTCTAGCCTGGTTTCTCTCACTCCCCAGACACATCTCCACCACACTGAATAGTCCATGGTTCCCCAAGCTCATAGTGGCTTTTCATGTCTCAAAAGAGGGCCTCAGTGCAGCAGAATGAGTCTGGGCTTTGGAGTCAGCATGCCTGGGCTCTCCAGTTCCAGCTTTACCATGTACACAACTCTATTGAACCTATGAAGTCTCAGTTTGCTCTTCTGTAAAATGTGCATAATAATGTGTACTTTACAGGGTTGTGTGGAGATTTGAAATAACATATAGAATGTACCTAGTACAGTATAGTACCTATAACATAGCAGGTACTCAAAGATAGGTTCGATGACGATGATGTCATTTTTGCCTCTGGGCCTTTGTGCATGCTGTTCCTTCTATAGGGCATGCTCTAACCCCCTTTCTTGATTAGTTCTATCCACCCTTCACAATTCAACGTAAACACCACGTCTTCCAGGGAGTTTTCTTAGGCCCCTTCTCCTAGTCTCCTCCTCTATGGGAACATCTTTGTGCTTCCATAGCACCCTGGGTGGACCTGAGGGACAGTACATTTCCTATCAAGGTGTTAGTCATGCTGTTCCTTCACTGTCTACATTTTCAAATGCCCAAACTCTGGAGGCCACTGATCTGAAGGTTCACTCTGAACACAATCTTTCTTTTTTCATTTCCAAAAATGCATATTTAATAGTGCTCATATTTGAGTCCCCTCTTCTCCATTAACTGAAGGTGACTATTCCCATTTCTTCTTTACTTTCCCCTTCAGTGAGTGTCGTCCCTGTATTGGGAATTGGCATTAGGTGTTATCCAAACCTTGTGCTACTCAGTCTTCTTAAGGACTCTGAAAAGATACATTAGTCCTCTCTACAGGTGGCGAAACCGAGGCTCCGTGGATTTAAATAACTTGCCCGAAGTCACAGCTGGATGCTTCACATGGTGCCCTGTGTACAGCAAAGTTGCATAGAGATCTTTCATGCTTCTGTCTGGGCCAGTGGCAGTTGAGAGGGATAACTGTTTGGAGGGAGGATGAAGCATCAGGCAATCAATCTTCCAGGCAAAAGTAGGAAAATATCCTGGCCTGTCACTCACTGGCTGTGGGAGCTTAGCCCACTTAATTCACCTCTGTTGCCTCGTTTCCTAATCTTTAAAATGTGGATAATAATAGTATCAACCTCACAGAGTTACACAGAGAACGAAGTCAGTCAATGCATTTAAAACATTTAGCACAGTACCTGGCACATGGTAAGCACTCAGTAAATGTTGATCATTGTTTTTAGGAAAAGAGGAGGCGAGACCAAATTATTAATAATATTATTATTGCTAATAAATCCAATAGGGCATAATCCCATAGTAGCTTCAAGTTAAGTCAGGTAAGAGGTTTGGACACTAGGAGGGCATAGTGACTTAGACAGGGTGTCAGCAGTTATCTATGGTCAGAAGCAAGTAAAGAGTCAAAAAGGTAACAAAGTAGTTGAAACAGTGACAAGTCTTGAAATAAACCACTTTGTCATTTCATTCTTTCACAGAGAGGCCAAGCCAGTCAGGGGCACACCCCAGCCTTTGCAAGGTACACTGAAATAAGTGCTGGGGATTTTGAGAGAGACGATAGCTCCAAAGCATTGGGAATGTCTCAGAAGTAATACGCATTCACTGTGGAAAAACAGAAACCACAGAGACAAAAAAGTTAAAAAATAGCCACCGTTAATATTTTTATGTTTATCTTTCTATATTTTCCTTTGTATATATATTTTTAACAAAATGGAAATCATGCTGTAAATACAAATTTTTCTTAAATTAAAAATACATCTTGAATATCTTTTCATGTCATCAAGTATTCCTCCACAATACAATTTCTTAAACCTGTCAAAATGTAATTCTCATTCTACAGCCACAGGTGATCATGATGTGAAAGAATAAGGGGAGAACCCAAGAAACTGGTGCATTCTTACGGGAAACTCGTGGATATGCTCGCCTTTGAAAAAGGATGAGTTCAAAACCTGGCAAGACAGGATTCCGAGCATTGCATCTCGGTGTCATCTGCAAATTTGATCATTGTGTCTTTTCAATATTTTTCCACTCACTGATTGTGGCAGCCATGATAACACGCATTGCAGACCTCCAACTCCAGAGAACATAAATGACCAAAGGCCCCAGCTGCTGTGCTCTGAGATCCTCTGCGGAATTTGACCTCTCTCCTTTGCTTCACAGGGTCAGAATTACATTGCAGTCTGAGACCATTCCCAGCTTCTCCAGCTCCCACCCTGCCCCATTTTCTCACACAGTTGTTTCCTCTGATGAAATTGTTGCACATTGAATCCTGTCTTGATCTCTGCTTCTTGCAGGACCCGATCTAGCAAATTGATTAATGGGAACACACGAGAGCTGGTGTCAAAGGCTTACTGTACATGTGAGTAGTCTCACTGCACGTTACCGCTGAGCCAGCAGATGCTGCTGCTGCTAACCCCTAATGATCCTGAAATACTCTGGCTGCTGATTCACCTATACCTGGTCAGAGCCATTTGACCCAGCTAAATTCCTGGGGCTGGCAGGAACCAAATCTACTTCGTGGGTACGGACAACTAATGCTTTGTAGAAGATACTTCTCTTTTTAAAATTGCAGGTGCCCGCAATGTTCACTGCAGCACTATTTACAATAGCCAAGACACAGAAGCAACCTAAATTTCCATCGACAGATGAATCGATAAAGAAGATGTGATATGTATACACACACACACACACACACACACACACACGATGGAATACTACTCAGCCATAAAAGAAGAATGAAGTAATGCCATTTGCAGCAACATGGATGGACCTAGAGATTATCATACTAGGTGAAGTATGTCAGACAGAGAAAGACAGATAGCGTATGATATCACTTAAATGTGGAATCTAAAAAGATGATACAAATGAACTCATTTACAAAAACAGAAACAGACTCATAGAGTTTGGAAACAAACTTATGGTTACCAAAGGGGAAAGGTGGGGGGGATGGATAAATTAGGAGGTTGGGATTAACATATACACACTACTATAAATAAAATAGATAATCAACAAGGACCTACTGTATAGCACAGGGAACTCTACTCAATATTCTGTAATAACCTATATGGGAAAAGAATCTGTAAAAGAATGGATATATGTATATGTATAACTGAGCCACTTTGCTGTACACCTGAAACTAACACAACATTGTAAATCAACTATACCCTAATATAAAATTTAAAAATAATAAAATAGAATAAAATTTATGGAGAAAATGTAGGTGTCCTAGCTCACTTATGGTCTATGAAACAAGCCAATTCTCCTTGAAGGCCAGCCTGGTTGAGCAGCTACAAGTTGATCCAGATGATATAGCATCCATCCATCCAGCTCCTTGGTTAAAGCCATTGCTCTCAGTATCACCATTGCTCTTGCCAATAATTATAAGAGCTAACATTTACTGAACACTTAATCTGTGCCGGGCACCATGCCAAACTCCATGCATGCACCATCTTATTTGATTCTCATAACTACTCCGTAAGGTAGGACCTATTTTTTTCCTCAGAGATGTGTTTGCTGAAAGCCACATAACTAATAAATTGGACCATTTAAAGTCAGGTCGATCTCATTTCACAGCCTGTACTCTTAACTACTAGAATGAGCACACTTTGAACACATTAAGAAAGCTTTTCCTGCCAGTTATATGTCCAGGTCAGGACCTCAGGCTTCACTCACTCAACCTTATTGCTCAGTACTGACCTTCCCCAGACCCAAATCTCACTCCTGGGTGGGAAGTGGTGCTGGATGGGGTGGACTTGGGTAAGAAGTTGGGTCTAAATTGTCGTGCAGGGAACCTGAAAAAAAGACTTGGGTACAGGAGCTTCTGGGGATCCATCGCGTGTGTTCTGCTTCACAATAAAACAAGTTAACACCAATAACAACAAAGGTCTTTAATGTAATAGCTAACACTTATTAAGTGCTTTCTATGTGCTAAAAATAAAAAAAAATAAATTGTCATGCAGGGAAGTTTGTGGCTGAGAAGACAGCAGGTGTATTCTAATCCCAATGAGCCAGCTAGCAGAGGAGCTGGGATTAGAGGAAAGCCTGTCCATTTCACTCTTTACATTTGGGGACACTATGTTCATGAATGCTCTAATTGAGCAATCATGGGCTACAAGCATAAAAAGTAAACAGAAATTAGTTAGGCAGGGCTTTTCTCCCCCAAAAGTCCAGAGTGATTTTACCCAGAGACGGAGTCCTCATTTGTTCCGTTAATACCACCTCATGGCATCGTGACTGCTTTAATTGCTGCCATTCCTCCCGTGGCAGATGAAGTATCTGTTCTTTTTTGACCCGTGGGGTGCACACACCGACTATCACTTGAGTCAATTAGGAAACTACTGAGTGTGTGTTCAGCCACTCAGCTCACACTGATGCTGGATGTGTGGTAGTTCAGTATTAGCGCCATGGCTGTGTCCTGTTCCCGCTGTTCTCTTCCTTCCCAGCTTCTCCATTTCAGCAGTGTGGTGACATAGCTGGTCGCGCTTCAGTGAGGTCCCTCCTGTTGACACTGAAGTCAAGGTGGGCTTCGCAGCTGGGTCTCCACACCAGTGGCAAACAAGAAAGAGGGCTCAAGACTGCAGTTTTCTAGGAAATGGGAATCTTTGGGCAAATTCAGTAAGTCTTTATTAGGCCCTTATTATGTACCCCTAACTGGGCTCGGTGCTGAAGGGAGGGGGTAGAGAAAGAAGGAGGAAATTCTTCTCCATCCTCCTCGACCTCCTCATTGCTACTGTTTATTAGGCACCTGCCACATGGTACCGGCATACGTTATCTCAGCACTCAGAGCAGCCTACGAGCACTACGCCCATATTGCAGATCAGGAAATTGACTTGCAGAGCAGCCAGATGAATCACTTCTCCAAGTTCATATATAGCTAGTACCAATGCCTATCCACAGGTAAATCATGTTCTGTTTGAGGTTTAAAAACGTGTAAAGGTAAAATTGATTTAGTTAACATTATGAAAGAGTATATGGCAAATTAACAAATGTAATAAACCCCAGAGCTACAAGGCACATTGTTGATAAATGTCATGGTGGGGGTAGGGGATGGGAAGGAAGGAGAGTTAAGGACAGCAGCTATGTCCTGAAGAACATGGAGTTTCAGGGAATTCCCTGGCGGTCCAGTGGTTAGAACTCCACACTTTCGCTGCTGTGGGCCCAGGTTCAATCCCTGGTCGGGGAACAAAGATCCTGCAAGCCACACACTGTGGCCAAACAAACAAACAAAAAACAACGTGGAGTTTCAACAGCACTTGGGAAGATGTATAAGACCTGGATAACGGAGGGAAAATGGAGAAAGTTCCAGGTGAGAAGAATCATATAGACAAAGGCATGTGGCTGACAAGGAACCCAAGGAGGGCAGTGCTAGGCTCTGGACTAGAAGCGTGGGATACTGTAATGAGCAAATCACATAAGAATCCCTGTTTTCAGGACTTCCCTGGTGGTGCAGTGGTTAAAAATCTGCCTGCCAATGCAGGGGACACAGGTTCGAACCCTGCTCTGGGAAAATCCCACAGGCCGCGGAGCAACTAAGCCCGTGCACCACAACTACTGAGCCTGCGCTCTAGAGCCCACGAGCCACAGCTACTGAGCCCGCGTGCCTAGAGCCCGTGCTCTGCAATAAGAGAATCCACTGCAATGAGAAGCCGGCGCACCACAATGAAGAGTAGCCCCCGCTCGCCGCAACTAGAGTAAACCTGCGTGCAGCAACGAAGACCCAACGCAGCCAAAAAAAAAAAAAAAAAATCCCTGTTTTCTTGAGACCTGTGGTTGCCAAGGGGGAGGAGTGGTGGGGGAGGGATGGAGTGGGATTTTGGGGATTAGTAGATGCAAACTGTTATATACAGGATGGATAGACAACAAGGTCCTACTGTATAGCACAGGGAGCTATATTCAATATTCTGTGATAAACCATAATGGAAAAGAATATGAAAAAATATATATATATAACTGAATCACTTTGCTGTACAGCAGAAATTAACACAACATTGTAAATCAACTCTACTTCAATAAAAAAAGATGTTAAAAAATCCCTGTTTTCTTGGAGGTGACATTCTACTTTGTTATTGTCATAGCACATCACTATTTCTGACTAGCTTGTTATTTATTTGTTTACTGATTCCCAACCCCTCCCAAGGATGTATGCTCCATGGCAGCAGTCACTGTAGATGATGATTCTGGTTGCCTTTCTTTCATTCCCCTTTCTCCAGACGATACCCCGTGACGATTTGGGAAACGCCCCAAATAAGATTTTCAGCCATGTGCTTGGAGTTAGTATGTTGACCCTATTGCCTACTCCAAGCCCAGTGGCATGATCTACTCCCCCTCCTGAAGTTTTACTGATTGTGTCAGAGATGGGAATATATAACCCAGGCTTAGGCTGATCCAATTAAGGTAAACCTCAGAACATTTGCTTTTCCTTGGGTGTGAGGATGTGGGGCTACAGCCACTGATGACCAGGAGGGTAACAGTTGATGCTGCTGGGGATCATCATGTGAAACCCAAGGGTAAAGCTGGTACTTCAGAGGACAAGACAGAGGGACACAAAGAACTTTGGTGACATTATTCGGTTGCTAGGGCAAGCCTCATTGAAGTCTAAATCTGCCTCTAGACATTTCAGTTAGGTGAGGCAGTTTGAGTTAGATTTTCCGTCATTTGGAACAAAAAGGTTTGAGACAGGGACTTTGTCTTCACTGTTGCTGTATCATCAGTATCTTCTCTAGAACGATACCTGGTACGTAGCAGGAACTCAATATTTTAGTGAGTGAAAAAGGAGGTTAAAGAGGAAGTGACCCTTTCTTTTCTCAATGTTTTAAAAAATTAATATATTGGTTTAGGTTTCATTTCTGTGAAGCGCATCACACATACAGAAATGCATGTCAAACATAGGCATATTTTGGGCTTCCCTGGTGGTGCAGTGGTTGAGAGTCCTCCTGCCGATGCGGGGGACACGGGTTCGTGCCCCGGTCCGGGAAGATCCCACATGCCGCGGAGCGGCTGGGCCCGTGAGCCATGGCCGCTGAGCCTGCGCGTCTGGAGCCTGTGCTCCGCAACGGGAGAGGCCACAGCAGTGAGAGGCCCGCATACCACAGAAAAAAAAAAAAAGGCATATTTTAAAGAATAATATTAAAGAGAACACCTGTGTAACTTTCATCCCAGTTAAAAATAGAACAGTGTCATTTCATATGGAGAGATTAGATATGGATGGACCACAAACGTGATACTGAAGCAATTTTAACACATTACAGCAGAACTTGGCATATGCATTGCAGTTTTTGGATGAATTTCTTCCCAATAAAACTTGTTGTAAATAGAAAAAAATATTTAGAACAGTGCCAGCATCTTGGGAGCTCCCTTTGCTTCTTCCTCACTTTCTTCTTCTCCCGCTTCCTCATAGAGCAAACCACAGTGCTGACTTTGCATTACTTATTCCCTTGCTTATCTTTCCCTTACCTACAATACCCAGTAGTACCCCCTGAGCGTGCATCTCTAAAGTTTAGTTTGCCTGCTTTTAAAAAACTTTATGTAAATTACGGAATTATACAGTACGCTGTTATGAATGGCATGGTTCACTCTTTGTGAAATTGATCCATGTTGCTGCATAAACAGGTAGTTCATTTACTTTAACTGCTGTGCAGCAATCCATTTAATAAAAATCTTCTAGTCTTAAAAAAGAAAAAAAATTTCACTATTTATTCATCCACATTATTATTATCATCAGCATTATTATCAGTGTTGTTATTACTAATATTCGGGCTGCTTCCACTTTTGAGCTATTTACAAACAACAGTAGTATGAACATTCCTGTGCACATCTCTGAAATACAGGTGCCCAAGGGTATACACCTAGGAGTGGACTCACTGAGTCAAA
This sequence comes from Phocoena phocoena, assembly GCF_963924675.1. Taxonomy (NCBI): domain Eukaryota; kingdom Metazoa; phylum Chordata; class Mammalia; order Artiodactyla; family Phocoenidae; genus Phocoena; species Phocoena phocoena. The sequence goes on along the minus strand of NC_089240.1, from coordinate 111,811,488 downwards.
AGTATGCATTGAAGGGAGAAATAGAGACACAGAGTTAAGAACAAATGTATGGACACCAAGTGGGGAAAGCGGGGGTAGGGGGGTGGTGGTGATAGTATGAAGTGGGGGATTGGGGTTGACATATATGCACTAATATGTATAAAATAGATAACTAATAACATGCTGTATAAAAAATAAAATTAAAATTTTTAAAAAGCATGCATATTTTACGGAGGTAACTGTTTTCTTTTTACATTGTTATACCAATTTACATTTTCATAAGCAGTGTGGGAGACTTCCCATTGCTCCACAGATTCATCAACAGCTGTTATTGTCAGACTACTTCCTTCTTTTTTTTTTTTTTTTGCGGTACGCGGGCCTCTCACTGTTGTGGCCTCTCCCGTTGCAGAGCACAGGCTCCAGAGGCGCAGGCTCAGCAGCCATAGCTCACAGGTCTAACCGCTCCACGGCATGTGGGATCTTCCCGGACCGGGGCACGAACCCGTGTCCCCTGCATCGGCAGGCAGACTCTCAACCACTGCGCCACCAGGGAACCTCGACTACTTCCTTCTTGCCAATATCGTGGGTCTTTCCTTGTGGTTTTCATTATCCTTCTGTTCAAATTAATTTCTAATTTTCATTATAATTTATTATTTCACCCATTTAAAATGTTTCTTAATTTACAAATGTATTTTCTAGTCATCTTTTTGGTTATTGATTTATAGCTTTATTGCATTGCTGTAAGCTAAAGTGAATTGTGTAGTTTTGAAGACTGAAAATTTGTTGAAGCTCTAATTTTATAAAAATGTGCTATGAATGCTTGGAGAAAATGTATATTTTGCAGTTTTGTGGTGTTAAGATCTCTTTTTGGCCCTTATGTATTTTATGTACTATTTACATCATTTCCCCCCTTTTTTTCCTGCTTGTTCTGTGGATGACTGAGAGAGGTGTGTTTGAAATCTCCCATTATTGTGGGTTTTTCTATTTCTTTCTCTTTTTTTAACATCTTTATAGGAGTATAATTGGTTTAAAATGGTGTGTTATTTTCTGCTTCATAACAAAGTGAATCAGTTATACATATACATATATCCCCATATCACTTCCCTCTTGCATCTCCCTCCCTCCCACCCTGCCTATCCCACCCCTCTAGGTGGACACAAGGCACCGAGCTAATCTCCCTGTGCTATGCGGCTTCTTCCCACTAGCTATCTATTTTACGTTTGGTAGTGTATATATGTCCAACCCACTCTTTCGCTTTGTCACAGCTTACCTTTCCAAATCCCCATGTCCTCAAGTCCATTCTCTACATCTGCGTCTGTATTCCTGTCCTCATCCTAGGTTCATCAGAACCTTTTTTTTTTTCTTCAGATTCCATATAAATGTGTTAGCATATGGTATTTGTTTTTCACTTTCTGACGTACTTCACTCTGTATGACAGACTGTAGGTCCAACCACCTCACTACAAATAACTCAATTTCATTTCTTTCTATGGCTGAGTAATATTCCATTCTATATATATGTGCCACGTCTTCTTTATCCATTCATCTGTCGATGGACACTTAGGTTGCTTCCATGTCCTGGCTATTGTAAATAGAGCTGCAATGAACATTGTGGTACATGACTCTTTTTGAATTATGGTTTTCTCAGGGTATATGCCCAGTAGTGGGATTGCTGGGTCGGATGGTAGTTCTATTTGTAGTTTTTTAAGGAACCTCCCTACTGTTCTCCATAGTGGCTGTATCAATTTACGTTCCCACCAACAGTGCAAGAGGGTTCCCTTTTCTCCACACCCTCTCCAGCATTTATTGTTTGTAGAGTTTTTGATGATGGCCATTCTGACTGGTGTGAGTTGATATCTCATTGTAGTTTTGATTTGCATTTCTCTAATGATTAATGATGTTGAGCATTCTTTCATGTGTTTGTTGGCAATCTGTATATCTTCTTTGGAGAAATGTCTATTTAGGTCTTCTGCCCACTTGTGGATTGGGTTGTTTGTTGTTTTCATATTGAGCTACATGAGCTTCTTGTAAATTTTGGAGATTATCCTTTGTCAGTTGCTTCATTTGCAAATATTTTCTCCCATTCAGAGGGTTGTCTTTTCGTCTTGTTTATGGTTTCCTTTGCTGTGAAAAAGCTTTTAAGTTTCATTAGGTCCCATTTGTTTATTTTTGTTTTTATTTCCATTTTGCTAGGAGGTGGGTCAAAAAGGGTGTTCTGCCTAAGTTTTCCTCTAAGAGTTTGATAGTGTCTGGCCTTACATTTAGGTCTTTAATCCATTTTGAGTTTATTTTTGTGTATGGTGTTAGGGAGTGTTCTACTTTTATTCCTTTACATGTAGCTGTCCAGTTTTCCCAGCACCACTTATTGAAGAGGTTGTCTTTTCTCCACTGTATATTTTTGCCTCCTTTATCAAAGATGAGGTGACCATGTGTGTGTGGGTTAATCTCTGGGCTTTCTATCCTGTTCCATTGATATATATTTCTGTTTTTGTGCCAGTACCATACTGTCTTGGTTACTGTAGCTTTGTAGTATAGTCTGAAGTCAGAGAGCCTGATTCCTTTAGCTCCGTTTTTCTTTCTCAAGATTCCTTTGGCTAGTCAGGATCTTTTGTGTTTCCATACAAATTGTGAAAGTTTTTGTTCTAGTTCTGTGAAAAAGTCCAGTGGTAGTTTGACAGGGATTGCATCGAATCTGTAGATTGCTTTGGGTAGTAGAGTCATTTTCACAGTGTTTATTCTTCCAATCCAAGAACATAGTATATCTCTCCATCTGTTTGTATCATCTTTAATTTCTTTCATCAAGGTCTTATAATTTTCTGCATACAGGTCTTTTGTCTCCTTAGGTAGTTTTACTCCTAGATATTTTATTCTTTTTTTTGCAATGGTAAACGGGAATCTTTTCTTAATTTCACTTTCAGGTTTTTCATCATTAGTGTATAGGAATGCCAGAGATTTCTCTGCATTAATTTTGTATCCTGCAACTTTACTAAATTCATTGATTAGCTACAGTAGTTTTCTGGTAGCATCTTTAGGATTCTCTCTGTATAGTGTCATGTCATCTGCAAACAGTGACAGCTTTACTTCTTCTTTTCCAATTTGGATTCCTTTTATTTTTCTTCTCTGATTTCTGTGGCTAAAACTTCCAAAAGAATGTTAAGTAATAGTGGTGAGAGTGGGCAACCTTGTCTTGTTCCTGATCTTAGTGGAAATGGTTTCAGTTTCTCACCATTGAGAATGATGTTGGCTGTGGGTTTGTCATATATGGCCTTTACTATGTTGAGGTCAGTTCCCTCTATTCCTACTTTCTGGAGGGTTCTTATAATAAATGGGTGTGGAATTTTGTTGAAAGCTCTCTCTGCATCTATTGAGACGATCATATGGCTTTTTTCCTTCAATTTGTTAATATGGTGTATCACATTGATTGACTTGCGTATATTGAAGAATCCTTGCATTCCTGGGATAAACCCCACTTGATCATGGTGTATGATCTTTTTAATGTGCTGCTGGATCCTGTTTGCTATTACTTTGTTGAGGATTTTTGCATCTATGTTCATCAGTGATATTGGCCTGTAGTTTTCTTTCTTTCTGACATCTTTGCCTGGTATTGGTGTCAGGGTGATGGTGGCCTTGTAGAATGAGTTTGGGAGTGTTCTTCCCTCTGCTATATTGTGGAAGAGTTTGAGAATGATAGGTGTTAGCTCTTCTCTAAATGTTGGATAGAATTTGCCTGGGAAGGCATTTGGTCCTGGGCTTTAGTTTGTTGGAAGATTTTTAATCACAGTTTCAATTTCAGTGCTTGTGATTGGTCTATTCATATTTTCTATTTCTTCCTGGTTCGGTCTCGGAAGGTTGTGCATTGCTAAGAATTTGTCCATTTCTTCCAGGTTGTCCATTTTATTGTCATAAAGTTGCTTGTAGTAATCTCTCATGATCCTTTGTATTTCTGCAGCATCAGTTGTTACTTCTCCTTTTTCATTTCTAATTCTATTGACTTGAGTCTTCTTTCTTTTTTTCCTGGTGAGGCTGGCTAATGGTTTATCAAGTTTGTTTATCTTCTCAAAGAACCAGCTTTTAGTTTTATTGATCTTTGCTATTGTTTCCTTCATTTCTTTTTCATTTATTTCTTATCTGATCTTTATGATTTCTTTCCTTCTGCTAACTGGGTTTTTTGTTCTTCTTTCTCTAATTGCTTTAGGTGTAAGTTTAGGTTGTTTATTTGAGATATTTCTTCTTTCTTGAGGTAGGATTGTATTGCTTTAAACTTCCCTCTTTTAACTGCTTTTGCTGCATCCCATAGGATTTGGGTCGTCATGTGTTCATTGTCATTTGTTTCTAGGTATTTTTTGATTTCCTCTTTGATTTCTTCAGTGATCTCTTGGTTATTAAGTAGTGTATTGTTTAGCTTCCATGTGTTTCTATTTTTTACAGATTTTTTTTCTCTAATTGATATCTAGTCTCATAGTGCTGTGGTTGGAAAAGATTCCTTATATGATTTCAATTTTCTTAAATTTACCAAGGATTGACGTGTGACCCAAGATATGATCTATCCTGGAGAACGTTCCATGAGCATTTGAGAAGAAAGTGTATTCTGTTGTTTTTGGATGGAATGTCCTATAAATATCAATTAAGTCCATCGTGTTTAATGTATCATTTAAAGCTTGTGTTTCCTTATTTATTTTCATTTTGGATGATCTGTCCGTTGGTGAAAGTGGGGTGTTAAAATCCCCTACTATGATTGTGTTACTATCGATTTCCCCTGTCATGGCTGTTAGCGTTTGCCTTATGTATTGAGGTGCTCCTATGTTGGGTGCATAAATATTTACAATTGTTATATCTTCTTGGATTGACCCCTTGGTTATTATGTAGTGTCCTTCTTTGTCTCTTGTAATATTCTTTATTTTAAAGTCTATTTTGTCTGCTATGAGAATTGCTACTCCAACTTTCTGTTGATTTCCATTTGTCTGGAATATCTTTTTCTATCCCCTGACTTTCAGTCTGTATGTGTCCCTAGGTCTGAAGTGGGTCTCTTATAGACAGCATATATATGGGTCTTGTTTATGTATCCATTTAGCCAGTCTATGTCTTTTGGTTGGAGCATTTAATTCATTTACATTTAAGGTAGTTATCAATAATGTGTTCCTATTACCGTTTTCTTAATTGCTTTTTGTTTGTTTTTGTAGGTCTTTTCCTTCTCTTGTGTTTACTGCCTAGAGAAGTTCCTTTAGGATTTGTTGTAAAGCTGCTTTGGTGGTTTGAATTCTCTTAGCTTTTGCTTGTCTGTAAATTTTTAAATGTCTCAGTCGAATCTGAATGAGATCCTTGCTGTGTAGATTAGTCTTGATTGTAGCTTCTTCCCTTTCATCACTTTAAATACGTTCTGCCACTCCCTTTTGGCTTGCAGAGTTTCTGCTGAAAGATCAGCTGTTAACCTTATGGGGATTCCGTTGTGTGTTATATGTTCTTTCTCCCTTGCTGCTTTTAATATTTTTTCTTTGTATTTAATTTTTGATAGTTTGATTAATATGTGTCTTGGCGTGTTTCTCCTTGGATTTATCCTGTATGGGACTCTCTGTGCTTCCTGGAGTTGATTAAGAATTTCCTTTCCCATATTAGGGAAGTTTTCAAGTATAGTCTCTTCAAATATTTTCTCAGTCCCTTTCTTTTTCTCTTCTTCTTCTGGGACCCCTATATTTGGAATGTTGGTGTGTTTAATGTTGTCCCAGAGGCCTCTGAGACTGTCCTCAATTCTTTTCATTCTTTTTTCTTTATTCTGTTATGCAGTAATTATTTCCACTATTTTATCTTCCAGGTCACTTATCCATTCTTCTGCCTCAGTTATTCTGCTCTTGATCCCTTCTAGAGAATTTTAAATTTCATTTATTGTGTTGTTAATCACAGTTTGTTTGCTCTTTAGTTCTTCTAGGTCCTTGATAAACATTTCTTGTATTTTCTCCATTCTATTTCCAAGATTTTGGATCATCTTTACTATCATTATTCTGAATTCTTTTACAGGTCGTCTGCCTATTTCCTCTTCATTTGTTTGGTCTGGTGGGTTTTTACCTTGCTCCTTCTTCTGCTGTGTGTTTCTCTGTCTTCTCATTTTGCTTAACTTACTGTGTTTGGGGTCTCCTTTTCGCAGGCTGCATGTTTGTAGTTCCCGTTGTTTTTAGTGTCTGCCCCCAGTGTCTAAGGTTGGTTTAGTGGGTTGTGTAGGCTTCCTGGTGGAGGGGACTAGTGCCTGTGTTCTGGTGGTTGAGCCTGGATCTTGTGTTTCTGGTGGGCACGTCCACATCTGGTGGTGTGTTTTGGGGTGTCTGTGGACTTATTATGATTTTAGGCAGCCTCTCTGCTAATGGGTTGTGTTGTGTTCCTGTCTTGCTAGTTGTTTAGCATAGGGTGTCAGGCACTATAGTTTTCTGGTCATTCAGTGGAGCTGGGTCTTAGCATTGAGATGGAGATCTCTGGGAGATTTTCACCTTTTGATATTATGTGGAGCTGGGAGTCTCTTGTGGACCAATGTCCTGAACTTGGCTCTCCCACCTCAGAGGCACAGCCCTGACACCTGGCTGGAGCTCCAAGAGCCTTTCATCCACACAACTCAGAATAAAAGAGACTGAAGTAAAGAAACAAGAAGATAAAATAAAAAAGTTATTAAAATAATTATATAAAAAATTCTTTTTAAAGTAGAAAAAAAAGTAAGAAAGAAAAGAGCAACCAAACAAACAAACAAAAATCCACCAATGGTAACAAGCACTAAAAACTATACTAAAAAAACCCAAAAAACAAACGTACAGACAGAACCCTCAGGCAAATGGTAAAAGCAAAGCTATATAGACAAAATCACACACAGAAGCATACACATACACACTCACAGAAAGAGAAAAAGGGAACAAAATATATATATCGCTGCTCCAAAAGTCCAGCTCCTCAATTTGGGATGAGTCATTGTCTATTCAGGTATTCCACAGATGCAGGGTACATCAAGTTGATTGTGGAGATTTAATCCGCTGCTCCTGAGGCTGCTGGGAGATATTTCCCTTTCTCTTCTTTGTTCGCACAGCTCCTGGGGTTCAGCTTTGGATTTGGCCCTGCCTCTGTGTGTAGGTCTCCTGGGGGCATCTGTTCCTGCTCAGACAGGACGGGGTTAAAGGAGCTGCTGATTCGGGGGCTCTGGCTCACTCAGGCCGGGGGGAGGGAGGGGTATGGATGTGGGGCGAGCCTGCGGCGGCAGAGGCCAGTGTGATGTTGCACCAGCCTGAGGCACGCCATTGTGTTCTCCCGTGGAATTTGCCCCTGGATCACGGGACCCTGGCAGTGGCGGGCTGCACAGGCTCCCGGGAGGGGCGGTGTGGATAGTGACCTGCGCTTGCACACAGGCTTCTTGGTGGCAGCAACGGCGGCCTTAGCGTCTCCTGCCCGTCTCTGGGGTCCACGCTTTCAGCCGCGGCTCACGCCCGTCTCTGGAGCTCCTTTAAGTAGCGCTCTTAATCCCCTCTCCTCGCGCACCAGGAAACAAAGAGGGAAGAAAAAGTCTCTTGCCTCTTCGGCAGGTCCAGACTTTCCCCCTAGTCCCTCCCGGCTAGCCGTGGCGCACTAACCCCCTGCAGGCTGTGTGCACACCGCCAGCCCCAGTCCTCTCCCTGCGCTCTGACAGAAGCCCGAGCCTCAGCTCCCAGCCCCGCCCACCCCCACGGGGGAGCAGACAAGCCTCTCGGGCTGGTGAGTGCCGGTCAGCACCGATCCTCTGTGCAGGAATCTCTCCACTTTGCCCTCCGCACCCCTGTTGCTGTGCTCTTCTCCGTGGCTCCGAAGCTTCCCCCTCTGCCACCTGCAGTCTCCGCCCACGAAGGGGCTTCCTAGTGTGTGGAAACCTTTCCTCCTTCACAGCTCCCTCCCACTGGTACAGGTCCTGTCCCTATCCTTTTGTCTCTGTTTATTCATTTTTCTTTTGCCCTACCCAGGTACGTGGGGGGTTTCTTGCCTTTTGGGAGGTCTGAGGTCTTCTGCCAGCATTCAGTAGGTGTTCTGTAGGAGTTGTTCCATGTGTAGATGTATTTCTGATGTATTTGTGGGGAGGAAGGTGATCTCCATGTGTTACTCTTCTGCCATCTTGAAGCTCCTCCTTTCTATATCTTTTTATAGGCCACTTATATTTTTGAGGCTATGGTTTTAGGAGACACACATTTAGAATTGTCATATTGTTGTGAATTAAGCTTATTCTCATTACAAAAAGAGATCTTTTTAAAATAAATTTATTTATTTTATTTGTTTATTTTTGGCTGTGTTGGGTCTTCATTGCTGCGCACGGGCTTTCTCTCATTGTGGCGAGTGGGGTTTATTCCTTGTTGTGGTGCGCAGGCTTCTCATTGTGGTGGCTTCTGTTGTTGCAGAGCGTGGGCTCTAGGCACCCGGGCTTTAGTAGTTGCAGCATGCAGGCTCAGTAGTCATGGCACATGGGCTTAGTTGCTCCATGGCATGTGGGATCTTCCCGGACCAGGGATCGAACCCATGTCCCCTGCATTAGCAGGGGCATTCTCAACCACTGTGCCACCAGGGAAGCCCCAAAGAGATCTTCATCTTTAGCAATACTTTGTGCCTCAAAGTCTATTTTAACAGATATTAACCTTGCTACACTGTATTCCTTTTTTCAGCATGTCCATGCTCTATCTTCTTTCCATGTTTTATTTCCAACCTTTCTACATCTTTAGCGTTCTGCTGCATCTCTTGTAAACAACATTTAGTTGATCTTTTTACTAATTTAGTCTGAACGTCTTTCTTATTACCTAGGGCTTTTAGTCCACTTACATTTGATTTAATTAATTATGTCTTTGGATTTATATCTACCATATTACTTTTGTGCTTTCTAATTGGCTCAGCTCCTCCATTTCTTTTGTACCCTTTTTCTGTGTTTCTTTCTCCATTATTTTAGATGGGTTTAGTATATTTTGTCATTCAATTTTCTCCTCTACTACTCTGGACGTTATAGACTCTGTCTTATGCTTTTAATGTTTATCTTTGAAATGGCAGAGTGCATACTTAACTTACCAAAAATATTTGGCTCATATTCTTACTCTCCTGGACAATTATTAGACCTTGTAACACTACCTATATTTATTCTTCTCCTGATATAGATAGAGAGATATATATGTAGACAGATTTGCTATATATTTTTAGTTCGGTTCTCTTGACCCCACAAGGCATTATAATTATATAATCAGCATATTTTTAAAAAATTATGTATTTATTTTTGGCTGCTTTGGGGCTTCGTTGCTGCGTGCAGGCTTTCTCTAGTTGTGGCGAGCGGGGGCTACTCTTCGCTGCGGTGCATAGCCTTCTTGTTTCGGTGGCTTCTCTTGTTGCAGAGCATGGGCCCTACGTGCGCAGGCTTCAGTAGTTGTAGCTCTCAGGCTCTAGAGCACAGGCTCAGTAGTTGTGGCACACGGGCTTAGTTGCTCTGCGGCATGTGGGATCTTCCTGGACCAGGGCTCGAACCTGTGTCCCCTGCATTGGCAGGCAGATTCTTAACCACTGTGCCACCAGGGAAGCCCAATCAGTATTTTTTTTATTGAAGTGTAGTCGACTTACGACATTGTGTTATTTTCAGGTGTACAGCATAGTGATCCAGTGTTTTTGCAGATTATACTCCATTATAGGTTATTACAAGATAATCGGTATAATTCTCTTGCTATGCACTACATCCGTGTTGCTGGTCTATTTTATATCAGTATTAGATATAATACTGGGTGGCTCTGGGCTTAACCTTCTGTCACCCACACCTCAGAAGGCTGTGACAATTTAAACTGAGATGCTCCAGATTCAGTAAATGCCCTTAGTTCAGAAGTACTATTAATGCCCAGCTACGTATCCAAGTTCCAGCCCTCACTTATATTTTGGCCTGGTAACTGCTAACTCTTTTTCAAGCTCCTCGATGCTTTAAAGATGTTTGGAATATTTCATTCAACATTTTTAGTTTAGTGTGTGTGTGTGCTTGTTCGTTTTTTATAAGGCAGGAGCATCAGGCAAGATAGTTATTCTGCTAGAACACCAGAAATAAACTTGGCGTTGTCTCTTTTTATGCAATTTCATTTCAGTCTCTTTCTTAAATTTTGGGGTACATCTGCTTTAACCACCTTTTAGTTGTTTCTTTCTTTCTCAGCTCTGACTTTACCTCAGGAAAGTTTCTTTTTTTGTCTCCTTCTATACTCATCTCATTGGAGTGTCAAAAAAATAATAACCCTAATCAGGTCTAAAATGCATAAGAGTAATGATAGTGATGCACTTGAATCAAGGAGAAATTCATAAATTATGACATGAAAGTATACTCAGAACAAGTGCCGTGAACTGCTAAAGTCCTTGAAACTCTCAAGGACCCCTTCAGAATGTCAACAAAAGTACCTGCCTACTTTTCTCACCTTCCTCTTATTAAACCTGCTGTTCCTTAATTACCACCATCATTCAAGAGAAGTTAAAAAAATCTATTTTTTCTGTTTTATTGCAACAAAGTAGTTTCATACTAGTTTTAAATCAAAAACTCAACGTTTGAGTTGTATTTTGGTTATCTTCAGGAGGATATTTTGAAAACATTTGAGACTCCCCACAGCCACCATGTATAATATCTTGGTGTACCACACATCTGACTTACAAATCAATCTCAGGACCATAACCTGTTTTTAAGATAGGGTCCACTTATAACTCAGTTTTTAAGAAATTTGTTAAAATAATGTTACAACCACATTAAAGGGCATTTAAACGAAAACGTTTTCAACCTCTACCAACTAAATATAACTATTTTCATTTCCCCTCATTCCCTTCCAAAATTTATTTATGGGCTTACACAACTTACTTAGGTGTAATCATGGTAAATATACAATGCTGCATTTTCCTTTTGAACATTTTAGTGTTTCATAAATACTCCTTCCTCTTATTACACAATTTCTTATCCATCATTTTCAATGGCTGCCTAGTATATTCCACCAAGCTGTAAATTTGCTTAATAGTTTTCCTATTGTTGAGCTTTTAAGCCATTTCCACATTCTTCCCATTATACTTTTGTAAACATGTTTGTGCATGTATCCATTTGCTTCTTTCGACTTGTTGCTTAGGAGAAGTTTCCAGAATTGAACTTATTGGGTTTGAGGCTGATAATATTTTATGGGCTTTGATACAGATTGGGCCCTAAAAATATTGTACCAATGTATCCTGACACCAAGAGATGATGGGTATGCTCATTTCCCTTGACAGCAATCTAAAAATTATTTTTCTTTTGTTTTTTTGCTAGTTGAATAATGTGTATAAGTGGTGCATGTATTCAACATGTTTGTTGAACTCATACTGAGTTAGGCATTGTGCCAGGTACTACAGACATTGAGATGAATAAAATGTGGGCACTGCCTAGGAGGAATTCACAATCTAGTGGGATAGATAAGGAGAAGAGAGTGTGGTATAACAGAGACCTGTATACATTTCCATAGGAATGCAAATGAGGGGTAGATTAAATATATGCATTTACCTCTGCTTTTCTGGAACATAGGCAGACTTACCATGGAAGTTGGTTCCTGCAGAATGTGTTGGAGTTTCCCAAACTGACAAGGGACATCTCATTTTGGTTTTTGTTTTCATGTGTTTGTTTTCTGTAGTTTCTCTTGCATGGATTACCTGTTTATTTTATTGTGTTCTTCAATTGCATTAATAGTAATATTTTTAGGAACTTAGTATCATAACAAAGCAAAGCTAACAAAGATAATAATGTCACAATAACCATTTGCTGGAAGAAAAAGAGAAAGGGTCATAGTGTTGGGTTGAGATATAGGAGAGCATGATTGCCTATCTCTGAAAGAAAGGTGGTACTCCCAAGTTCACTCTCAAGACTAGAAGAGTCATTTTGATAATGACTTTCAAAAAAAGACATGTCTACTTTCTTCACGAGCCCATATTCAGTTTAGATATAGTACTTCATTTTAGAAATCATTTAATAATTCATTTATCATTGAATCATGGCAGGATAGTTCCCAAGTTCTGGGCCAGGCTTGTGAGCTGGCTCATCATGGATTAACGATAAGCAGTAGCATGTCATAGAAAGAGCATGGACTTTGGAGTGAGACAACCTGAGTATAAGTCCTGGGTTGACCACACACAAGCTGTATTGCCTTTCTCCTGTTTTTACCTTCTCAGAGTCTATTTTCTCATCTGTTAAGTTGGGGGTTAATCATACCTACTCCCTAATGATGATATTAGTGTTCAATTAGGTAATAGGTATAAAGTAGTTAGCAAAGCACATGACACATAGTAGACATTCAATAAATCCTAGTCTTGTTTGTTGTCGCTGGGTTGGGAAGATAAGACACACTTCTAGGAAGGACTAATTCTGTTCCACCTTGTTGATTATAGCATGGATTAACTAAAAAATCCTGGCAAGGAGACTCCCCACACCCTAAGGTGGGGAAAGTCATGTTATGAATACATAAATAATCTGATAAGATAACAGAGAGGTAGCAGCTCTGAAATATCAATACTTTTGAGGCAGGAAGTGGGCTAGGGTGCTATGCTCTGGCAGGCCGAATAAATGCAGAAGTCAGCAAGGCTGCAAAGCGTTTTTTGCTTTCAATCAACCAATAAATTTCATGTTTCAAGTGTGTGCTTCAGTAATATCACCTTTCCATTTACAACCGGAACAGAAGCTCAGGAACATTGAAAACCTGATTCTGAAGGACTGTCCTTTAAGGCCCTTGAGCCCAAGCCCTATTTTCTAGATGAGGATACAGATGTCGTCATGTGCTACTTAGTGGAGATTTGATTCAGAGGGAAAAAAAATTAGATTTCCTTACTTTTCTGGTCCATTTCCATTAGATCAATAGTCTCCAACCTTTAGAACCACAAAGAGGTTGAGAATTGGTTAGAAGCACTGTGGAGCACGTGGAAAATGAACTGAAAGCAATTTCTGGATGTGTTTTGTAGTGGTTGTTACCAGGTGGGCCTGAGTCCTTTTTGTTTAGAGTCTCTCAAGTATGTATGCTCCGCCAAAGGCCAGCACTAAAAGGAACATACATGTGAAGAGGCCACTTAGCATCACTCTCCTCGCTGCAGTGAGACAGCCATTACTTTTCATTAAATAAGTAATATTCTGGGCAATCCACTTACTCATCATCAAAGGCCATTAGTAGCTACTCTTTGTCACACACAAACCTTAATGGAGTTCTATCAAGAGTTTTACTAAAGAGTTGCTAATTTTCAAAGAGAAAATTAGTAATGCTGGAAGCAGAATTTAGATTTACCTCTAAAGCTCTTCTAAATATCCTCCCCTTTCCCCTCTGCCCTCGAAAAACAAAGCAACCTGACACTACTTATGGTGAGGCTCTAGCAGGAAGAACCCCTCCCCAGTGGCTGCAGTTCAGGCTTTGGTCACAGGGGAGCACACTGATCTCTCAGCTGAAAGCTCACAGAACACTTGCCTGCTTCTCTGGTCTTTTTGGACCTCAGTCTGTCCAGTTTGAAGGCCAGGTCATTTAGTGCTGCCAGCAGGCCACAGAGTCCTCTTTTATGCAGACACCAACTCTTCCCTGTCCCAGTAGTTCAGTAGGAGATCTTTGCCTAGGCTAATTTGAAAATGCAACAGTAGAATGAATGGATTTGGGTTGGCCGGTGACAACAAGTTGTTTTCATTTCCTGGTGGCAAATCTACTTAGTGGGACAAGAAGGGTCTTAATTAACAGGTGTGGCAGAGAAAGGTGGCCTACCTACATGGCCTCAGGTAAGATCTGGGAGAATTCCCTCCCCACCTCCACTTTGTTCTCACTCATCTTCGATCCATCCCATTGGTTTCATTAGTGTCCTCTTGAAAATTCATTAATGTCCAAATGAAAATTCCCCTAGATTTTGGAAAACTCGGTGTAAATTGTTTGAGTAGATCATTCTGAAAGTTCTAGCATGGTCATTGGTGCTATTTCTTGGCTAGATATTCAGAGATAAGTAGGACCAAGGAGTAAGAAACCAGAGAAAATTAGGGCAGAGATGCTTAAACGTTATTTTCATGAATAACCCATAAAAAAGTGAAACTTGATTTCCTTGGCCATCTGGTCGTTCATGAATTTAATTTTTGGCTTTTACATAATAAATAACAGACCAGAGAGTGACTGGATATCTTGTTTCCTTTGCTGGGTTCAGGATTAGGAGATAATCCTGAGACTGTTCATTGTATATTCTCAACACATGTAGACATTAAACCCATCAGGAGGCAGGGTACTTTGTGTTTGCCAGAAGACCGTTCCAGTTGCAAATGCTTTTTAATTAACAAGGGCTTTGTATCAGCTTTCCTATCTACCCAGCTAGAGTTCCCATGCCTGGGCAGGTGCATCCTGTTGTGTATTACAGAACAACAAAGAGGAGTACAAGGGCAGGGACACTTCAGACAATTATGACCCAATGAGTACCTGCTTCCCTGCCCTCTGCTTCCAGCTAATTCTGTTGTTCCTCCTGCTGAATTCCCCAAAGAAGTTTTCTTTAAGCAAACTATGGCTCTGGCTGTCATTCATTCATACATTCAACAAATATTTACTGAACACCTGCTCTGTGCTATGTGCTGGGGTAGGCCCTGTGTATATAGTGCTGAACAAGGATGGCTCACTATCTAAGACTGAAGGCACTTATTCATGAAACCATAAAGGTAAAGTGAGATCGATATTTTAGTGCCAGAAGTCTTGGAAAAATTTCCCATGTGGATTGATCACCCTTTTCCCCCATAGTGTTTCTTTTTCTGCATTTAAAAGCCTGCCTCTCTGATGAAAATGGACTACCCCACTCTACAATGCCAGGGAATCCTAGGGAAGATGTCAGTGCCCACACTACCCAGCAATTTGATGTGGCAAAGAGTACTCCCATAGCCAAGAGCTAGTAGGATCATAGAAGCCAGAGTCAGGACTACTGACACACATGTTATATACAGCACACAAGCAACTGGATTTGGCATATGGGGCCAGATGGGGGCAATGGTCTTCCTCGTTCCCCATTTTACCACTTGGCCAAACCAGCAGACTCATTGAAACCTGATATCTAGGGTCAATCCTTTTACCCATAGTGGGAAGGGAGAGGGGTGAGAAGAAAGTAATTACACATAAAGATCATAGAATTTCAGAGCTGGTGTGGTCCTCTATACACTTGATACCCATAGTATGGTCCATGGACCAGCAGCATAAACATCACCTGGGAGATTGTTGGAAATGCGGAATCTCAGGCTCCACCCCAGACCTACTGAACCTTGATTTGCTGTTGCACGAGATACCCAGGTGATTTGTAAGCATATTAAACTTTGAGAAACAGTGCTCTAGATCAGTAAGTTTCAATCTTACCCCCTGACACCCACCTATTTTTAAAATTTTATTTTATTTTTTTATACAGCAGGTTCTTATTAGTTATCCATTTTATACATATTAGTATATATATGTCAATCCCAATCTCCCAATTCATCCCACCACCACCCCCCCTCCGCCACTTCCCCACTTGTTGTCCATACATTTGTTCTCTACATCTGTGTCTCTATTTCTGCCCTGCAAACCAGTTCATCTGTACCATTTTTCTAGGTTCCACATACATGCGTTAATATACGATATTTGTTTTTCTCTTTCTGACTTACTTCACTCTGTATGACAGTCTCTAGATCCAACCGCGTCTCTGCAAATGACCCAATTTCGTTCCTTTTTATGGCTGAGTAATATTCCATTGTATATATGTACCACATCTTCTTTATCCATTTGTCTGACAATGGGCATTTATGTTGCTTCCATGACCTGGCTATTGTAAATAGTGTTGCAGTGAACATTGGGGTGCATGTGTCTTTTTGAAGTATGGTTTCCTCTGGGTATATGCCCAGCAGTGGGATTGCTGGGTCATACGGTAATTCTGTTTTTAGCTTTTTAAGGAACCTCCATACTGTTCTCCATAGTGGCTGTATCAACTTACATTCCCACCAACAATTTCTGCCCATTTTTTGATTGGGTTGTTTGTTTTTTTTAACATTGAGCTGCATGAGCTGTTTATATATTTTGGAGATTAATCCTTTGTCCATTGATTCATTTGCAAATATTTTCTCCCATTCTGAGGATTGTCTTTTCATCTTGTTTGTAGTTTCCTTTGCTTTGCAAAAGGTTTAAGTTTCCTTAGGTCCCTTTTGTTTATTTTTGTTTTTATTTCCATTACTCTAGGAGGTGGGTCAAAAAAGATCTTGCTGTGATTTATGTCAAAGAGTTTTCTTCCTATGTTTTCCTCTAGGAGTTTTATAGTGTCTGGTCTTACATTTAGATCTCTAATCCATTTTGAGTTTATTTCTGTGTATGGTGTTAGTGAGTGTTCTAATTTCATTCTTTTACATGTAGCTGTCCAGTTTTCCCAGCACCACTTATTGAAGAGGCTGTCTTTTCTCCATTGTATATCCTTGCCTCCTTTGTCAGAGATTAGTTGACCATAGGTGTGTGGGTTTATCTCTGGGCTTTCTATCCTGTTCCATTGATCTATATTTCTGTTTTTGTGCCAGCACCATATTGTCTTGATTACTGTAGCTTTGTATGTAGTCTGAAGTCAGAGAATCTGATTCCTCCAGCTCCGTTTTTTTCCCTCAAGACTGCTTTGACCCTTCGGGGTTTTTGTGTTTCCATACAAATTTTAAGATTTTTTCTTCTAGTTCTGTAAAAAATGCCACTGGTAATTTGATAGGAATTACATTGAATCTACAGATTGCTTTAGGTAGTATAGTCATTTTCACAATATTGAGTCTTCCAATCCAAGAACATGGTTTATCTCTCCATCTGTTTGTGTCATCTTTGATTTCTTTCATCAGTGTCTTATAATTTTCTGAGTACAGGTCTTTTACCTCATTAGGTAGGTTTATTCCTAGGTATTTTATTCTTTTTGTTGCAATGGTGCATGGGATTGTTTCCTTAATTTCTCTTTCTGATCTTTTGTTGTTAGTGTATAGGAATGCAAGAGATTTCTGTGCATTAATTTTGTATCCTGCAACTTTAGCAAATTCATTGATTAGTTCTAGTAGCTTCCTGGTGTCAACCTTAGGATTTTTTATGTATAGTATCATTTCATCTGCAAACAGTGACACGTTTACTTCTTCTTTTCCAAATTGTATTCCTTTTATTTATTTCTCTTCTCTGATTTCTGTGGCTAGGACTTCCAAAACTATGTTGAATAATAGTGCCAAGAGTGGACATCCTTGTCTTGTTCCTGATCTTAGAGGAAATGCTTTCAGTTTCTCACCATTGAGAATGATGTTTGTTGTGCATTTGTCATAAATGGCCTTTACTATGTTGAGGTAGTTTCCCTCTATGCCCACTTTCTGGAGAGTTTTTTTTTTTATCATAAATGGGTTGAATTTTGTCAAAACCTTTTTCTGCATCTACTGAGAATCATGTTGTTTTTATTCTTTAATTTCCTAATACGGTGTATCACATTGATTGATTTGTGTATATTGAAGAATCCTTGCATCCCTGGGATAAATCTCACTCGATCATGGTGTATGACCCTTTTATTGTGCTGTTGGATTCTGTTTGCTAGTATTTTGTTGAGGATTTTTGCATCTATATTCATCAGTGATATTGGTCTGTAATTTTCTTTTTTTATAGTATCATTGTCTGGATTTGGTATCAGGGTGATGGTGGCCTTATAGAATGGGTTTGGGAGTGTTCCTTCCTCTGCAATTTTTGGGAAGAGTTTGAGAAGGATGGGGGTTAGCTCTTCTCTAAATGTTTGATAAAATTCACCTGTGAAGCCATCTGGTTCCGTACTTTTGTTTGTTGGAAGATTTTTAATCACAGTTTCAATTTTATTGCTTGTGATTGGTCTATTCATATTTTCTATTTCTTCCTGGTTCAGTCTTGGAAGCTTATACCTTTCTAAGAATTTGTCCATTTCTTCCAGGTTATCCATTTTACTAGCATAGCGTTGCTTGTAGTAGTCTCTTATAATGCTTTGTGTTTCTGTGGTGTCTGTTTTAACTTCTCCTTTTTCATTTCTAATTTTATTGATTTGAGTCCTCTCCCTCTTTTTCTTGATGAGTCTGGCTAATGGTATATCAATTTGGTTTGTCTTCTCAAAGAACCAGCTTTTAGTTTTATTGATCTTTGCTATTGTTTTCTTTGTTTTTTTTTTTCTTTGTTTCTATTTCATTTATTTCTCCTCTGATCTTTATGATTTCTTTCCTTCTACTAACTTTGGGTTTTGTTTGTTCTTCTTTCTCTTGTTCCTTTAGGTGTAAGGTTAGATTGTTTATTTGAGATTTTTCTTGTTTCTTGAGGTAGGCTTCTATTGCTATAAACTTCCCTCTTAGAACTTCTTTTAATGCATCGCATAGGTTTTGGATCATCGTGTTTTCATTGTTATTTGTTCCCAGGTATTTTTTGATTTCCTCTTTGATTTCTTCAGTGATCTCTTGGTTATTTAGTAATGTATTGTTTAGCCTCCATGTGTTTGTGTTTTTTACGTTTTTTCCTCTGCCAAAAAAACAGACCTTTATCTTTGAATTCAGTGCCTGTGGAAAACTTTCTTAAACTCATTTCACTGGATTCTATCTGGATATAACAGAGCTTTTAGGCAGCTATTCCATTCAGGCTAATGTATGGAATAATGTATAATCTACTCCCCCTCCTATAAAAGGGTTTAATTAAAGTTAGGATCTTGCTCTTTAATCATCTAAGGCAGAACACAGGGCACGGCCATTAGACAGCTCCAAGTGTCAAAATGGGTCATCTTTAAACTGGCTGCCTGGTTTTTAAAATGTTAGCTTTTGATTCTTTCTCTTCCTGTAATAATTTACTTTTTATAACTTACCAGCTAAGAAATTATTTGGACACTGTTAAGTCATCTCTTACCTAACACCAAAATATATTCTTTTCAAAAGAAAGGAGAAGAAAGTTTTTGGAGACCATGACCTTGTTTAATTTGACTTTTAAAAGAGCTACAAATGAACCTTGCCCATTTTGTTTACAGAATTCATATGCTCTCACTCCTCCTCTGATCTGGTATACCTTTCTGAATCTAGCTTTGTGAGAAAAAATCTGTTTATTTTTTTAACCCCAACTTGGAAATGATGAGTGCTTGCCTGGAACAGATCATTTAGCCCCTAGCTTCTCACTTAATGTTAAAGCACATCCCTTTTATTTATACCCATTCAGGGAATGGTTACAGCTTTAATTAACAGCAATTTGAAATTTCTCAACTACTCAACAGAGGAAAAGTGACATTAATGCTCATCTGCAGAGTAACGGGAGGCATAATTATCAAGGGCAGAAGGGCACATGGGGTGAGCTAGCACTCCGGAATATGTAGGAAATTAATTAACCTTGCTGAAGACCAACAGTCAGGAACTTGTCTTGAACATCAGGCAAAGGGATTATTTTTATTGTTTACAAATATGTTGTTTAATAACAACGATTAGCCTTTCTGCTTCCATTGACCTGATTAGTTCTCTTACCATACACGGTAAACAGCAGCGGTAGAGAAGGGAGTTGTTCAGGAGCAAAATAAACATTCTGAATCCCAAGATCGTCAATTATAAACATGGGATGTGGCAGTGGGATATTTTTAACAGCTGTATTGAGATATAATATAGTTCATTCTATGTACGTAGAATACAGTTCACCCATTGAAAGTGTACAATTCAGTCATTCTTGGTGTAGTCATCACCACTATCTAACTTTAGAACACTTTTATCACTCCAAAAATAAACCCCACACCCACTAAACAGCGACTTCCCTGTCTTCTCTCCCCTCAGCCCCTGACAACCATTAATCTACTTCCTGTTCCTGTATATTTACCTATTGTGAATATTTCAGATAAATGGAATCATATGATATGTGACCTCTTACCTCTGGCTTCTTTCACTTAGCATAATATCTTCAAGGTTCATCCATGTTGTATCAGCACTTCATTCATTTTTATAGATGAATAATACTCCATTGCATGGCTATACCACATTTTGTTTATCCATTTATTAGTGGGTGGACATTTGGGTTGTTACCAATTTGGGGCTATTGTGAATAATGCTGCTTTGAACATTTGTGTACAAGTTTTGTGTGGACATGTGTCTTCATTTATCTTGGGTAAATACCTAAAATTGGAATTGCTGGCTCATGTTGTAACTCTATGTTTAGCAGTTTGACCAAGGAGTTCTTAAGCCATGGTTTTAAACATGCTTTTCTAAGTTTAATTTAAAGAGATTGTAAATGAACACGCTGCATAGGTTTGAGTCTAATTTTTTTCTTGTTACCATATGTGAAGTTGTATTTAAAACTCAAAGTAAGTTCATAAAACAACATGAATCCTTCAATTTGCTTCCTAATTAGATGATTAATCACATCTGTACATTTTAATATCTTCTGCACATACAATGTCTAGAAAAGGAGATGATTATATAAGTGATAATGCATGAACTAATTTTGACGGTTCCCTGGATGTTCCTCCCTTAAGATGAATTTGCCTGGAGAAGAAGGAAAAAAAATAGCTTTTCCAATTTGACACATAAGTAGACTGCTATGTTCCTAGTTGTTATGACCACAGGTTTGACAATATCAGAGCTTCGGGGGTCCTACTAAAGTGTAGTCAAGTCATATTTAAATGGAATGAAGTCAAAGTGATAGTGGTAAGGAGGGTTTGGAAATAATCATTGGGAAAATGGGGCCAACTTTGAGGCTCATTGCTCTTCTATGACAATGTTGGTGGACAGTACTCAGACAATAGCAATATCATATTTACGTAGTGCCTTTGTATAGCCTGGCAGTGTGCTAAGTGTTTTACATGCATCATTTCATTAAACCCATCTTACAGCTGGGGAAACTAAGGCCCAGAAGTTAAGTAACTAGTTCAAGGTAACGCTTATAATAAGTAAAATTCATAAGCCAGGTCTGTCTGAATCTACAGCTCACACTCTTTTTAAACTTTTTTTTTTAAATTGAAGTATAGTTGGTTTAAAATGTTGTGTTAGTTTCTGGTGTACAGCAAAGTGATTCAGTTTTATATATTATACACACACACACACACACACATATATAGTTTATATACATTCTTTTTCATATTCTTTTCCATTATGGTTTATTATAGGATACTGAATGTAGTTCCCTATGCTATACAGTTGGGCCTTGTTGTTTATCTATTTTGCATATAGTAGTTTGTATCTGCTAATGCCAAACTCCCAATCCATCCCTCCCCAACCTACCCTCCCCCTTGGCAACCACAACTCTGTTTTCTATGTTTGTGAGTCTGTTTCTCTTTTGTAGATAAGTTCATTTGTGTCATATTTTAGATTCCACATATAAGTGATAGCATATCGTATTTGTCTTTCTCTTTCTGACTTACTTCACTTAGTATGATAATCTCTAGGTCCATCCGGGCTTTCCTGGTGGCACAGTGGTTAAGAATCTGCCAAAAAGTGAGAGAGTGGCATGGACATATATACACTACCCAACGTAAAATACGTAGCTAGTGGGAAGCAGCCGCATAACACAGGGAGATCAGCTCGGTGCTTTATGACCACCTAGAGGGATGGGATAGGGAGGGTGGGAGGGAGGGAGATGCAAGCGGGAAGAGATATGGGAACATATGTATATGTATAACTGATTCACTTTGTTATAAAGTAGAAACTAACACACCATTGTAAAGCAATTATACTCCAATAAACATGTTAGAAAAAAGACGTGGCACATATATACAATGGAGTATTACTCAGCCATAAAAAGAAACAAAATTAAGTTATTTGTAGTGAGGTGGATGGACCTAGAGTCTGTCATACAGAGCGAAGTAAGTCAGAAAAAGACAAACACCATATGCTAACACATATATATGGAATCTAAAAAAAAAAACATGGTTCTGATGAACCCAGGGGCAGGACAGGAATAAAGACACAGACGTAGAGAATGGACTTGAGGACACAGGCAGCAGAAGGGTAAGCTGGGACGAAGTGAGAGAGTGGCATGGACATATCTACGCTACCAAATGTAAAATAGATACCTAGTGGGAAGCAGCCGCATAGCACAGGGAGATCAGCTCGGTGCTTTGTGACCACTTAGAGGGGTGGGATAGGGAGGGTGGGAGGGAGGGACATGCAAGAGGGAAGAGATATGGGAACATGTGTATATGTATAACTGATTCACTTTGTTATAAAGCAGAAACTAACACACCATTGTAAAGTAACTATACTCCAATAAAGATGTTAAAAAAAAGAAAAAAGAATCTGCCTGCCAATGCAGGGAACACAGGTTCGAGCCTTGGTCTGGCAAGATCCTACATGCTGCGGAGCACCGAAGCCCGTGCGTCACAACTACTTAGCTTGTGCTCTAGAGCCTGTGAGCCACAACTACTGAGCCCACATGCCACAACTACTGAAGCCCGCACGCCTAAAGCCCGTGCTCCGCAAGAAGAGAAGCCACCGCAATGAGAAGCCCGCGCACTGCAGAGTAGCTCCCGCTCCCCACAACCAGAGAAAGCCTGCACGCAGCAACGAAGACCCAACGCAGCCAAAAAAAAAAAAATCTCTAGGTCCATCCATGTTGCTGCAAATGGCATTATTTCATTCTTTTCTCTGTAGAGCCCACACTCTTTTTTTTTTTTTTTGTGGTACGTGGGCCTCTCACTGTTGTGGCTTCTCTCGTTGTGAAGCACAGGCTCCAGACGTGCAGGCTCAGCGGCCATGGCTCACGGGCCCAGCCACTTCGCGGCATGTGGGATCCTCCCGTACCAGGACACGAACCCGTGTCTCCTGCATCGGCAGGCGGACTCTCAACCACTGCGCCACCAGGGAAGCCCGAGCCCACACTCTTAACTACCTAAGCTCTACTGCAAGGAGAGCCTAACTTCACAACTACTAAGTCTACTTGCCCCACCCAAGAGCTTTAGAGAATTGTTTTTTCTTCCATACATTCTGGCTGCCAAGTGGCAATGGAAGTAGGTGGCCTCAAAATGGCCCTCCTATCTCCAGATGTACCATACAAATAGCCTAGAAAGGAATAGGAATCTGTTCCTCTAGCTCTAACTAGAGTAACTACATGTTTTGGATTTTCCAAGAAGGAAAGGATAGGAAGAGGAAAAGCGGGCCTTGCAATCCTTTCCCTGCCCACATCTCCATTCTCACTTCCATCAACTCCTGCTCTCATACACTATGCTTCCCTCATACTCAACACCCAAATGGTCATAGTATCTTGCACATATGATGTTTCTTACCTTTCTCACCTCTGGCCTTTGCTCAGATTGCTTCTATTGTGTGGAATGCCCTTCTACTCCCCTTAACCTGGAAAATCTCCCAATTAACCATTAAGTTTCATCACCTACTTCAGGAAGCCTTCCTTAACTCTCCTTTGGTTCCTTCATAATGGCCTATGCATAGCTTTATAGTGTCAGATTTTTGATACTGTATCTTAATTGTCTGTTTCTAGGTCTTCGGGCCTTAATTTTGACCTCCTTAAGAATGAACAGTCTAATGGAGAACAGTATGGAGGTTCCTTAAAAAACTAAAAATAGAACTACCATACGACCCAGCAATCCCACTGCTGGGCATATACCCTGAGAAAACCATAATTCAAAAAGAGTCATGTACCACTATGTTCATTGCAGCTCTATTTACAATAGCCCGGAGATGGAAACAAC
This sequence comes from Phocoena phocoena, assembly GCF_963924675.1. Classification (NCBI taxonomy): domain Eukaryota; kingdom Metazoa; phylum Chordata; class Mammalia; order Artiodactyla; family Phocoenidae; genus Phocoena; species Phocoena phocoena. The sequence goes on along the minus strand of NC_089240.1, from coordinate 111,787,882 downwards.
CTAAGTGTCCATCATCGGATGAATGGATAAAGAAGATGCAGCACATATATACAATGGAATATTACTCAGCCATAGAAAGAAACAAAGTTGAGTTATTTGTAGTGAGGTGGATGGACTTAGAGTGTGTCATACAGAGTGAAGTAAGTCAGAAAGAGAAAAACAAATACCGTATGCTAACACATATATATGGAATCTAAAGAAAAATGGTTCTGATGAACCTAGGGGCAGGACAGGAATAGAGACAAAGATGTAGAGAATGGACTTGAGGACACGGGGAGGGGGAAGGGTAAGCTGAGATGAAGTGAGAGAGTGGCATTGACATATATACGCTACCAAATGTAAAATAGATAGCTAGTGGGAAGCAGGCGCATAGCACAGGGAGATCAGCTCTGGGCTTTGTGACTACCTAAAGGGGTGGGATAGGGAGGGTGGGAGGGAGGGAGACGCAAGAGGGAGGAGATACGGGGATATACGTATATGTATAGCTGATTCACTTTGTTATAAAGCAGAAACTAACACACCATTGTAAAGCAATTATACTCCAATAAAGATGTTAAAAAAAAATGAGCAGTCTATTTCATGTCTCTTTGTAGTCCCAATACCTAGTACAATGATTGCCACACACAGAAAGTGTTCAATAATGTTTGTTGAATGAATAAATGAACTAATATTTGTGGAGCACCTATTATAGGCCAGGCCTTTTAAAAATATCAATTCATTGAGTCCTCAAAATAAACCTGTAAGGAATATAGAAATATGCCCATGTTGACAGGTGTAGGAATTAAATTACAGATTTACTCAGTTATTAAGTGATGGTGGGCTTCCCTGGTAGCACAGTGGTTGAGAATCCGCCTGCTGATACAGGGGACACGGGTTCAAGCCCTGGTCTGGGAAGATCCCACATGCTGCAGAGCAACTGGGCCCGTGAGCCACAACTACTGAGCCTGAGCATTTGGAACCTGTGCTCCGCAACAAGAGAGGTCAAGACAGTAAGAGGCCCGCGCACCGCGATGAAGAGTGGCCCCCCGCTCGCCACAACTAGGGAAAGCCCTCGCACAGAAATGAAGACACAACACAGCCAAAAATAAAAAAAAAATTCATTAATTAAGTGATGGTGCTGGGATTCAAACCTAGGCCTCAATGACTCCAAAGTTTGGCTCTGTCCATGTACCCTTATTGTCTCTTACCATAGAAAATTGACTCTGGATTTAAAATACCTGTTCTCTGTGGCCATATACCATGGAAATGGTCCCCAAGTTCAAACATTTCCATGTACAAGTTATGTCTCTCAGATGTTCTCTCACACTTAAAAGCAACTCACAATGCCTCTGTCGTACAGTATACCCTGATTTATATTTGACATTTTTGTGAATATAGTCATAGAAGTTTGGCTGGAATTCAATACCTGATTCTTCATGAAGCTCTATCATTGAGTGTTTTAGACCACGATTGATCACCTCACTGTGTATGTCAAAGGCAAGCAGAGGTGACTTTCTACTACTTATAAGCATGGAAAATAAGGTCAAAGGACTTTAACAAAAGATAGCAATAGAAATTCAAGGGTGATATACCATTTACTGTCAACACTTTTATAAGATTAGCTTTGGTTAAATAATTTAATATTTTAAAATTCACACAGAATCTTATTGCATCATCCAGATGGTGAGCAAGGGCTCCTGGAAAGGCTCAGAGGATTTTAGAAGTTTTGGTTAATGCTTAGAGATCTCTTACACTTCCTTTCTGATAACAGTGAACATCTTTGCCTGATTCTATCAAGCAGTAATGGAGCTGGTTTATGATCTCAGAAGCATTGCTGGAACCACCAGATTTGTTATAAATAGTTTGCTTTGACATAGATCATTGCACTCACCTAGCACAGACCTCATTCTTTTTCTATCTAAACAAGAAATCATCTCAGACCACCTCCATTGTTATAGGCCATGAAACTGCGTTCTTCTAAGTTACTAAGAGGCACTCTTCCTTTTTCCTCCTCAGTCTGTGTTCATAAGTGGCAGAGCCAGAATTCAATGCTTCATCTGACCCCAAGGCCCATGTCCTTCCCACTACATTACGTTGCCTCCCAAGTTCAAATCCATTGTTGTTCTCCCAAGTCAATGGAAATGTTTCCCAAATTCAAACATTTCAATGTCCAAACCACCTCTTCCTTGTGACCCTTTCATTCCAAGAAGTAGCAGAAAATACCCTCCATGCTTTTCTTTAACAGGAAGATTTTATGTCATTCAGAGAAAGGTTTATTCTGCTAACCATAGCAATATGAGATTTACAGGAATCAATATTCTTGAGGACTCTTCAAGGAGTATTGCATAGGATACTTCATCTAGCTTGTTCTTAATTACATAGAAGCCTTCCAGCCCAACTGTCAATGTATCTCTATCCAAAGATGGGAATGCTAACACCTTATTCCCTTCTTCAAATATCTGTGACTGTGTTATCATTTCTCATCCTCTGGTCTTATCCAGCGTTGGCTGTATTTTCCCAAACTGAAACAAAGAGTTCAAGTTCTCTGATTTTTAAACTGTATGTGATCCTCGACATACTACCTAGAATCAGATATGTCTGTTTGCAAATAAAGAGCTTGAAATTACAGGTGTAGATTGGAGATGGTTGTCAAAGAAAAGGGAGGTGGAATTTCTATATTTTGATCTCCCAAATGAAGGGGAAATGATGTGATGTTTGTAAGCATCAAAAAACTGTCAAAAGTACATGAAACCAAAAGCAATTATACTCCAATAAAGATGTAAAAAAAAATAATAGTAATAGTGGTAGTAGTAATAATAATAATAATAGTTTCTTTTAAAATCAATCTTAAGTGATATGAAATAGGAAGCATAGTTTTATAGGTTCTCAAAGTCTTTTTATATTTAATAAACTGGTTTTTACTAATTTCTCTAAGTAAAAACTAAAATAAAAAAGCTTCCCTGGTGGTGCAGTGGTTGAGAGTCCGCCTGCCGATGCAGGGGACACGGGTTCGTGCCCCAGTTCGGGAAGATCCCACATGCTGCAGAGCGGCTGGGCCCGTGAGCCATGGCCACTGAGCCTGCGCGTCCAGAGCCTGTGCTCCGCAACGGGAGAGGCCACAACAGTGAGAGGCCCTCGTACTGCAAAAAAAAAAAAGCTTATTGAGAGGAAAAAAAAAGTACATGAAACCAGCTACATAACATGTGATACATTAATTTGTTCAACAAACATTTATTGTCTGTTATGTGTCAAGCTCTACTTTATTTATTTTTTTAATGTGGCATTTTATTTTATTGACATTTTTATTGGAGTATAATTGCTTTACAATGGTGTGTTAGTTTCTGCTTTATAACAAAGTGAATCAGTTATACATATACATATATCCCCGTATCTCTTCCCTCTTGCGTCTCCCTCACTCCCACCCTCCCTATCCCACCCTTCTAGGTGGTCACAAAGCACCGAGCTGATCTCCCTGTGCTATGCAACTGCTTCTTACTAGCTATCTATCTTACATTTGATAGTGTATATATGTCCATATATACACTACTACTCTCTCAACTTTGTCCCAGCTTACCCTTCCCCCTCTCCGTGTCCTCGAGTCCATTCTCTAGTAGGTCTGCGTCTTTATTCCCGTCTTGCCCCTAGGTTCTTCATGACCATTTTTTTTTTAAGATTCCATATATATGTGTTAGCATACGGTATTTGTTTTTCTCTTTCTGACTTACTTCACTCTGTATGACAGACTCTAGGTCCATCCACCTCACCACAAATAACTCGTTTCTTTTTATGGCTGAGTAATATTCCACTGTATATATGTGCCACAACTTCTTTATCCCAAGCTCTACTTTAGATATTGGAAATACATCAGTGAACTAAAGTGACAGAGATTCTTGCTCCCATGGAGCTCATATTCCAGCAGGGAAGGAGAGACAATAAACAATATACATACAAATTACTAAATTTTACAGTATGTTAGAAGGTTATAAATGCTATGCAAAATTTAACAAAAGATAGAGCAGAGTTAAGGGAATTGGTAGTGTGGGGTGGGGTGGGTAGGTTGCTCTATTGAACAGGATGATCAGAGTAGACCTTACTGAGAAAGTGACACTTGAGCAAAGACCTGAAAGAAGGATGAGAGTTAGTCATCCAGAGACCTAGAGAAAGAATATTCCAGACAGAAGGAAGAGCCAGGAACAGTGCAAAATATATCAAATTTGCATCAAGTTAGAATAACCAAAACCTACTCCTACATCAAAGTAATCAGTGCCTTTGTCCCTATGTATATATATTTAGTTGCATTATGCCTATATTTCTAATGACAAAAATCTAAGTTTGTTTCTGAAGCTTCTATCTAAAAGTCATTCTCCTTTATGGACTATACTATCTTAAAATGACATCTAGGTAGAAAGAAATATATTTTTTAAGATTTATTTTTTTATTGAGGTAACATTGGTTTATAATATTATACAAGTTTCATGTATACGTTATATTTCTACTTCTATATACCCTACAGCATGCTCAACACCAAAATTTTTGTTTCCATCTGTCACCATATAGTTGATCCTCTTTACCCGTTTTGCTCTCCGCCACCCTGCTGTCCCTTCCCCTCTGGTAACCACTGCTGTGTTCTCTGTAGTTAGGTGTTTGTTTTTGTGTGGTTTGATTTGTTTATTTATTTTGATTTTTGTTTGTGTTTTTATTCCACATGAGTGAAATCATATGATATTTGTCTTTCTCCATCTGACTTATTTCACTTAGCATGTTACCCTCGAGGTCCATCCACATTGTCCCAAATGGCAAGATTTCTTTTTATGGCTGAGTAGTATTCCATTGTATCTATATGGCATATCTTCTTTACCTATTCATCCACTGATGGGCACTTAGGTTGTTTCTATATCTTGGCTACTATAAATAATGCTGCAATGAACATAGGGGTGCATATCTTTTCAGATTAGAGTTTTCATAGTTCTTGGATGAATACCCACAAGTGCAATAGCTGGTACCTATGGTAATTCTATTCTTAATTTCTTGAGGAATCTCCATACTGTCTTCCATAGTGGCTGCATCAATTTACATTCCCACCAACAGTGTTTGAAGTTTCCCTTCTCTCTAAATCCTCACCAACGCCTGCTATTTCTTGCTTTTTTGATAATAGCCATTCTAATACGTGTGAGGTGATATCTCACTGTGGCTTTGATTTGCATTTCCCTAATAATTAGTGATGTTGAACATCTTTTCATGTGCCTGTTGGCTGTCTGTAGGTCTTCTTTGGAAAAATATCTATTTATCACACTTCCTGATTGCAAACTATATTAGAAAGCCATAGTAATTGAAACAGCGTGGTATTGGCAGAAAAAACAGATACTTAGATCTATAGAACAGAATTGAAAGCATAGAAATAAATCCACACATACAAGGACAATTAATTTACAACAAAGGAGCAAGAACATGCAACAGAGAAAGGATAGTCTCTTCAATAAATGGTGTTGCGGGCTTCCCTGGTGGCGCATTGGTTGAGAGTCCCTCTGCCGATGCGGGGGACATGGGTTCGTGCCCCGGTCCGGGGGGATCCCACATGCCACAGAGCGGCTGGGCCCGTGGGCCATGGCCGCTGGGCCTGCACGTCCGGAGCCTGTGCTCCACAACAGAAGAGGCCACAACAGTGAGAGGCCCGCGTACCGCAAAAAAAAAAAAATGGTGTTGGGAAATCTGGACAGCTACATGCAAAAAAAAAAGAAAAAGAAAGAAAGAAACAAACAAACAAACTAGACCACTATCTCACACCATACACAAAAGTCAACTAAAAATGGATTAAAGACTTGAATATAAGACTTGAAACCATAAAACTCCTAAAGGAAAACATAGACAGTACGCTTGCTCTTTGACATTGGTCTTAGAAATACTTTTCTAGATATGTTTCCTCAGGCAAGAAAAACAAAAGCAAAAATAAACAAATAGGACAACATCAAACTAAAAAGCTTCTGCACAGCAAAGGAAACCATCAACACAATGAAATGAAATGTATTTTTGAATACATTTCAAAATTTAATGACATCACAGTCACAAGGGAGGTTTTGGATTGCCTCTAATTCTCTTTTGAATTCGGATTTTATTTATGATATTTGCTTTTTTATTGAGATCTAATTCATATATTATAAAAATCACCATTTTAAAGCATACAATTCAGTAGTTTTTAGTATATTCACAAAGTGTGCAACCATCAAAATGATCTAATTTCAGAGTATTTTCATCACCTCAAAATGAAACCCCATACCCACTAAGCAGTTGCTTTCCATTCCCCTCTCAGAACTTTGGCAACAACTACGTAATCTACTTTCTCTCTGTATAGATTTATCTATTCTGGACCTTTTTTTATAAATGAAACCATACAATACGTGGTCTTTTGTGGGTGGCTTTTTTCACTAGCATAATATTTTCAAGATTCATCGATATTACATCATTAAAATCTATCCCTTTTTATAGATGAATACTATTCCATTGTATGAATACATCTCGTTTTATTTATACATTCATCAGTGGACAAACATTTGCATTGTTTCTACTTTTTGGCTATTGTGAATAATGCTGCTATGAACATTCATGTGAAAGCATTTGTTTGAATATCTCTCTTCAATTCTTTTGGGTATATACCTGGGAGTGGAATTTCTGGGTCTTATGGTAATTATATGTTTAACTTGTTGAGGAGTTGTCAAGCTATTTTCCACAGCAGCTGCAAAATTTTACAGTTCCATCAGCAATGTTTGATGGTTCCAATTTCTCCACATCCTTGTCAACAGTTGTTACTGTCCATTTTTAAAAATTATAGCCATTCTAGTGGAAGTGAATTGGTATCTTATTATGCTTTTGAGTTGCATTTCCTTCATGACTAATGATGTTGATCATCTTTTTATGTGCTTATTGGCTATTTGTATTTCTTCTCTGGAGAAATATATATCCAAATCATTTGCCCATTTTTAATTGGGTTATTTGTTATTTTATTGTTGAGTTATGGGTTACTTATATATTATGGATACAAGACTCTTATCAGATTTATGATTTGCATATATTTCCTGCCATTCTGTGGGTTGTCTTTTCACTTTCTTGATGATGTTCTTTGCGGCATAAAAGTTTTTAATTTTGATAATGTTCAATTTATTTTTTCTTTTGTCGCTTATAATTTGGGTGTCATATATAAGAAAAAACACTGTTAATTCAAGGTCTTGAACATTTACCCCTATGTTTTCTTCTAGGTTTCTTATAATTTTAGCTCTTATGTCTAAGTCTTTGATCCATTTTGAGTTAATATGGTGATATGTATGGGTTCAAATTTATTCTCGTGAATGTAGATATCCAATTGTCCCAGCATCATTTGTTGAAAATATTGTTCTTTCCCTGTTCACTTGTCTTGGCACATGTGTCAGAAATAAATTGACTGTAAGTTTGAGGGTGTATTTCTGAACTCTCAATTTTATTCCATTCATCTATATGTCTATCCTTATGCAAGTACCACACTGTTTTGATTACTAGAGGTATGTAGTAAGTTTTGGAATCAGCAAGTGTAAGTCCTCCAACTTTGTTCTTTTCTGAGATTGTTTTGCCTATTTTGGGTCCCTTGAATTTTCAGCTAGGGTTTTGATAGGGGGATTATGTTGAATCTGTAGATCAGTTTGGGAAGTACTGACATCTTAACAACATTGTCTTCCAATCCATGGCATATCTTTCCATTTATTTAGGTCTTCTTTACCTTCCTTTAAAAATGTTTTTATAGTTTTCAGTGCACATGTCTTTCTCTTCCTTTGTTAAATTAGATGCAAAATATTTTATTCCTTTGACAGTACTGTAAACAGAATTGTTTCCTTCATTTCATTTTCATATTGTTCATTGACACTGTATAGAAATACAATCGATTTTTGTATATTAATCATGTTCCTTACAAACTTCGAACTCCTTTATTAGCTCTAATAGTTTTTTTAGTGGAATATTTGTGATTTTCTATATTATACAAGACCATGTTATCTATGAATAGAGATTGTTTTATAGCTTCCTTTCCAATCTGCATGCCTTTTATTCCATTTTCTTGCCTAACTGCCCTGGTTAGAACCTCCAGTAAAATGTTGAATAGAAGTGGCAAAAGTAAACAATTTTGTCTTGGTCCTGTTCTTAGGGGGAAAGCTTTAAGGCTTTCACAATTAAGTATGATGCTAACTATGAGTTTTTCATAGATGGCCTTTATCAGGTTAAGGGAGTTCTCTTCTATTCCTATTTTGTTCAATGATTTTATCTGAGAGGGTGTTGGACTTTGTAAAATGCTTTATTCTGCATATATTGAGATGACCATGTGATTTTTGTCCTTTAATCTCTTCATATGGTGTATTACATTGATTGATCTTTGTATGTTGAAGCAACTTTATATTTTTGGATAAACCCCATTTGGTCATGGTATAAAAATCCTTTAACCTGCTAAATTTAGCTTACTAATATTTTGTTGAGGATTTTTGCATCTACATTGACCAGACACATTGGTCTGTAGTTTCTTTTCTTGTGATGTCTTTGTCTGGTTTTGGTGTCAAGGTAATAATGGCCTCATCAAATGAGCTCACAGGTGTTCCCTCCACTTCTATTTTTTGGAAGAGCTTGTGAAAACTTGGTGTTAATTTTTCTTTAAGCACTTAGTAGAATTCACCAGTGAAGCCATTTGAGCCTGGGTTTCTCTTTTTTTAAAATTATTGCTAATTCAATCTCTTTACTTGTCATAGCTTTTTTCAGATTTTCTATTTCTTCTTTGAGTCAGTTTTGATAATTTGTGTCTTCCTAGGAATTTCTCCATTTTATCTGGGTTATTGAATCGATTGGCATACAATCATACATAGTATTCCCTTATAACTCTTTTTATTTCTCTAAGGTAGGTAGTAATATCCCATTTTTCATTCTTAATTTTAATAATTTGAGTTTGCTTATTTTTTCTTTGTCAATCTAGCTAAAGGTTTGTCAATTAATTTATCTTTTCAAACAATTAACTTTTAATTTGTTGATTTTTTCTATTGTTTTTCCATTCTCTACTTTTAAATTTACACTCTAATCCTTATTTTTTCATTTATTTCTTGCTTGATTTGGGTTTAGTTTTCTCTTCACTAGAAGGGTGGAGAACTTTTTCTTTAATTATAAACTTTAGCTAAATTTTCACCCCCTAGTGCTCTGGGAGTTACCTTCCTCAATTATTTTGGTGACTAGTTCATGGTTTTCTCCTCTTCCCTCCTTCCCTTGGTATATACTTGATGACTTCAGCAAACAGAATGGCATCCTATCCTCAGCTCCACTGAGCCCAGACTCCATGCTACATTAGTTACGCACCATACTGGTGACTTCCTGAATTCCAATTTCATGAAGAAATGCTCTATCTCTGAGATCTTGCACTTAGTTTCCCTCCATTAACATTCTAATTTGGACCAACTACTCCTTTCAAGACTCACTATTGTTACTTATCTGACAAGTCACTAGTAGGGTGCCTGGCTCATAGTAGGAGTGCTAAGAATATGAGTCCCTTTCCTGTTCCCTCTTATTCTTTCTCTTATTGATTCTTTTCTTTGGCTGCCTTGGGTCTTAGTTGCAGCACTTGGCATCTTTGTTGAGGCACGTGGGATCTTTTGTTGTGGCACGGGCTCTTCGTTGAGGCACGTGGCACATTTTTCTCTTGTTCCACTCACTTTCTCTCTAGTTGTGGCATGCAGGTTTTCTCTTCTCTAGTTGTGGTATGCGGGCTCCAGAGTGCATAGGCTCTGTAGTTTCATGGCACAGGGGCTGTCTCATTGAGGTGCGTGGGATCAGTAGTTGTGGTACATCATGTGGGATCTTAGTTCCCCGATCAGGAATCGAACCCGCAGCCCCTGCATAGGAAGGTGGATTCTTTATCACTGGACCACCGGGGAAGTTCCTCTCTTGTTGATTCTTGTCCACACTCTCCTCAATGCTTTTTTTTTTTTTTTTTTTTGTGGTACGCAGGTCTCTCACTGTTGTGGCCTTTCCCGTTGCGGAGCACATGCTCCAGACACGCAGGCTCAGCGGCCATGGCACACGGGCCTAGCCGCTCTGCGGCATGTGGGATCTTCCCAGACCAGGGCACGAACCCGTGTCCCCTGCATCAGCAGGCGGACTCTCAACCACTGCGCCACCAGGGAAGCCCCCTCAATGCTTATTTTTAATCTCCATGCAACTCATGCCTCACATATTCTTCTGCCCACCCAGGTCTCTCCTTCAGTTGTCTGCCTATGTTCTGAAGAAGATAGAAGCAATACAGTATGAGTTTTCAATGCATCCTCTCTCTCTGTCCATCCTCCAAGGCCTTTCCTTATATCTCAAAGATATTGATGCTGCTCCCCCAACAGAGTATTACATTTTCTTCAGTTCATGGTCAAAACCCTAGATTGAATCATTGGCAAATGCTCCATTATGGAGTGGTACTTCCACCAGACTGGATGGAAGCTTGGTGAAAAGACTCATTTGGTGAAAGGGAGTGGTCTCTATCTCTGCTGCCTTTACTATTCTCCCTTGAATCCATGCACTTTGGCTTCCTCCTGCGATACTCAACAAGTTTTTTCAAAGATATCCAGTGATATCTAAAATCTGGAAACCATAGCCTTTTCTTCTAATTCCATCCTCCTCTGTGACTTCACCATAGGATTAACATGGAATGTCTCTCCTTTGTGTTTTTTGGGAAAACATATCTGGAATTTTCCTATACTCTTCCCTATCTGCTTTTCTTACTCTTACCCCATAAGTATCAGCATTCCTCAAAGTTATATCCTATGGCTCTTCATTTTTCTCTTGTTCCACTCACTTTCTCAAAGTATATATGCATTCCTACCACCTCAACTGTCTTCTAGTTGTGGAACACTTATAATTCCTCCTTACACCTGTCCTCCTTTCTGTGCTCAAGCCTATGTGTCCAGCTGTATGCTGAACATTTCTACTGAGATGCTCAATTGCTGCCCAAAACATGCATGTTGAAAACACACCATAGCCTCTTTCCTTCACAGTATTCTCCTGTCATAAAGTTTCCATTTCTATCAATGGCACCACTACACTGTCAGTTACATAGACACAAAACCATTCTTGCTTTGTCCTTCCTAACCCCTCAACCACCAAGCCCTGTTGATTCCAATTCTTCCATTGAAATAACAGACACCTCTATATGTTCTTTTATTTCAGTTACTACCATTACTCTTTTAATTCAAATCCTTCTTGTAATATGCCAGAATTAATTAGTCTCCTAAGTATTTTCTTTCCTATAATTTCTCCCATATCCTTGTTCTTATTATACTAAGCCACCAGATTTTTTAAATTAAACATTTATTTGTCCATGTCACTTCCCTGCTCACAAAGCGTCAAGGACTCTACTGGACAAAGTACAAACCCTTTGTGATGCAGTTAAGTCCCTGTACTTTCTGGCTCCAACACAGCACTTTGTTCACCCATCTATTAAAGCCCTAATTCCATTGTTGGGTAATTACTCATTAATGTGCCTGTCACCCTCACCAAACTATGAGTTCCTAGAGGCCAGGAACTGCTGTATTCATCCTTGTAGCTCTAGACCTGGCTCATATTACATGTTCAATACACAGAAGTTAACGTGAATAACATTGTTGTAATTTTAGATCATAGAAATCACCTGAGAGTGGAGTGGATAGGTGGGTGGTCCAGTATTGTCCTTGTCCTTTATATGAAGGAGCCCTTTTTTCTCACAGTTCTTCCTCTCCTACTTTCTCAAATGGAAAACAACCCTTCAGATTTCAGGATTGCAGTTGGTTGCTGTAGATTTTATTACCGTTTGTTCTGTCGCATGCACATCCAATTGCTCCTCACTTGACACCATAAATGTTCTTTCACTGCACGAGACTCCCAAAGAGTGGTCAGTGTATCCTGACCAGAGGCCTGCAGGTACACTCTGATCGGCCACATCCATGAATGGCTCCCAGGAACCCAGCTGCATTCATGTTCTGCCTTTTGTCAAACATTAGCCAATGTGACCAACTGCAAGTCTGAAAATACTAATGGCATTGCAGCCTGGATGTTGCTATAGATGTTGAGAGTTCTAGCTAACTTTTAAGGGTTCAATGATGATGAGCTAAATTTGTAAATGCTATTAGCAAAGTGAAAGAGAGAAGGTTCTGTGAAAAAAATTGGGAATATTCAATAACTTTACATCTGTATTTAGAGTAATTAATTTAAACATCCATTTTACCGCAAATCCATCTAAGAGTGATAATAAAAAGATGGCATCGATAATACTCTTGCTCATGTACTTTAACAATGGCTGTAAATATAACCAGATGTGGGCCCTGATTTAAGAAAATCTGTTGTAATAAAATTTGAATTTATGAAATTGATAAATCAGAATAGGCAATTATTTATACTAAAGAAAGATTCTTCACTTACACCAAAGGGTTGCTGATCCCATGCTTCTCTAGTTTTTGCCAGTACATTTACTTCTATTGTTTAAATAGCCTGTATCTTTCAAAAGAGTTAAGTCTGGTACGGGATAAAATCTCTTATTCTTGTGTATCTTAATTGACATCTAACACTTTGTATTAGTTCAAGATCATATGAAAAATTTTGCTATTAATAAGTAATATGTCATTGAATAATCTTAAAAAACAAACAGAAATCTGCATTTGCTTCCATCATTCCCAGAATAAATCTATAGGTTAAATGATTCTTTCCTTTATGATTGACTGTGATTTATTATGTCATGAGCTTTCTTTTTGCTTGTGTTTATTTCTTTAGTCCTAACAACATGGAAGTAGATGTTACTAATTTTAATTCAATAAAGATTAAGAAAATGAAGCTGGAAAAGCTAAGTAACTTGCATAAGGACACAAGTAACTAGAGCAGGGGAACAAACCCAGGTCTATCTGACTCTGATATCCAGTTTTTTCTCCTACTCCCCTGGCTACTCTTGTCTTATGGTGGCCCCTCTTCCTCTACCTATTCTTTATGTAATGGAATTCTTGCTGTTTCTATCCTGGGTTCTTGTCTCTTTGAACTCTATACACTCTCCTCTAGGACATGTTAATTTTTCCCATAGCTTCAGTTACCAGCTATATACTGAGGAATCCCACCTCAGTGCCTCCAGCTCAGAGCTCCTACCTGAGTCTAAACCCATATTCCCAACTGCCCACTGCCTACTGGATCTCCACTTGAAAATCCTATTGACACCTCACCTCAAACTCTACAGGTTCAAAACTGACCTCATCATCTTTCCCCTACACCAAACCTGCTCCTCTTCCTGTCTGCATTTCCTGGCTCAATGAATGGTGTCATCACTCGCCCAGCTGCCCCAGCCAGAAATGAAGGAGACTTGTTGAACATCTCTCCCTATCTTCCTTCACACCCCACACATCCAGTTAATCACCAAATCCTTTTGATTCTCTCTCCTAATATCTTTTTCAACCCTTCACTTAATCTCCATCTTTCACTGCATCCTTTCTTACCTGAACCACTGTGACACCCTGATAGCTGGGCCTCCTGCATTTCCTATTTCCATCCTTCCCATTCCCCACCAATTTCTTTGGCACACAGCCAGAGTGATCTCATAACTTCATTTCCTACCTTATAACTCTTGAATAGTGTCTTATTACCCTAAAACTGAAGCTTGACTATGGCCTGGAATGCTTTCTCTGACTCCCAGGGCAAGCCTTGGTCAGAGGCCCCTCTGTGTGTTACCCCCAGTACCCTGTGATCAGTTACCCTCCTGGAACACTCTCAGTTTAGATTGAAATTTGTCAGTTTATTTGTCTCCTCCTTGACTATGCTGAAGACTTTTGGAGGGTGGGGACTGTACTTATCTTGTATCTCCGGGGCCCATCGCAGTGCCACTAAATGTTTGTTGAATGAAATAACTCCTACAATAGTCTGTACTTATAAGTTTTTGTTTGTGATACTGGCTTGGATTGAATAGTCTTTAGGTATCCATTAGTGGCAAAGTCTGAATAGGCAAATACACTTGATGCTTCTGAACTACTCCAAGTTAGTAGTGATTGAGCAGGGAAGCAGAAAGAGGATGGTTTGCTTTCAAGAGCAGAGGGACTAACTAGTGGGCCCCTACTGCCAGTTCAGAGGGTTTAATTAATGTGGGGAGCTGTATATTTGATAATGTGTGGAATCTTTTGAGTCTGTATGAGCACAGTATATCAATACTTTCTTATTGAATTAGCAGAACTGAGCAGTGAAACTCTCCCCTGGCCCTCTTCTCTCCAACGAAGGTTTTCCAGCTTCTCCAGCAAAATGTCAGATATACAAAAAAAGTAAGAAATCATTTTGTAAAAAGCAAAAATAGGAAAATAGAAAAAATTTGAGTCTATATCAGAAGTGTATGGATTCTCCATTCCTCACCTCCTAAAACAATATCCAGTTACATAATTCAAGTTGTAGAAAATTGAAACTTTCCCCCTAGAGCTGTATTATAACCATGCCAATGAGATCTTATGGTCAGGATATGCCAATGTGAGGAAATGACAAGTGAAATATTGTGTCAGTTGCAGTAATGAAGGCTGCATTAGCTTGTCACTAAATAGAAAGCTTCAAGGTAGAGTGCATGTGGATGTATTTTCATACACACAACTAAATGAAAATTAAATCCATTATCAGAATAATTCAAGCCCCAATTCTCCAAGGTCTGCTTCAATTAGGTAATTGATGCAATTAGGTGAAAGGTTTTGGGGTAGATTTTTCTGGTCTGAATTATCTCAAATTACTTAAATTCTCTACTTCACTTTGATTATGTAGACCCAGCTCATGCTTGAGTGTGAGTGAATTTAGCAGATAATTTCTTGCTATATGGGCATCATTTTTTTCTCCCATAAAGTGTGCCTGGCACACTATGTTTATAGGCTAATTTTAGTGACAAAATCATCACTTTACAGAATAAAAGTATAGGACTTCCTGTTTAATGCATAATTGGAAACAATTACTGGGAAGAAAAAGTTTAATGAAACCTGGTCAGGAGTGGACATTTCTGCCTCTAATATTTTCTTCCTTTTGTTGGAGAGGCTAGGCTGGGGGACAAAGTTGAGTCAAGACAAATAATATAAACTTATGTAGACTTGGCCTTAACTGAAAGTGTTTTACGTTGATAAGAACTTACTGCATTGTGGAGATTGACATATATACACTATTGATACTATGTATAAAATAGATAACTATGAGAACCTACTGTATAGCACAGGGAACTCTGCTCAATGCTCTGCGGTGACCTAAATGAGAAGGAAATCCAAGAAAGAGGGGATATACGCATACATATAGCTGATTCACTTTGCTGTACAGCAGAAACTAACACAACATTGTAAAGCAACTATACTCCAATACAAAATTTTAAAAAAGAACTTACTGCATTGTGATGGAAACACTTTGATTATCTTCAAGTCAATTCTTACCAATCTCAACAACTGTACAAAGATGTCAATTGGGAAGTCAGTGTCAAAGAATTCTGAGAAGCGATGTGCAACACTGGAGTGAAAGTAGCTTCAGGTCAGAGTCTATTGACTCAGAATTGGATATAAATTGTGGCTTGATAAGTTTAATTATTGTTTTTGTTCCTCAGTTCTTATTAGATTATTGACGTGGGAAGAGGAGCAGAAGGAGGCAGAAAAGAGCGGGATGTTGTATCCCACACACTAGGATCTGATAATGTAAGGAAGATAGGAGAATCCGGGGCCATTTAGTGTGGGAGCAAATAGTCTAGAAAAACACACCATGACTTGAAT
Organism: Phocoena phocoena; assembly: GCF_963924675.1. NCBI lineage: Eukaryota > Metazoa > Chordata > Mammalia > Artiodactyla > Phocoenidae > Phocoena > Phocoena phocoena. The sequence goes on along the minus strand of NC_089240.1, from coordinate 111,772,145 downwards.
CTTCGTTTAAAAAAGTAATATTGATTAAACTATGTTGAGCATAGTCTTTTTAAGAAATCAGGAGGCTATGTGGTTTTGTTTGTTTGTTTGTTTTGCCGTACGCGGGGCTCTCACTGTTGTGGCCTCTCCTGTTGCGGAGCACAGGCTCCGGACGCGCAGGCTCAGTGGCCATGGTTCACGGGCCCAGCCGCTCTGTGGCATGTGGGATCTTCCCGGACCGGGCAACGCACCCGTGTCCCCTGCATCGGCAGGCGGACTCTCAACCACTGCGCCACCAGGGAAGCCCCTGGGAAGCCTCTGGGAAGCCCCTATGTGGTACATTTTAAGGATATGGTTTAGCTCAAGTAGCCAACAATTATTTGGTATCAAAATAGGTATGCTTCAGGTATTGGTATATTTTATTTCCAAGGAACTACGAATTCCTCAATGGTAGCGTGTAAATGACGTCATCAAATCTCTAAAGTAGACTTTTAAAGCTGTCTGCCACTAATCTTGCCTCAAAAGTAGACTAAGCAAAATATAAAATGCACATGTCCTTTGGCTCTCAATCCTCAGTCTAGGAATTTACCCCAGGAAATTTTCACCCAAAGGCAAAAAGACACATGAATTTCATTGATCTCTTTTTTCATTATAATGGAGAATTAGAAACAACACCAATGTACAACCATAGGGAATTGGTTATGAAAATTATAACTGATCCATACAACAGATACTAAGGGACCATTAAACATGATGTTGTGGAAGAACATTTAGTGAAATTTGAAAAGATATTTGTAATATATTTTTAAGTAAAAAATTCAAAAAGCACTGCAGAATAACATGTAAAGTATGACCTCATTCTTGTAAATGCGTATTTGTATGTCTTTAGATCTAGAAAGATGTTTAGAAACAGGTCTCCAAAATGTGTTTAAAATATGGTGGTTTCATTGTTCAGTTGACGTGGTAGCTATTTGACTGTTCATGGTGCTATTCTTTCAACATTTTTGCATGTCTGAAAAAAATCAAACAATAAAATTTGAAAGAAAAAAGATCACTAGGATTTAGCCTGGGCTATGTGTCATATCACAGGGTTTGCTGATTTATGAGGAGACTGATTACATTCCAACTGTGTTTAAGTATCAAGTTTTAATTGTAGAACCATTAATGTCAGTCTGTCCAGAAACTAGTGGGAGAAATTTCACCATTCCATGTCTGATCTCCATTCCCCAAAGAGCGTATCACTCCATGGGCATGAAGAGCTCATGCCACCTGAAGATCCAGACTGAAAACATCTCCTACTCAGCACTAAACGATATTACGGATTCAGAGGAGATGGCAGAGCTGCCTGATCAAATAATCATAGCCTTTAATTTGCCAAACACCCAACAATGGGCTTCAGTGAATCTGGTAACTTGCTGTTTATGGAAAATAAAATGACAATGATCACATCTATGGCAATGGAACCGATATAATATACTCTTTTTCACAACACAAGTGTTTCAAATAAAAAACAAACTAAAGTTGCTATGTGATAGGCCAAAAAAAAAATAGTCTCACTTTTTTTTTCCAAGTCCACAATTACTAGTGAGATTGTTTTTTCATGTATGACATGGACATTTACATATCTTCTTTTCTGAATTGCTATTTACATTGTTTTCCTACCTTCTATTGGGATATGCATTTATCAATTATTTGTTAGAGCTTTTTGTACATTATATCTTATAAGCCTTTGTTTTATGTAACAATTATTTTCCCTCAGTTTGATATTTACCTTGACTATGCTGTTCTTACTATATATAAATGTTTTTCATTCATGTATTCGCATCTGTCAACCTTTTATGGCCTCTGCTTTTTATGTCATCTTTGGAAAAGCATTCTCCACTACAAAGTTTTAAAAATATTCAACTATAGGTTCTTCAAGCACTTTTAATATTTCTTTTACTTTAGTGTTTCATTTTTCTTTTACATTTAAATCTTTAAATTATGTGGAATTTATTTTGATTTAAGGCATCAGATATGATTTAGTTTCCCCCCCCCGATGACTAGCCATTTGCTAGTATCATTCATTGAAAAATTCTTCCTTTTCCTCCACCTTCATCTTATACTTTCTCTGTATGCCGATCAAAAGGAAAGGATTACTTTTTTTCAAAAAAGGATACCAGCATTCTGATGTGTTTGGACTGTAACTCAGCTCTTATATATAAGTTCAATGGTAATTTCCCTCCCAAATAAAAACAAACTTTGTAATTTACATGTAATATTTTGTTCCTCTTCTAACATTCATATACATACAAATGGAAATCTAACCTTTTGTGCAGAAGTTCAGGTTTAGATTAGATCACACTCATATTAAAATTGTTTTTGGCAAGTCACTTCAATGTTATTGAAAATTCTGTTTGCAGGCAGACACATTATAGCACACTCAGAATCTGTGTGCAAAGATTTTTCATGTTATTATACTTCAAGATTTTTCACCAACCCACAGGCTACCATATCATCAGCTACAGAATATGACATTGAATTAAACTGACAATATATAAATCAATGTATAATTTTTGATGTGCCCAAACTCTATGAAACCTCATTCTGGGAAAATACCCAGCAGTGTGGCTTTATCACATTTCTCAACAGCAATATAGTCACCAGCAAATTGCAAATCATTTGGCCACGTAATTTTTCTTATTTTTCAAGGTTTATTTTTTTCTTTACCTAGTAATCAAGAAAATGAGACTAAGAACTCAGTGCCAATGACAGATTAGAAAAATGTAGTCTAGCATGTTATATGATTCAGAAAATTCACCTGAACCTAAGAGTAATAACCAAACTAGTCAGCCCTTATAAGAAAACTATCAGAAGGAATTCCATGGTGGTCCAGTGGTTAGGACTCCATGCTTCCACTGCCAGGGACCAGGGTTCGATCCCTGGTCGGGGAACTAAGACCCCACAAGCAGCGTGGCATGGCCAAAAAAATAGAGAAAACTATCAGAGACATTTTCCCTCTATCCTTGAGTTCCTTATTGACACTTTTGAGGCTATTTTTTGGCAAATATGCCATAACAATGCTTAATACTTTTATTTCTGTGGAATAATAATATTTCTGTGGAATGTTACTGGATATAAAACTCTTTTGCCTTCTTTTAACTTTTCACATTGTGTCATGACCTCCATTCTTGGAGCCTACATACGTGAATGAGCACTGAGCTGGGAGAACAACTGACTTCCAGTCTTGGCTCTACTTTGTAGCTTGTTCTGTTTCCTTGGGCAAGTCAGCCCCATCTATGGGCCTCATTTTTTTTTCATCTGCAAAATGAAGAGTTTGCTTAGATGAACTGAAGATCTCTCTGTGTTAAAAGTCCACATCTTAAGTTCACTGACAGAGTTGCAAACGTTTATTGCTTTGCAGAAACTGCCTACGGGTAGAATCTGGCAGTTTTTGCCGGGCCTGTTAAGTGGAACAGGCACATACAGATATGGATTATGTACTATCATTCCCTAACGTGACTTTATGGGTGGTACACAAGGTTCCTTGTCAATTAAAGAATGATTGATTGATTGTTACAGAGTTTGACAGCCCCACACGAAACAAGCCAAGGAAATTCCCAAAGGCTTCGCTCTTCTTTTGCTTTAAAGGTGCACAAAGGACAGGCTGCACCCTATGCCACCAGGCATATGTCCAACTGACTTATAAAAAGCCAGAATGTGATTTTTAGAGAGAATCTAAACAGAAATATTAGATCAGACAAAACCAACACTTCCCAAAAATCCTTACATTTTTTTCATACTTAATTTCAAGATATTGAAACATTTTTTTTCACAGATGAAGAACTATGCATTAGTATGAGTCTGGGAATCTACGGTTTCTATGAAAATGAACAAAAGTAGGAGGAGAAGATTGACTCACTTGATTATTTACTTCATATGGAAAATAATGTGGGTGGTAGGCTTGAAGAATGACCGGGGACAAAACATGGCTACAAAAGTGAAATTGCATGTCTTTATCTCTGTTACTTTCACAATTTCTCCATATTGTTCTTCCGGCTTTGCACAATACCCCAAGATGAGATGTCCGTAATTAACTTACAAAGCAAAGAGCAGTTCTAGGATATTACAAATACTATTAGATCATTGGCTTTATAAAGTTGAAGAATTACATATTAAGCTCTAATTAGATCTTTGTTTATAAATCAAAGTAGCAGTTTTGTGACTCCAGAGTATGTGACCTTCAACAAAAGAATTCCGCTAAAAGAACTCTGGGCTATAGAATTTGAGTCAGATGTTATTTTCACATCTGCTCCTATCCAGTACATTGAGAACATTGCCTTTTTTTCTGAGGTCAAACACAGAGCAATGAAGATGTTTCTAGCAAAGCCTGGGTGTCACTGTATCTGCAGAGGAGAAAGAGAGAACTATAACCATTTGCCAGCTACTTCAGGCCAAAATGTACCCATCCTTAACTATGCAGAAATGGAAAGCAAAATGGATTTGAATTAGATATTCCATGAACCTCAGGAAACTGCCTTGCTTCTTAATTTCTTAGTATTCACTAAGACAGTTGGTACATTTAGCAGTTTTCTCTGCCATATCTAGAGCTAGGATCAGGTTTATCCTATTTAGTCTTCACAACAATTCTACTAGGTATGTGTTAGTATTCCTAACAGGCAGATAAGATACATGTATCATCTTAAGCAAAGTTCTATGAAACAACAACACTTTATCGCTTTGATTTAACCATCTGCACATGATTCTTCACATAATAAGTGCACAATTAATATTTCACCAATGAATAAAATGCACTTACTTCAAAAGGCTTTCTCTGTCTTATAAGACTTAGAACTTTCAACCAGGGATGATAATAATGACTGACATTTATTGAGTGCTTGTTATGTGCCAGGCACTATTTTCAGCATATTTTCCTGCATTATTTAATTTAATTTTCACAATCGCCATGGATAGTCAGTACTATTATTATACTCATTTCACAGATGTGGCAATTGAGACTTGACTTTCTACTATAATTAATTCTGATCGTGTCTCTGCCTGGCTTAAAATCCATCACAGACAATGTTCTTTTTTGTGAACGACAGTTTTCAAAGAGGTGTTGGTGGACCCCTGGGCATCCCTAGGATCCTTTCAAGGATTGACAAGGTCAAATCTATATTCATAGTAATACTAAAAGACGATTTGCCTTTTTCAGTTGTTGACATTTTCACAGATGGTGCAAAAGCAACAGACAGTAAAACTGCTGGTGCCTTGGTGTAAATCAAGGCACTGGCACCAAACTGTACTAGTTAGTAATTATATTCTTTACCACCACACACTCACAGTTTAAAAGAGCAAAACCATTTGCATGTAATAGTGTCCTTGATAAGTCAGTAAATATTATTACTTTTTATTAAGTATTGACCCTTGAGTATATGTCTTTTTAATATGTTCAATGTTATAAAATGAAAACTGTATAATGCATTTCTGTTGTAGACTTGAGGAAAAGCACCTGTATAATTGTTTGAATCGTGAGCTGAACTAGCCGCTTTTCCCCATGGAACGCCATTTTTACATGACAGAACTACTGGCAAAAAAAAAAAAAACCCCAAAACTATGGTTATTCAGTCTCAGGTATTTTGCAGACATTTTCTCAAAAATGAAATAAGTGAGCCTGTCACTTCAAGGAAAAGACAGTATTTTTTGGCCATGATGAAATTCCCTCTTTCAAGTGAAAATTAGAATTTTGGAAAACTTACATCTTCAACTGTGAATATGAAAGATTCCCAATATATAAGACTTTTCTGATGAGATTGGTAGTGCAATCAATGAATGCAAATTTTTAATATTGTATAATATATGTCAACATTTGGAAGTTCTGCATAAATCACTGAACCAATATAATTCAAATGACCAAGGCAGTGTGTTGTAAAATTATAAGTGGGTAAAAGACTCATTCAAAGTGCAAGATATACCAATATATGTTTTTCAAAATGAGTTTACAAATTTTGTTGATATGGCTTCAAATTTCATATTACAGCTAACTTTTGAGACACATTGAGTTTTGGTCTAGTATCAAAAAAGAACATCCACAGTTATCTGAGATGGCTATTTAAATACCTCTCCCTTTTCCAACTATATATCTTGGTGAAGCTGAATTTTCTTCAAATAATTCAACCAAAACAACATAGCACAACACAATGAATGCAGAAAAAGAGATGAGAACCCATCTTTCTTTTATTTAGCCAGAATTAAAAACATGTGCAAAAATGTAAAGCAATGCCACTCTTCTCACTATTTTTGGTTTGTTTTAGAAAATATAGCTAGTTTTCATTTTAAAATGTTAATGGGTTTATTGTCTGAAAATGAATTAGTAAGTAAATATTTTTAAACACTTCCCTGCTTTCAATTCTAATAGAGTAACTATCTAAAGATATAGCTCATAAAAACAAAAGCTTTGGTGGTAGTTGGTGTGGGTTCTCATTAATTTTTAAGAGCACAAAGTGGTTTTGAGGACAAAATTTTGAGAATGAACACTGCTTTAGAAGAAAGACCAAACTTCTTACCTTGGCCCACAAAGCTCCTCATGACCTGGCTCCTGCATCTCTCTCCAACCTCATGTTGTGCTGCTGTCTCTCTCTGTGAGCCAGTCACTCTGGTTTTCGTTCAGTCCTCACCCTTCCATCCTTCCTCCTGCTCAGGACCATGCATGTTACCCTGTGTACCTATAACAAGTCTGTCTTCTCCACCCCTCTACCGTTCACCCAACTAAACCCTAGTCAGTCTTCAAATTTCAAATCTGCAGCTAGTTTTCTACTGCTGTGTAACAAATTGCCACACACGTAGTAGCTGAAAGCAACATGTATCTATTAACTCATGCTTATGTAAGTCAGAAATACAGACGGGCTTAACATTTCTCTGCTCCAGGTTTGACAAGAAGTGTCAGCAGAGCTGTGCTTCTTTCTGGAGGTTGTGAGGAGAATCCATTTCCAGGCTCATCCAGGTTGCTGGCAGAATTCATTTCCAAGTGGTCATAGGAGTCAGGTCTCTGTTTCCTTGTTGGCTACTGGCCAGGAGTCATTCTCAGCTTCCAAAGGCCACCCACATTTCTTGCCTTGTGTCCCCCTCCATCTTTAAGCCAGCTGAGCCCATGCATAACCTCTATCCCTGCCACCATGGCAAATTTGTTCGAGTCCAGTGGGCGATGATGGGGATGGCTGGGGAAAGAGGCTAACTGGCATCCACATGATTATTAACATCCTCCTCCCCTGAAGCATTCACACGGGACACAAAGTATCTTCAAGTGCTTTGCCCATTCAGAGAGGTCTATCTACATACTTTTTCCCAAAATTTCTTTGTTACCAATTTTCTAACCATGACCCTTCCAAGTCTCTGAACTACCAGCCAAACCATTGGATATGGCCCATGATTAGGTATCTAGTTGCACATCTGGCCATTTCTCCTTCTAAGCAAAGTGAACACACAGGTACACCTCTTGGACTTCTGCCCGCTGGGAGGATTTTTTCCCCACCACTGTCCTTCAGAAACGTCCTAGAAAGAGGTTGTAGTGCTACAGCTATCCACTTTGGGGTAGTGCCTGCTTATCAGCACCATCTCTAAACCAGGTCCAAGTCTTCTCCTTCTCTGTCAACTGATTGTAGGGGACTCCCCATGAGGCCATAGGTACAGCTGAGAGAGAGAAGGCCGTGTAGCAGGAGTAGGGACCATGAGCATTTGGGCCACTTTTTCATGTAACTCACTTGTGCCTTCAGGGCCTGCTCCTGTCTGATCATGTATATACCACTTCCATTTGATGATGGATGCTGCTGTGCACGCCCAACTTTATGGCTTGGTGGGTCACATCACACCCAGTTCATGACGGGCAGCTCAGGTCACATGGTAACTTGGTGGCCCATAGTTAAGCATTCAGTCTCTACAAAGGCCCAGTAATATGCGAAGAGCTATTTTTGAAAAGGAGAGTAATTATCTGTGGATAACGGCAGGTCCTTGCTTCAAAATCCTAAAGGCCTGCAAGGCAATTCACCTGTGGTAGCCGCCAAAGGCTCCAGACAGCATCCCTATCTGCACTGACACTTCAAGCACTTTGGGATCTTCTGGATCATGTGGCCCACGTGGAGGAGCAACTTGCACAGCAGCCTGGACCTGGTGCTGAGCCTTGTTTGGTTATAAGCCCCATTCAAAACTTTTTTAGTTATTTGGTAAATGGCTGGAGTAACACACCCAAATAAAGAATATGTTGCCTCCAAACTGCCTGACACTCTGGGATCCAAGGACTCCCATTGCATTTGGTTTCTCAATTCAGTGACTGAGAAGAGTGATCACAGAGCTCTTCAAGGATGTCTGAGTTCCCTTCACAAATTAATTCCTCACAGTATTGATGAAAAGTATGTCTTCCAGCACGTGTGAGAAAGTCTTAAATGAAAATTCCACTGTAACATTCCAATCTTCCTAAACCTTTGAGTCCTTTCCTCTACAATAAACCAAGGGATGTCGGGCATTTCCAATTCACCCCAAAATGGGCCATTTTTTAGTCCATGATTGAGTCTACCAACCAAACTGTTTGAGACCATTCTAACTCCCCAAGCTGCAATGTTAAATGTAGAATCTCTTTTTAGTAAGTACATGTCAGTAAATTCAGCTTGATCCCACTTTATGTTCAATCATTATACCATATTCTGAGTATCCATTCCCACAAGTGTTCCCTGGATTTTTGTTTGTGTAAATTAGAAAACTCAAGTAGTCCTTTTCAGGTATAAGATATCTCCTCATTGTGACACATTGTACCTCTCTTTTAGGGGCCTGCTGGGATTTGAGTCTAGCTATACATCTAGAAGAAGGACGGGTGGTGGGGTGGGTCCTGAGGAGAATCAGCATTGCCTTGCACGACAAATGCCTCATGGGGAGGCCATTAAGATTTCCTCAGGTGGTGCAGGTGAAGGTGGAAAGGCCCAAACCACTGTGGGTAGGGATGACCCTGCCACTCGGAATGGGGAGGCAGCTTTTCTGGGGTGGAGAAGGATACTTCTGTTGGGGGTGGATAGACCTCTTCCACTGATTAAAAAGATACTCAACAGAATGTAGGGGCTCAACATACCCAGCTTCATCAAGATCATTCCACATGTTCTCATCCCAACTCATTCTTTCCTAACCAATGCTCTCACTTTAACAGTAGTTACCCTGGGAGGCTGGGAGTTCAACTTATGCTGTAATTCAGCCAGTTGCAAGATCAAGTTCTGATTTTCAGCAATTTCAGCCCTGCAGCTATGGGAGACAAGGGTCTCCTTCAGGGCACATATAGAAGCGTTTAGGTCATTTATGTAGCGTTCGAGCTGAGAATTTGAATCCTTGAGCTCATCCTTTTCTTTCACCATTTTGTCCAGGGACATTAGGAGCAACCAACCAGCATCATTATACTTGTTAGTTTTCCAAAAATGTTCAAAAGCATTATACAGAAAGTCACCTAGCTCCTTGCTTCTTCTAAGTAGTTGATTAGGAGTACCCAATGATGATGTTTTGCATACCTCTATTGCCAGATCACACTGTGGACAATCAGTGTTCTTGCTACTACTGGAAATAGTCATTAGTGTCTTTAAATCTAATCAGATTAGAGAATCAATCCCAGGAACCCTAGAACCAATTCAGAAAACTCATCCTTATATTCTGTTTCTCTAGAACCACTCCTGGTACAAAACCAGTCTAAGATCAATTTAACAACATAGCTATGTGGTAGTTTCTTCATTAACACTAATTTTGAAAAATATTATTTTTATCACTTTCTTTGTTCCTATGATATGCCTTACCAACCTTTGCTCTTATTCTCTATCACTCTTTATTTTTTCATAAAAAACATTAAGACAACAGGTGCTTGACTTTACATTCCAATTGAATTATTTCTTATTTTTCTCTTTTCTAAAAATAAGAATGCCAATGTATAATTCAAATATTTTCCTATTGGATTCATCCTCCTCTTTATCTGTACCAGATAACTCTTCTTGATGTGAAGAATTCTGATGTTATTAGTCACAGTCATGAGCTTGTCTTTTTTTTTCCCTTAAGGTAACTGGTCCAATGATTTAATGGAATAATTAAGTGTTCCAAGATAATTGCTGTCATTTTTAATTCTAAAAGGAATAACATTCAATAATGTTTACAAACTATTTCCCTCAGCACAACACCCTGAAACCAGCACAGCCTTCACAAAGTCCTGGAACATCTGTTCTGTTAAAAGAAAAATAAAAAGAAAGAGAGAGAAAGGAGAGAGAGAGAAAGGAGAGAGGGAAGAGAGAGGGAGGGGGGAAAGAGAGAGGGAGGGAAGATGGAAGGAAGGAAAGAAAGAAAACTTGAAGAGCACATAGCTCATATTTCCAAAAACCTCAATATCTTCTACTTCAGTTACCAGAGCAAAATGGGAGCTACTGTTAGATCAGATTCATGGTTATTTATTTATTTCAGTTACCTTGGGACAATAATCTAAGTTCACCTGGTTCTAGAGTACATTCAATTCTTTCCTTCATTTATTATACAACTACTTACTGTTGATTTCTCTATGTATAACACTATGCAAGATGCTATGTAAGGTACAAGGAAATTTACTGCAAGGCTAATTCCTATTAATGTTCTAAAAAACCATTAAATGCCCTTGTGGAAACAAGAGACACACAAATTTAATTAAAGTTTATCAGGCTTAGTATGATTCATGCTTCAGAGGACCTAGTTCTCTGAAGTCCAGGTTATGTGGTACTTGCATGGAGCATTAGTTGCTGAGATACCAAACAAACAAACTACACAAATGTCAGATGAATGCAAAATGGTACTTGTAGAATTCACTGTATCCCTGCCCCCCAAAATTCACCACTTTGAATTTGAAGGACATACTTTGGCCACCCATCAAATACTTGAATTATTTTGGTGAATGTTGCTTAAACTTTCAAGGAATGTACTATGTTACTTATTCTTTCATTGAACAAATTTTTATTGAGCGTTGCTATCTGCAGCAGGGAACAAAAGTGACAAAAATTCAGGTTCTTCTGGAGCTTACCTTGTAGTAGGGGGAGATAAACAATTAGTCAAATAGATAAATAAACAAGGAAAATCTCAGATAGGGATGTGACATGCAGTTATAAGAAAAATTGGCATGTTCCTTCTCACATATTAGCTATTTTTCGTCCCATCACAAATGGAGCTAAGAGTGGTTTCCGTTTTCTCACTTTGCTCTACATTTTTACTGTTAACAGACTCTATCTGCAATATCCAACCCTCCTGTTTGAGGGATGCTTTCATAGCTTCAAAAATTCATTGAAATATTGTCTATTTTCCCAATTCCACCAATCAGATTGTACTGAGATTGTATCACTAGTGTCAAAATCTTGCCAACTCTGCAGATCCCACTTATTTGACTATATAACCAATATAGTCTTTGACAGTTACCCCAAAATTTCTGAGAATTTCCATAAGTGTTGTCAGTTGATGACAAATTAGTCCTGGTTGTCGCTTACCACATCAGTTAGCAGAGCTTAGAATCCACAGATGCAGGCTCCAAATAGGTCCACCACAGTCTCCTCTGAGACTAGAACTATGTTTTAAATCACCACGATCACTACCTCCCCTTAGATATTGCAAAGTAAGAACACTATCTTTTCTCCATTATTAATTGCAGCTAGATAGGCTGCCGACAGCAAAGTTATGGTCCCCTGTGGCACACATATTCTGTCAGGGTGGTATCCTGAATCATCCCTCTTCTCTAAAGGCAGGCTCTTTGGGAAGATCTACTCATCATTATACAGTCCTTATTCTTTCATTTTAAGATCTCTCTGGAAATCTGTTTTGTTCCTCTGTGCAATACGGCCTCAGTTAGGGTTGTTGTAGTCCATGAGACCCAGAAGTTGGACACAAGTTAAATTCTTTTCCTTCAGTAGGTTCTTCAGTCCCTATAATGAAAAATATAATGTTGGGTTTTGGCTACCTAGCATCTTGATTTTCTCATGAAGAATGATCTCTTTCCCATGATATGCTGTCCTGGTGTACCTTTGCCCAAGGGGTGGGCACATAACCCAAGATAAGCCATTGGACTCTCCCAAGAATATTAATCTTGAGAAGAAATACCTAAGGCTAGGGAAATGGCTGAAACTTGGTTATTTTAGTGTGCTCACCCTAACAAGACTAGTGAGTAGTTCCTGACTCTTATCTCTGAAGCTGCTTATTTGTTCTTTTTTTAAAAAACTTGGTTCCCCGTTGATACTATGAGCTACTTTATATCACTCCTATAAATCCATTTTCTAGTTAAATTAGCCAGAATTGGTTTCTGTTGCTTGCAGCCAAGGAACCCTAACCAATAGAGTCTGAATGTAAAATAGCTAATGTAAGTAAATATGGGGCAGAAAGGTTATCTCCTACTTCCACTCACCAGAAGCATTCAAGCAACCAACGCCATCCCAGTCATTATTACTAAATGTCAGGCTAAACATCCCTTAAAGGCATTATAATCTATACCCCTCATTTCATAGGTAAACTAAAGCTTGGAGAAAGGAAGAGGCTTACCAAAGAGTGGCCATGCAAATGACAGGCATCAAGTGTTTGTTGGGCATAGGCGTTCCTTTAAGTACTGAGGGCATAGGAGTTAAAAATTCAGACACAGCCCATGGACAGATAAGTGGATAAACAAAATGTGACACACACACACACACACACACACACACACACACACACACACACTGGAATATTATTCAGCCTTAAAAAGGAATAAAATTCTGACACATGCTACGACATGGATGAACCTTGTAGATATTATGCTAAATGAAATAAACCAGATACAAAAAGACAATTATCATATAATTCCAGTTATGTGAGTGCTTAGAATCATTAAATTCACAGACAGGGAGTAGAACGGTGGTTTCTAGGGGCTGCAAGAGGAAGAAATTGGGAATTACTGTTTAATGAGTACAGAGTTTCAGTCTGGGATGATGACAGATTTCTCTAGATGAGGACAGGTGATGGTTGCACAACAGTGCAAATATACTGAATGCCACTGAACTGTACACTTAAATGTTTAAAATGGTAAATTTTATGTATGTATATTTTACCACAATAAAAAAAGAAGAAAAGAAAAATCAGACACAAGTATTGTCCTTAGGGAGCTCAAAGTCTTCTATGGCATATAAGCCGTGTTTGTAAATAATTGACAACACATGGTGGAAAGTGTTAAGTACCAGAGAAGAGGCATTGATACAGTGCTCTGGGGTTGGAAAGTTCTAGGTTGATGTGTCAATTGAGCTAGCCAGGGAAGGATGAGTTGGTAATAGAGGGAAGGATAATCCAGGCAAAACGTATAAAGAGAAGCATGTCTTATGGATGGAGCAATGTGTGTGTGGGTGAAGGATGAGTAATCCCATTAGGTTGTCATCAAAGTTCCATAAAAGCAGAGTTAGTAGGACATGTAGTTGGAAGAATAGATTTATGTCAGATAAAAGAATGTCTTAAAAGCCAGCCTAACAAGTACAGTGAATGAAGAAAATTAACAGTCATGAAAGTTTTGGAAACACAGGAATGAACTAGCACAATAAAATTGCAAATAGAAAGGAATCAATACCAGAGATTTGAGAAGGTAGAATTGAGAAGACTTGAATGTGAAAGCCAAGGGAGATGGAGGAACGAGAGATGATTTTGGGTACTGGAAGGACGGTGCCACTCAAAGAGCAAACACAGGAGGATGAACACTTTCTAGGGAGAAGATGTGGAATGAATTTGGGGATATTCTGCATTTGACATATACTGCAGAGGCATCCAGAAATGAGGGGCTAGACTATGGCAAAAAGGACAGCAGAGAGATTTTGGAACCATCCTTAGGCAAATAATTTTTTTTTTTTTTTTTTTTTTTTGCAGTACGCGGGCCTCTCACTGTTGTGGCCTCTCCTGTTGTGGAGCACAGGCTTCGCACACGCAGGCTCAGCGGCCATGGCTCACGGGCCCAGGCACTCTGCGGCATGTGGGATCTTCCCGGACCGGGGCACGAACCCGTGTCCCCTGCATCGGCAGGTGGACTCTCAACCACTGCGCCACCAGGGAAACCCGAAACATGTATTTTAAATGCTGATTCCCTTCAACAGCCACTGGCCTTGGCACCTCAGGCAACCTTAAAACCAGGAGCAGCGGGGTCTCTACAGGACAGGAGTAAGCGGGTTGTAGGTACGGTTCATGGTCTAAGATGACAGGTTGGAAAGGGTCCATATCCAGTGGTCACTAGGAGAGGCCAAGATACAAAATGAGGAGATTGCGCCCCCACCCCGAAAAAAAATCATAGCTGAGGATTGGAAACTTAGAGAAACAGCAGAGGCATCTTTCAGCCAGTGGCCATTTTAAACAGGCCATTGGCTGCCCTATGGTTGTTCCTCTGAGGCCTCTTAAAAACATTGCCCAACAGCCAAAATAAGGTTTCCTGTAACCTCAAGATTCTCTGAGGACTGAACCCTTAGATTTCTGTTGATAATATTGCTTTTTTATTGTGTTCACAGCATCTGATGAGCACCGAAAGTGTTAAATAGCAGCATGCGGGGGCGGTGCACTGGTAATGTTCTAAGTTTAGAAAGTATAAGATAATTCTAAGAACGCTCACATCAAAGTACTGAATCAGTCTCTAGGATAAGATCTTATGACAGAAAGGAAGCTGGGGTGCAAGGGGAGTGTGAGGCCAGGCATCTGTAGAAAGAAAGAAATACATTGAATATAGAATGCTGTTTGTGAACATGTTCAGTTTCAACTGGGCATCTCCTGATTACAAAGCCCTGTGCGACACTTCCTTCAAAGCCTAAACAAGGACATGGAGGACAAGCACATGTTTCAGTAAATGTTAGTGTCCCAGGGCCTGTGGAATTGTTGGCAGCACAGCAACAGGATGTAGGGGAGCCAGAGGATTAGGTGGATGGGAGAGCAGGAAAACAACAGGAGGGGTAGCAAGAGTTGTTGGATAGGAAATTCCACAGCCAGTCCCACAAGCTTTTTTTTTTTTTTTTTTGACAAGTAAAAGCTCCGTCTTCCTATATCTCCAAAGCATTACATAGTCTGGAGGGGCCAACTCCCTCCCACCAACAGAAGCAGGAACCATGTTCCATGGTAAGGGCGGCAGAACCATTGCAAGGACATTTTTCTTCCATTGCTCAGGAAGTGTGTTGAAAGCAAGAGCTTAATAATGAAACAACCTTCACAACGGAATGGAGCAGAAGTTTTCCTGGACTCCTGCTGGTTCCTTACTCCGCTACCCTTGTTGCAGTGCCCAGCACTGGCTACATAAATCAAGGGTGGGGAACTTTTCCTTCTGACCATTGACCCACAGGGGGAAAAGAATCCAAGGTCGTATAAGTAAAAAGTAATCATTTTCTCCCCCCAAGAGGAAAATATATAGAATTTTCTATTCATCTGGTTTTTAAATTAAAAGGTTACATTACGCTCGCATATTATCTTTTTTTAAACTTCGTTCTATGTTATAGCCAATTAATGGAGGGTGGGCAAAGGAGGATGGAGGGAACAGGGAAGATGATCCAGAACAGGGATTGGGTGAGAAAGAAAAAATGGATATTCACGTAGTGACAAAGGCATGAGGGGAAAAGATAGGGATGGAATCTCCTGGGGAAGGTGGTGGTGGAACTCCCCAAGGGTCTTGGTGTGGACACTGGCCTTTGAAAAGTTGGCGAGCATTTTAGAAGTTTAAGAAAATCTAGCAAATTTAAACCCTCTTTTCTGCATTATAAGATCACATTTCTGCCTTTATTTTCAAATTTCAAAATTGATTTTTAAAAGGAGCCTTTATTTTCTCACAGGGTCTGAAAGGCTTTGCATGTGTGAAAAAGAATGTGTTGGGTATTTCTTTTGGAATCCTGGAGATGTTTTAAATTTACTAGCTAGACCTCCAAAGTCTTGATATATGGAAAATTAATTACCTGGTTACCTTATTAGCTCCCTTTTTTCTATTTTCATTTCTTTATTTGCTTGTTTTGTTTTCTTTCTAGTTGACAGTCGTGGAGAAACAGCATGACACAAAGCTGAACTAAAAGCCAGTGTAATTACATTTAAGATCAAGTAGGCATTTTTCATAACTGGATTTCATGAATTAAAAATCTTCATTCTGATAAGGCCTTACTAGATCAGGTGACATTTATGAAACACTCAACGATCTAGAGATGGGTTAGGGTTTCCTTGGTATCACATCTGTCATTTAGGTCACTGCCCTATTAATGGCACTTGTCTGTGTAGCATAGGTCTCTGTAGTTCAGCTTTCCCCAGGGTTACATAATTGAGAAGCAAATTTTAAAAGATGCAATGCAGTCAAATGTTGCTTCTTTCTTTTCCTTTTCTTTTCTTTGTTTTTTTTAAAGCCATCTACAAAAAATAACAATATGGCTGTTATCTTTAGGAGATGAATAAATATAAAAATGTAAACACAAATTTTAAGATACAAAATATGTAGGTAAAAATTGATACGTTTTCTTCAGTCTCAAATATTGAACTAATTCTACACTGGTTTCCCTTCCCTGGCTAAGCTACAGTCCCCCTTAAACTCACCTTGGTCTTAAACTCAGTATAGCCTCTTAGCCCTGCCACTGTTTATCCAAAATCTAGTGTTGCTGTTTACACAGAGAAACAATCTTGTCTGCTTGTGGAGCATCAAACCTTGTAAATGCCTACTTTTTCTTTTAGAGTATCATGTCCTAAATTGCCAGCTTACTCTATTCCTTCTGTGAGTCTACTGTAGACCCATTTAGGGCCCTCTGATTTTAAGCTGCCATAGTATTCCCCCTTAACTCCATTCAGTATCCAAAGAGTTACAGGAATTTTTAGAGAAAGGTTTGGCTTACTGACCTGCACTATATGAAAAAATTTTAAACTTATCTCTTTTACCAGAAAGCATATAAGCCATAAAAGCTTATACTTTTTATTTTATTTTTCAAAACCTTTAAATTATTTGAACACACCAAAATATTTTAAACTATAGTTTTAGCTATTATCTTCACAATGGGCATATATCATTCTGCCTATTGGTACTTGCCCCACTGGTTGGATGGTATTAAGTTAAAACTTGGATTAAATGTTTCTCTTGCAATTTTTTGCTCATTCATTTGTCTTTCAATCCTTTACCTTTATTCTGCTGCTCATTAATATACATTTCTAGGACAACTTCAGTGACCCATCTAAGGGGTTAGACTAAATATTGACAATAATCTATCTTTGGATCCTCTCAATGGTGTCTGATGAACCTGTGCAGAGAACTCTTCCTCAGTACTAATGCAGTTTCTACTCAGAAGAGAGTCAGCATTTTCAAAGAATAAATATTTTATTTAGCCTAAAACCTAATGTGAGCATCATATCGTAAATTAACCTGGAAAGTTCTATCCCAAGGTGGTGGCTCTTGTTTACATTAAATCTTTGCAAAACCTAGTTGCCAGAAGAAGAATGAGGAGAAGGAGGAAGAGGAGGGGTGGAGAGTTGGAGCAGGAGAGGGAATCTATCATCTGTCCATTTGCCTATCCTTCTTTTCTTCATTTATCTATCTGAAAATCTAGGAGAACAGATAATTGCCATCCCTGTTTTGTGAACACAATTAATTAATGCTCAGCTTTCGTGTATATGTTTATTTTTGTCTTTAAATTTCCGGAAAAAAACTACTGTAACAAATATTAGTGTTATTTGCCCCTCCTAAGTAGATAGTAAAGAATGGGGAGTAGCGGTTCCTAGGGGAAATAGATGAGAAATTATATGTAGTGAATGCCAGCCATGCCAGCCACTCTGCTAGCCACTTTTTTTTTTTTTTCCGGCACGCGGGCCTCTCACTGTTGTGGCCTCTCCCGTTGCGGAGCACAGGCTCCGGACGCGCAGGCTCAGCGGCCATGGCTCACGGGCCCAGCCGCTCCGCGGCATGTGGGATCTTCCTGGAGCAGGGCACGAACCTGTGTCCCCTGCATCGGCAGGCGGACTCTCAACCACTGCGCCACCAGGGAAGCCCGCTAGCCACTTTTTAAAACAACTTTATTGAGATATAATTGACACACAATAAACTGGTCATAATTAGAGCGTAAATTTTGATAAGTTTTGGCATCTGTACACACCCATGAAACCATCACCACAGTCAAGATAATATTCATTACCGTTCGCTCCCCAAAGTTTCTTCACGAACCTTTGACTCTCTCCCCTTCCTCCCTCCCCTATTCTTCTCCTGCTCCGGGCAATCATTCTTCTGCTTTCTGTCACTACCAATTAGTTTCCATTTTCTAGAATTTTCTATAAATGGAATCATGCAGTATGTGCTTTCATTTGTCTGGTTTCTTTCACTAGGTATAAATATTTTGAGATTATCTAAGTTGTTGCATGTATCAATAGCTAATTTCTTTTTGTTGCTAAGTAGTTTCCCATCACAATTTGTTTACCCATTCACCTGGTGATGGGTATTTGAGCAGTTTCCAAGTTTTGGCTATACAAATAAAGCTGCTATGAACATTCTTATACAAGTCTTTGTGTGGAAATATGCTTTAACTTCTCTTGGGTATATACCAGAGTAGAGTGGCTAGATCATATGATAAGTTTGGGTTTGATTTTTTAAATAAATGTCAAAATATTTCCCAAATTGGTTGTATCGTTTTCAGTTCCCACCACCAGTATGTAAGATTCCAGCTCTGCATCCTCAGCATCACTTGGTATGGTCAGCTTTTTTAAATTTAGTGATTGTGAAGAGGTATCTTGTAGTTTTAATTTGCCTTTCCCTAATGATCATTGAGATTCATCACCTTTTCATGTGCTTATTTGCTGTGGGTGTATCTTCTTTGGTGATGTGCCTATTCAAATATTTTTATCATTTTCATTAGTTTTGTTTGCTTGTTTGTTTGTTTGTTTGTTTTTTAAAACATCTTTATTGGAGTATAATTGCTTTACAATGGTGTGTTAGTTTCTGCTTTATAACAAAGTGAATCAGTTATACATATACATATGCCTGCATATCTCTTCCCTCTTGCATCTCCCTCTCTCCCTATCCCACCCTTCTAGGTGGTCACAAAGCACCGAGCTGATCTCCCTGTGCTATGCAGTTGCTTCCCACTAGCTATCTATTTTACGTCTGGTAGTGTATATAGGTCCATGCCACTCTCTCACTTTGTCCCAGCTTACCCTTCCCTCTCCCCATATCCTCAACTCCATTCTCTAGTGGGTCTGTGTCTTTATTCCTGTCTTACCCCTAAGTTCTTCATGACCTTTTTTTTTTTCTCTTAGATTCCATATATATGTGTTAGCATATGGTATTTGTTTTTCTCTTTCTGACTTACTTCACCCCTGTATGACAGACTCTATGTCCACCCACCGCACTACAAATATCTAAATTTCGTTTCTTTTTATGGCTGAGTAATATTCCATTGTATATATGTGCCACATCTTCTTTATCCATTCATCCAATGATGGACACTTAGGTTGCTTCCATGTCCTGGCTATTGTAAATACAGCTGCAATGAGCATTGTGGTACGTGACTCTTTTTGAATTATGGTTTTCTCAGGGTATATGCCCAGTAGATTGCTGGGTCATATGGTAGTTCTATTTGTAGTTTTTTAAGGAACCTCCATACTGTTCTCCACAGTGGCTGTATCAATTTACATTCCCACCAACAGTGCAAGAGGGTTCCCTTTTCTCCACACCCTCTCCAGCATTTATTGTTTCTAGATTTTTTGGTGATGGCCATTCTGACTGGTGTGAGATGATATCCCATTGTTTATAGGTGGTAAGTCTACATAGTGAAATAAGTGCTAAATAGCTGTTTGGAGAATTACTAGCCTAATATGATTGTATCATTTTTACCACAAATTATATCTTAAATACGTGTTTTCTAAAATAATGCCATTAGTCTCAGTTGACTGCAATGTGATCTGAGCACAGAATTTGAGAAAGCAGAGCTGCAAGAGCCCTTGTTGATCAGCTACTCCAACACCTCATTTTAAAGGTGAAGAAACTGAGGCACAGACAATGTAAGAGTGTATCTAAGGTCATAAAATCAGCCAGTACCAGCTATCATCTGATTTTTGTCCAGTGCTATTTTCCGGATACTACATTTCTGGCTACATTTTCTTTCACCAAAAAGTAAAAAAATATTAATAATACAATATTTTTTAAACCAAAATACTTAAATAAAGGAGATCCCTGTGAATTCCAAGATTCTACAAAGACTCTAAGCATAGTTAATAGCTATACACTTTGGTTCTAGTCTGGGTGTACCTCTCCACCAAGGGGTCACCATTAAGCGCACTTTCTTTAACAACTTTATGAATGATTTCAAAGAGGAGGGCAGGTATTCATCAGCTTTGCAGCCTTTAGAAAACAGAAGTCCAGAGCCAGAATCCTTTTTTTTTTTTTGCCACACTGCGCAGCTTGTGGGATCTTAGTTCCCTGACCAAAGATCGAACCCGGGCTCGAAGCAGTGAAAGCGAGTAGTCCTAACCACTGGACTGCCGGAAAATTCCCCAGAGCCAGAATCTTAATTATCTAAGCCCCACAGTGGCCTGTCCACTGCTTTTGCCTCCATTTACCAAACAAAGCTATAGAAACTCAGGGAGCTTAAGTAACTTGTCCAAGATCAACACATGAAATGACAATAAACAGCATTTGATGCAATTTTTTTTTAATCAAAGTATAGTTGATTTACAATATTGTGTTAGTTTCAGGTGTACAGCAAAGTGTTTCAGTTATACATACAAATATATATATATATATATATATATATTCTTTTTGATTCTTTTTCCGTTATAGCTTATTACAAGATATTGAATATAGTTCCCTGTGCTATACAGTAAATCCTTGTTGTTTATCTATTTTATATATAGTGGTATGTATCTATTAATCCCATACTCCCAATTTGTCTCTCCCCCCCTTCCCCTTTTGTAACCATAAGTTTGTTTTCTATGTCTGTGAGTCTGTTTCTGTTTTGAAATAAGAAATTCCTTTGTAACGGTTTTTAGATTCCACATATAAGTGTTATCATATAATATTTGTCTTTTTCTGCCTGACTTACTTCACTTAGTATGATAATCTCTAGGTCTATCCATGTTGCTGCAAACGGCATTATTTCATTCATTTTAATGGCTGAGTAGTAGTCCATTGTATGTATATATATATATATATAGCACATCTTCTTTATCCATTCATCTGTCGACGGACATTTAGGTTGCTTCCACTTCTTGGCTATTGTCAATAGTGTTGCTATGAACATTGGGATTCATGTATCTTTTTGAAATACAGCTGTCATCTTTTCCAGATATAGCATTGGATGCATTTGATGTATTTGATGTGAGACCTGGGCTCTCTAGATCCTTATCCCTGTAACTGGCTCCCTGTTGTTCACCTCTGCAACATGAAGGTGAGGCATATAAGCCATCCCCTGAAATGACTGCGTATATCAACTTGGGGAGAAGCACAGGCTTGGAGAAACGAAAAACTGCCCCGAGTTACTGCCTTTCGCTGACACTGATGCCTGAGGCTAGTAGGGAGCCTAAAACAAAGGAATTATTAAGTGCTGCCACATTAGCTTGTGGAATGGAAGTGCAAGCCTGTGGAATCCCCTTTGCTGGAGGTGTTTAGGATAGATCATATAACTCTCTCTCTGGAGTAACTTCCGTGAAATTTACCTGGAATCAGAGACTGGTCTATACAATGGTTCTCCCAGACTTTGGATCGTAGAGCTCTTGGAGGGTGGTGGGTGGGATGGTGTTGGAGAAGTTGTCTAGAGTTATATGTCCAATAAATGTGGTGTGGAGATTGAATAAATGATACACCTCTCCCATATGTATATTCCTATTCTTCAAATGTGTCTAGATGTTGTTATTGATAAGACAATGTTACTGAATTCAGAGGAGATTTTTTGGTCACTGTGCATTTTCTCATTTAACAGACAGCTAAAGTCCAAAATGCTATTATGGAGGGCCCACAACTTTTCTTATGCTCATATTTCAAAAGATGAGCATCCTTTGGACTATACAATCATCAAAGTTTCCTTATGCGAAAGAAAATTTTCTCACTCAGAAATGAATTCCTGCATACTTTTACAGAACCCACTTCCACCCCTGAAAGAGCAAATAAATTGCTCAGGGATCTCAGGTCCAATAAGGCAGAACAAATTGGAGAGAGTTCTGAAAAGTGCAATGCCGTGATTAAATAAGAGATGGATTACAGAGACTTCTTATAAAGATAATTGAAGTGGACATGAGTTTGAATAAGCACCAGCAGGGGGATAAACAGGGGCAGGGTGATAGCATCATGATTACTTGGAAAATGTAAGTGCCAAGAATACAGAAGTGTTATTTTGCTGCATAGGAGCTAGAAGTAGGCTATCTGGGATTAAAGTAAGGAAAAGCAGGAAGTTTGCATTTCCCACAGGTACTTCCTATTTCACAGTGATCATGACACAATGAAATTCAGAATAGAAAAGTAAAGAAATAAATCCATTGTGCATTCAATATTTGGAAAAGGGAACCATGGAAAAGCTGTGGACGTCAAGGAAAAAACTGAAGAATTTATAAGCTTAATAACTTACAGGATGTCTGAAGACAATTTTAAAACAACTTATTGGAAGCTCAGAACAAATGTATGCCAGAGTTCAAAATTCTCACATGCTTGGAAAAGAAAGTCCTGTATGGCTTGATGGGTTGTGAAAGACTGCTAATGTTACTTTTTAAACTGTGGTAAAAAACAAAACAAAACACATAACATAACGTTTACCAACTTAACCATTTTTAAGTGTACAGTTCCCTAGTGTTAAGTATAATCATGTGGTTGTGAAACAGATCTCCAGAACTTTTTCATCTTGCAAATCTGAAACTCTACCTGTTAAAAAATAACTCCCCTTTTCCTCCTCCCCCCAGCACCTGGTAGCCACCATTATACTTTGTTTCTATTAATTTGACTACTTTTAGATAGTTCATATAAGTGGAATCATTCAGCATTTGTCTTTTTGTGACTGGCTTATTTCACTTAGCATGATGTTCTCAAGTTTTACCCATGTTGTAGCATGTGTCAGAATCTCCTTTTTTAAGGCTACATACTGTTCCATTGTGTACATATACCATGTTTTGCTTATCCATTCATTCATAGATGAACACGTGGGCTGCTTCCACCTCTTAGCTATTGTGACTAGAGCCTGTCAATATTTTTTACTTGTATTTTCCATCTGAGGCTTAATCCATTTATACGAACACATATAATGTTTGCTATTCCCTCTAACTCAAGGGATAGAGGACTAACTTTTCAAAACTGGTCTTTTCCCCTCTTAAGCAAACAAGCCAAAAATTAAAAAAAAAAATCTTACCACCAACAGCCAAAAGAAACAAACAAGCAAAAAAATAAGGAAATAAAAACACTGAATATTTGAGTGTTCTATCACCAAACAGCAATAGATCCACTGGGCGCTTGTTCAACTACACAGTCTTAAAGGTTCGTTTTGTCTTGAAAAGGGAAGGGAATTTTATGCTTACTATCACAGATTTAAAAATAGAAATTATCTGTAAATTGTTTATCTATTATATAACTCTTTTTTCCCCCCAAAACTGTGGGATAATATAGCCTAGACAGAATTCAGGTCATTTTTGCAATTACTTCCTTCTAAAACAGTGGTTGCCAAACCTGGTCATGTATCAGAATCTCCTAAAGACCTTAAAAATCTGTTATTGATTTCCATTCATAGCTACGAAATAAAAGACTCCGGGGTTGGGAGCCAATGCTTCAGTTTGATCCACAGGCTCTGACTAGAATGGATCATGTAAGTCACCAAGTCATCCTCCTTTGTTATCACAGAAATTGAAGCCCTTCCAAGAAGCCTCTGGCTTCACTGGGAGCTCTGCTCAATATCTGTAATAACCTAAATGGGAAAAGAATTTGAGAAAGAATTTGAAAAAGAATAGCTACATGTATATGTATAACTGAATCACTTTGCCATACACCTGAAACTAACACAACAACAACAAAGAAGCCTCTGGCTTCTGTATCAGACATACATATAACCATTTTATTTCCCTGTGGCTCTAATTCATTTCATGGGCATCTACCCTGTCAGCACTCCATCATTATGCGCTTCCCCTTCCAAGCCCACCGCCCATTGCTCTCCACACCATCATTGATTTGTCACGTTACTACCCCCAATACAATGTCCTCTGTTCCCATCTCTGGATCAGAGCTGTGGTTTTCAAAGCGGCAATTAGTCAAACTGTTAAATTATTCATTGAGATGTGCCAGTAAGTTGCCCATCTGCTCCCAAGTGACATGTTCCTTTTGCAGAGACTTCTAATGACCATGCCTATTTTTTAAAAAATAGTTTATCAGTTTGTTTTTACATCTTTATTGGAGTATAATTGCTTTACAATGGTGTGTTAGCTTCTGCTTTATAACAAAGTGAATCAGTTATACATATACATATGCTCCCATATCTCCTTCCTCTTGCGTCTCCTTCCCTCCCACCCTCCCTATCCCACCCCTCTAGGTGGTCACAAAGCACCGAGCTGATCTCCCTGTGCTATGTGGCTGATTCCCACTAGCTATCTATTTTAAGTTTCGTAGTGTATATATGTCCATGCCGCTATCTCGCTTTATCACAGTTTACCCTTCCCCCTCCCCATTTCCTCAAGTCCATTCTCTAGTAGGTCTGTGTCTTTATTCCTGTCTTACCCGTAGGTTCTTCATGACATTTTTTCCCTTAAATTCCATATATATGTGTTAGCATACGGTATTTTTCTTTCTCTTTCTGACTTACTTCACTCTGTATGACAGACTCTAGGTCCATCCACCTCATTACAAATAGCTCAATTTCGTTTCTTTTTATGGCTGAGTAATATTCCATTGTATCTATGTGCCACATCTTCTTTATCCATTCATCCGATGATGGACACTTAGGTTGTTTCCATCTCCGGGCTATTGTAAATAGAGTTGCAATGAACATTTTGGTACATGACTCTTTTTGAATTATGGTTTTCGCAGGGTATATGCCCAGAGGTGGGATTGCTGGGTCATATAGTTGCTCTATTTGTAGTTTTTTAAGGAACCTTCATACTGTTCTCCATAGTGGCTGTACCAATTCACATTCCTACCAGCAGTGCAAGAGTGTTCCCTTTTCTCCACACCCTCTCCAGCATTTATTGTTTCTAGATTTTTTGATGATGGCCATTCTGACTGGTGTGAGATGATATCTCATTGTAGTTTTGATTTGCATTTCTCTAATGATTAACGATGTTGAGCATTCCTTCATGTGTTTGTTGGAAGTCTGTATATCTTCTTTGGAGAAATGTCTATTTAGGTCTTCTGCCCATTTTTGGATTGGGTTGTTTTTTGTTATTGAGCTGCATGAGCTGCTTATAAATTTTGGAGATTAATCCTTTGTCAGTTGCTTCATTTGCAAACATTTTCTCACATTCTGAGGGTTGTCTTTTGGTCTTGTTTATGGTTTCCTTTGCTGTGCAAAAGCTTTGAAGTTTCACTAGGTCCCATTTGTTTATTTTTATTTCCATTTCTCTAGGAGGTGGGTCAAAAAGGATCTTGCTGTCATTTATGTCATAGAGTGTTCTGCCTAAGTTTTCCTCTAAGAGTTTGATAGTTTCTGGCCTTACATTTAGATCTTTAATCCATTTTGAGCTTATTTGTGTATATGGTGTTAGGGAGTGATCTTATCTCATACTTTTACATGTACCTGTCTAGTTTTCCCAGCACCACTTATTGAAGAGGCTGTCCTTTCTCCACTGTACATTCCTGCCTCCTTTATCAAAGATAAGGTGACCATATGTGCGTGGGTTTCTCTCTGGGCTTTCTATCCTGTTCCATTGATCTATCTTTCTGTTTTTGCACCAGTACCATACTGTCCTGATTACTGTAGCTTTGTAGTATAGTCTGAAGTCAGGGAGCCTGATTCCTCCAGCTCCGTTTTTCATTCTCAAGATTGCTTTGACTATTCGGGGTCTTTTGTGTTTCCATACAAATTGTGAAATTTTTTGTTCTAGTTCTGTGAAAAATGCCAGTGGTAGTTTGATAAGAATTGCATTGAATCCATAGATTGCTCTGGGTAGGAGAGTCATTTTCACAATGTTGATTCTTCCAATCCAAGAACATGGTATATCTCTCCATCTATTTGTATCATCTTTAATTTCTTTCATCAGTGTCTTATAATTTTCTGCATACAGGTCTTTTGTCTCCTTAGGTAGGTTTACTCCTAGATATTTTATTCTTATTGTTGTGATGGTAAATGGGAGTGTTTTCTTGATTTCTCTTTCAGATTTTTCATCATTAGTGTATAGGAATGCCAGAGATTTCTGGGCATTAATTTTGTATCCTGCTTCTTTACCAAATTCATTGATTAGCTCTAGTAGTTTTCTGGTAGCATCTTTAGGATTCTCTCTGTATAGTGTCATGTCATCTGCAAACAGTGACAGCTTTACTTCTTCTTTTCCAATTTGGATTCCTTTTATTTCCGTTTCTTCTCTGATTGCTGTGGCTAAAACTTCCAAAACTATGTTGAATAAAAGTGGTGAGAGTGGGCAACCTTGTCTTGTTCCTGATCTTAGTGGAAATGCTTTCAGATTTTCTCCATTGAGGACGACGTTGGTTGTGGGTTTGTCATACATGGCCTTTATTATGTTGAGGAAAGTTCCCTCTATGCCAACTTTCTGCAGGGTTTTTATCATAAATGGGTGTTGAAAGCATTCTCTGCATCTATTGAGATGATCATATGGTTTTTCTCCTTCAATTTGTTAATGTGGTGTATCACGTTGATTGATTTGCGTATATTAAAGAATCCTTGCATTCCTGGAATAAACCCCACTTGATCATGGTGTATGATCCTTTTAATGTGCTGCTGGATTCTGTTTGCTAGCATCTTGTTGAGGATTTTTGCATCTATGTTCATCAGTGATATTGGCCTGTAGTTTTCTTTCTTTGTGACATCCTTGTCTGGTTTCGGTATCAAGGTGATGGTGGCCTCGTAGAATGAGTTTGGGAGTGTTCCTCCCTCTGCTATATTTTGGCAGAGTTTGGGAAGGATAGGTGTTAGCTCCTTTCTAAATGTTTGAGAGAATTCGCCTGTGAAGCCATCTGGTCCTGGGCTTTTGTTTGTTGGAAGATTTTAATTACAGTTTCAATTACAGTGCTTGTGATTGGTCTGTTCATATTTTCTATTACTTCCTGGTTCAGTCTTGGAAGGTTGTGCTTTTCTAAGAATGTGTCCATTTCTTCCAGGTTGTCCATTTGATTTGCATAGAGTTGTTTGTAGTAATCTCTCATGATCTTTTTTATTTCTGCTGTGTCAGTTGTTACTTCTCCTTTTTCATTTCTAATTCTATTGATTTGAGTCTTCTCCCTTTTTTTCTTGATGAGTCTGGCTAATGCTTTATCAATTTTGTTTATCTTCTCAAAGAACCAGCTTTAAGTTTTATTGATCTTTGCTATTGTTTCCATTTCTTTTTCATTTATTTCTGATCTGATTTTTATGATTTCTTTCCTTCTGCTAACTTTGGGGTTTTTTGGTTCTTCGTTCTCTAATTGCTTTAGGTGCAAGGTTAGGTTGTTTATTCGAGATGTTTCCTGTTTCTTAAGGTAGGATTTTATTGCTATGAACTTCCCTCTTACAACTGCTTTTGCTGCACCCCATAGGTTTTGGGTCGTCGTCTCTCTATTGTCATTTGTTTCTAGGTATTTTTTAATTTCCTCTTTGATTTCTTCAGTGATCACTTCGTTATTAAGTAGTGTATTTTTTAGCCTCCATGTGTTTGTATTTTTTACAGATCTTTTCCTTTAATTGGTATCTAGTATCATGGTGTTGTGGTCGGAAAAGATACTTGATACAATTTCAATTTTCTTAAATTTACCAAGGCTTGATTTGTGACCCAGGATATGATCTATCCTGGAGAATGTTCCATGAGCACTTGAGAAAAATGTGTATTCTGTTGTTTTTGGATGGAATGTCCTATAAATATCAATTAAGTCTATCTTGTTTAATGTATCATTTAAAGCTTGTGTTTCCTTATTTATTTTCATTTTGGATGATCCGTCCATTCGTGAAAGTGGGGTGTTAAAGTCCCCTACTATGAATGTGTTACTGTCGATTTCCCCTTTTCTGGCTGTCGGTATTTGCCTTATGTATTGAGGTGCTCCTATGTTGGGTGCATAAATATTTACAATTGTTATATCCTCTTCTTGGATCGATCCCTTGATCATTATGTAGTGTCCTTCTTTGTCTCTTCTAATAGTCTTTATTTTAAAGTCTATTTTGTCTGATATGAGAATTGCTACTCCAGCTTTCTTTTGGTTTCCATTTGCATGAAATATCTTTTTCTACTTTCAGTCTTTATGTGTCTGTAGGTCTGAAATGGTCTCTTGTAGACAGCATATATATGGGTCTTGTTTTTGTATCCATTCAGCCAATCTGTGTCTTTTGGTGGGAGCATTTAGTCCATGTACATTTAAGGTAATTATCGATATGTATCTCCTTATTCTCATTTTCTTAATTGTTTTGGGTTCGTTATTGTAGGTCTTTTCCTTCTCTTGTGTTTCTTGCCTAGAGAAGTTCCTTTAGCATTTGTTGTAAAGCTGGTTTGGTGGCGCTGAACTCTCTCAGCTTTTGCTTGTCTGTAAAGGTTTTAATTTCTCCATCAAATCTGAATGAGAACCTTGCTGGGTAGAGTAATCTTTGTTGCAGGTTTTTCTCCTTCATCACTTTAAATATGTCCTGCCAGTGCTTTCTGACTTGCAGAGTTTCTGCTGAAAGATCAGCTGTTAACCTTATGGGGATTCCCTTGTGTGTTATTTGTTCTTTTTCCCTTGCTGCTTTTAATATGCTTTCTTTGTATTTAATTTTTGACAGTTTGATTAATATGTGTCTTGGCATATTTCTCCTTAGAATTATCCTGTATGGGACTCTGTGCTTCCTAGACTTGATTAACTATTTCCTTTCCCATATTAGGGAAGTTTTCAACTATAATCTCTTCAAATATTTTCTCAGTCCCTTTCTTTTTCTCTTCTTCTTCTGGAGCCCCTATAATTCGAATGTTGGTGTGTTTAATTCCCAGAGGTCTCTGAGAGTGTCCTCAGTTCTTTTCATTCTTTTTTCTTTATTCTGCTCTGCAGTAGTTATTTCCACTCTTTTATCTTCCAGGTCACTTATCCGTTCTTCTGCCTCAGTTATTCTGCTCTTGATCCCATCTAGAGTATTTTTAATTTCATTTAATGTGCTGTTCATTGTTGCTTGTTTCATCTTTAGTTCTTCTAGATCCTTGTTAAATGTTTCTTGAATTTTGTCTATTCTATTTCCAAGATTTTGGATCATCTTTACTATCAATATTCTGAGTTCTGTTTCAGGTAGACTGCCTATTTCCTCTTCATTTGTTACGTCTGGTGGGTTTTTATCTTGCTCCTTCATCTACTGTGTGTTTTTTTGTCTTCTCATTTTGCTTATCTTACTGTGTTTGGGGTCTCCTTTTTGCAGGCTGCAGGTTCGTAGTTCCCGTTGTTTTTGGTGTCTGTCCCCAGTGGCTAAAGTTGGTTCAGTGGGTTGTGAAGGCTTCCTGGTGGAGGGGACTAGTGCCTGTGTTCTGGTGGATGAGGCTGGATCTTGTCTTTCTGGTGGGCAGGTCCACGTCTGGTAGTATGATTTGGGATGTCTGTGGACTTATTATGATTTTAGGCAGCCTCTCTGCTAATGGGTGGGGTTGTGTTCCTGTCTTGATAGTTGTTTGGCATATGGCGTCCAGCACTCTAGCTTGCTGGTCGTTGAGTGAAGCTGGGTGCTGGTGTTGAGATGGAGATGTCTGGGAGATTTTTGCCGTTTGATATTATGTGGGGCTGGGAGGTCTCTTGTTGACCAGTGTCCTGAAGTTGGCTCTCCCACCTCAGAGGCACAGCACTGACTCCTGGCTGCAGCACCAAGAGCCTTTCATCCACACAGCTCAGAATAAAAGGGAGAAAAAGTGGAAAGAGAGAAAGAAAGAAAGAAAGGAGGGAGGGATGGAGGGAGTGAGGAGGAAGGAAGGAGGGAGGGAGGGAAAGAAAGAAAGAAGATAAGATAAAATAAAGTTATTAAAATAAAAAATTTTTTAAGGAAAAAAAATTTTTAAAGGAAAAACAAACAAACAAAAACGGACGTATAGAACCCTAGGACAAATGGTGGAAGCAAAGCTATACAGACAAAATCTCACACAGAAGCATACACATACACACTCACAAGCAAAGGAAAAGGGGAAAAATCATAAATCTTGCTCTCAAAGTCCACCTCCTTAATTTGGGATGATCGTTGTCTATTCAGGTATTCCACAGATGCAAGGTACATCAAGTTCATTGTGGAGCTTTAATCCGCTGCTTCTGAGGCTGCTGGGAGAGATTTCCCTTTCTCTTCTTTGTTCTCACAGCTCCCAGGGGCTCAGCTTTGGATTTGGCCCCCCCGTGCGTGTAGGTCGCTGCAGGGCGTCTGTTCTTCACTCAGACAGGACGAGGTTAAAGAGCCGCTGATTCGGGGGCTCTGGCTCACTCAGGCCGGCGGGAGGGAGGGGCACGGAGTGCGGGGCGGGCCTGCGGCGGCAGAGGCCGCCGTGACGTTGCACCAGCCTGAGGCGCGCCGTGCGTTCTTCCGGGGAAGTTGTCCCTGGATCCCGGGACCCTGGCAGTGGCGGGCTGCACAGGCTCCCTGGAAGGGGGGTGTAGATAGTGACCTGCGCTTGCACACAGGCTTCTTGGTGGCGGCAGCAGTAGCCTTAGCATCTCATGCCCGTCTCTGTGGTCCGCGCTTTTAGCCGTGGCTCGTCCCCGTCTCTGCAGCTCCTTTAAGCAGCGCTCTTAATCCCCTCTCCTCGCGCACCAGGAAACAAAGAGGGAAGAAAAAGTCTCTTGCCTCTTCAGCAGCTCCAGACTTTTCCCCGGACTTCCTGCCGGCTAGCTGTGGTGCACTAGCCCCCCTCAGGCTGTGTTCACGCCGCCAACCCCAGTTCTCTCCCTGCGCTCTGACCGAAGCCCGAGCCTCAGCTCCCAGACCCGCCCGCCCCGGCTGGTGAGTAGACAAGCGTCTCGGCCTGGTGAGTGCCGGTCAGCACTGATCCTCTGTGTGGGAATCTCTCCGCTTTGCCCTCCGCACCCCTGTACCTGTGCTCTTCTCCGCAGCCCTGAAGCTTCCCTCTCCGCCACCCGCAGTCTCCGCCCGCGAAGGGGCTTCCTAGTGTGTGGAAACTTTTCATCCTTCACAGCTCCCTCCCACTGGTGCAGGTCCCGTCCGTATTCTTTTGTCTGTTTATTCTTTATTCTTTTGCCCTACCCAGGTACGTGGGGGAGTTTCTCGCCTTTGAGAGGTCTGAGGTCTTCTGCCAGCGTTCAGTAAGTGTTCTGTAGGAGTTGCTCCACGTGTAGATGTATTTCTGGTATATCTGTGGGGAGGAAGGTGATCTCTGCGTCTTACTCTTGTGCCATCTTCCCCTCTAGGATCTCCAATGACCATGCCTTTTACTTTACAGTCTCTCTCTCTCTCTCTCTCTCTCTCTCTCTCTCTCTCTCTCTCTCTCTCTCTTCCCCCCCCCCTCAACACCAGTACCATTTTTGTTGCCTTATCTGGGAAATATATCCTAGAATAGATGAGAAAGGGAGGGAGAGAAAGATTTAATGTCTTTCCCATTATGCTTTAAATAATCAAATCCCTGGCTTATGCTCACCCATACCCAGCTACAGATGCTCTCCAAATTGTCACTCGTTTGTCATTTCCCCCCTCTGCTAAATGTTCCCAAACTAACAGGATATAAAATGAGAAATGCCTCTCCATCAAATTTGCTTCTTTTACTATTTGTCTCCCTCAACATGGCATCCTTCTCATCATTTGTAATGTGCAATCAACCGCATACCCCTGGGAACGTTAATCATTGGTCATTTACATGATTAAAGAATGGAGAAAATGAGACCCTTCAAAGAGTAGAAGTGTTTTAATAACCTCCAATTTGAATCTCTTCTTACTATTACCCCCGACTGACATAATATAGCAAATATCACTACCTTCACCCTCTCTCTGAAAGGATGTTTCAGATTTTCCCCTGTGTGATGCAGTATTTTATTTACTAAGGATGCTAGAAATATGTCAGGCCATTAAGCCCTATAGGAATCCCTATTCTGGCTGAAACAAGAAGATCACCATGGATACACCTCTGCTCCACTGGATGATCAGCAACAGCTGTTGAGCCAAGCTTGGGAGCCCTCTCAGACTTTTTATCATGCAAATTGCATTAGGTAAAACCACAAATGCCGCAACTCACTTAGTGTCATAGGAATTAGACATCTTAACAGTAGCTTCACCTGAAAGCAGAGTAGTCAACAGTTCCCAGAATTTCCCAAACCTATTTGAAATTCCCTGACCTTCAGTGACTGCCCTTGCTATCCAATGAGATGAATGGAATTCCTCCGTAATCGATCTCTACCCAAAATTTCACCCCAATCCCTGAGCTTAGCAAGTGGGGGAAAGCAAGAAGGTGGGGGGAACCACCTTCAGAGGGCCACTTAGGGTCCTTGCTTTTTTTATATTTATGACACAAATATATGGCTTCTACCAAATATACACTGAGCCTTATAAGAGTGTCAGACTTGTACTACCATGTGTCATGATCCACTTGCTTTTTGAAATTATGGTGAACCTTGGAGAATCTGAGCTGAATTGACAGCCAGAAAAAAAGCAAAAGACCTTGAGTGTCCTGTGAGGGTACGGTAAGCAATTAATATGCCTACGTAACATTCACAGGAAGCCCCAAACCCAGGCTGATTTATTTGTTGACCTCACCACTTCTACTGTGCTTTGTATTCCACACTTGTGACCAGCAGCCTGAGCTCTACTACGAGTTTCTTTTGTTGGTAAGGGGAAAAGTGGTACTGGGAAGTGAAAGTGATGGGGTTCATCTCAGAAATACTGATGAGTAAGATTCCACTTAGGAGTAATGATTAACTCTTAACTACCTACAAAGTCTGGTCTCAGATTTGAAGCAAAGGTGGAGCCTGGGTTCTTTGCTATGAAGTTAAAGAAGGACAAGAAAAATCAATTTTCTCATAAGTAGTGTGTCCCCATGGAAGGTTTTTCCTGAGAGCATCACTGCATTTAACATACCTTAAAAGAACTCTTCCCAGATAACTCTCTACATGTGTAGTTTTTTACTAGGCAAAATGAGACTTACTTTAAAAAAAAAACTTCATGGATATTGAGATATATAATAGGGCAGTGTGTGTGGAGATAGTGAAAATACAGAAAAGTAATAAATAAAATAAAGTTCTAAACAAACAAATCTATGAAAGGTCAATGAAGAAAACACATTATTGGGGATATCAAGAACACTCCTACTTTATCTTTGAACAATGCAAACAGAGTCTTCTCCAAATGAATATACCAGTGCTGACTAACCTGTGCTTCAAGAGCTCCTAATGAGAGCATTAACTCAACCTGGAAAAAATATTCAACTAAGCCAATCTGTTATATGAAAAATTTAGCAGATCCCCAATCCAATCACTGAATATTGATGAAAATCATCTCAAAGCTTTGAGCTGTAACAGCTAGAGCCAATAAAGCTATGTATAGAGACAGGATTAGCATCAAAAGGAAGTTCCTAGATTAAAAGTGAGACAAGTAGCTCTAAGTTTAAATACTCATACTCACAAACAAAGGAAGAGTTGTATATGTTTCTTGATTAGAAAAGCAAACAGAAAAAAATATATATGCACTCTAACATCTAATTGGTTAGCACAAACCTTGCAACTAGGAGGAAGAAAAGTCCCAATGACAGTAAACACTTACTGAGTGGGGGCTTTATCATCAAAGTTCAGTGCACACCCAAGGGATATTTTCCAAGATTTTTAAACACAAGGATCAAAGACAAAAATCTGAAAGGAAGCAAAGCATAGAAAATTTTTACAATACCAAAATAAGCACATTTCTCTATTTCAAGATATATCATAAGAGCCATTAAGAAAAGGAGAGGAGGGCTTCCCTGGTGGCGCAGTGGTTGAGAGTCCGCCTGCCGATGCAGGGGACACAGGTTCGTGCCCTGGTCCGAGAGGATCCCACACGCCGCGGAGTGGCTGGGCCCGTGAGCCATGGCCACTGAGCCTGCGCGTCCGGAGCCTGTGCTCCGCAACGGGAGGGGCCACAGCAATGAGAGGCCTGCGTACCGCAAAAAAAAAAAAAAAAAAAAAAAGGGAGAGGGGATGAAAGAGGTACTAGAAGTCCTAGTCATTGCAAAAATTTGAAGATCATTGGACTATTGACTCAACGAAAAGGTGACATTTATCTGCAAAGTTTCCCACATTGGGATTCTATAAAGCTAGGAACAGGGCTAGCTTTATGAGTATGTGACTTATGCAGTCACACACGGTTTCACACTTAGAAGGGCCCTGCACTTGGTTTCATGCTCATCTGTTGCCATCTTGGAACTCAATAATTTTTGAGCAAGGGATCTCACATGTTCATTTTGTACTCGATGTCACAATTTATGTAGCTAAGAAGCTCATAATCAAGGAGTTTTTAAGGATGGGAAAAAGGCTCAAAAGAGGAAAACATGGCCTGATTAAAACAAAGCTATTAGAAAGTTGCCATTATTTTTATGTTCTACAGTAGTTTCTGTAACAGTTCTTGAAACTACTGGTCCATCTATTAGAAAAGTCATCCCAGATTAAAGACCTTATTCTGAGATTTTGCCATTCCCTCACTGTTAGTTTTTTTTTTTTAAGATGAGTCTGCTTTATATCTATGATTCACATCACAAAATCCAGTTTCTAGTTTTTTGGTATTGAAAATGGGCTTTTAATCAAAGACCTAACAATTCTTTCGTTAAGTGATTTTGAGGATTTAGAACCCATACCAGAAGTGGAAATCATTGAAGCCATCCCAACACAACTGAAGAATTTCTAAAGAAAAAAACCTGATGTGGTTGTGTTACAAGAAATGCACAGCAAATTGTCCTCTCAGTCACTACTGAATAATAAATAGTTTAAGCATCAGCTTATTGCTTCAGGGATCCCAAAAGCAAGAGGTGCTGCCTTCTAATTGCTTAAAAATCCCCATTTGACATCCAAGGGCTTGAAACAGAGCCTGATGGGTAATTGTATCTTAGCTAAAGGCAATCAGCTAAACAAATCATTAACAAGATGCTCACTTTAAGCGCTATGTGCCCACAAAAAGCATTTTATAGCTCAATCCTTTGAAAACAATACATAAAATTTGGTGATGGGCAATGTATAACTAGCAGACACTTTAATGCCCTACTAAATGCAAAGACAGATCCATCCTCTTTTCCTGACACAAATATGGAAGCAAGGCATTGGGGATTCTTACATAGCCATCTCAGCTGTCCAGCACACAGACCATCTACAG
This sequence comes from Phocoena phocoena, assembly GCF_963924675.1. Taxonomy (NCBI): domain Eukaryota; kingdom Metazoa; phylum Chordata; class Mammalia; order Artiodactyla; family Phocoenidae; genus Phocoena; species Phocoena phocoena. The sequence goes on along the minus strand of NC_089240.1, from coordinate 111,736,806 downwards.
GAGAATATTTTTTAAAATTCAACCATCAAAAAATTACTCCATATTGGATTATATTTTAACTTTCTCAATTTGAGCATGTGTGTGTCAGCTGAGATAGGAAAAATAATGCTGGCCAACATTGCCTGAGTCTCTTACAAGCTTTCTGGAAATAGAAACGTTAAAAAAGTGCTTAGAATGGAAGCATCACAACTCCATTTTGTGAAGTGATAAAGTGGTAATCAAGCTTTCAGCAACAATTGCTTTTTATCTTCACCTTAATTATTCATGTGGGGTATCATGTGATATGTTTAAGATGCATTTAATGTAACAGTTAAAAGGATCTGTGCCCTTGCCATCTCGAAAGGTGTAAAGCTCTGAGAAAAGAAAATTGTTGTTTCTGGCTCAGAAGTAGGCGCTCTCTGGAGAGAGAGCACACCAGCAGGACTTACCTATAATTCTCCATAATAACAGTAATAGTGGCCAACCTGTATTTCGTGTTTAACCTATGTCAAATACGTTGCACACGTTATCTCCCTGAATCTTCAAAACCTGACTTTAAAGATGAGGAAACGAAGACTCATTAAAACACCCCATGAGTAAATGGTAGAGCCAGGTATGAAAGCAAGTCTGTCTGTCTCTAGAGCCCCTGCTTTTGACCAGCCCGTTCCACTGGCTCCCAGCATATGGCTAGAGATGCCGTGAGCAAAAAGAAAGAGGTATATTTCACATGAGGCAGGTAGGAGCTAAGATAATTAAGTTTGAAACATCCGCTTAACTACCTATGGATTTTGTCATTTCTCTGCTCAAAAACCTTTAATTGTCTGGCATAACAAATTTCTTACCTGGAATTCAAAGCTCTCTGTGACCTTGCCCCACTCACATTTCAAGACTTATTTCTTCCTACTCTCTCTTTGAGTATTTTCTGAATCAGTCATTAATTGAACAAAAAAAAAGCAGTAGGGGCCCCATGAGCTAGACCCTCAGCTGTTGTAAATGAAATACCCACCTTCCTCCTTCCTCAGTCACTAGTGAGTTTAAGTGGTTTGGGGTCATCAACTCTTTACCTCCTCAGACTTTGCCACTAAGGGTCTTTAAGGACTATTCCAATCAAATTGGTATCACAGAGAGAAACACATAATTACATACAATTGAAGGAATTATTTTATTTTATTCAGCAAACATGTAGTGGGACTGGACTGGATCCTAAGGACCAAAGCAAACACAGCCTCTGCCTTCCAAGAGTCTTCCGTCTAGAATCTCATGATCTTTTCCAAATGCTGCCCTAATGTTTTCAACTTTGTACTTGCATTTCTTGAAAAGTCTATATTCATTGCATATGCTGCCTTATCTCCAGTTCTTTCCATAAACTACTGCAATATACCATTTTCCTCATAGTGAAATCCTTCTTACCAAACCATCAACTTATCTCCCCCACCTTTTTAATATAAATCAAACCGACCTATTTAGTCTTATTTTTTGACATCTCTGGAATGTTTGGCATTATTGACCTCATCTGCCTACTTTAAATACCCTCTTTCCCCCTCTTTATGGTATAATGCTCTCCTGGTTTTCCCCTCTACCCTTCCCTACTGGATCACTCATACAGGTTCCTCTTAAATGGTGGTATGCCTCAAAGTTCTGCTCTTAGATCCATTCTATACTCACTCCACACTGTTATTTTTCAAAGTGTGATTCTGGGATCACTTGTGTCATCATGACCTAAGGTCCTCAGTGGAAATGCAAATTTAATTGCCCCTTACCATTTCAGAACCTCACAGCATCCTAGCATCTGCATTTTAATTCAGCATCCTAGGTGATCAAGATATACCTTTAATACTGAAAATCAATGTTCAATTTACATACTATCTCCTAGACAATGTTAGTCTTTCTCATGGCTTCAGTTACCAACTATATACTGGATGTGGAGGAGGATTAAGTTCATAGCTGGCATACAAGGAAATCGAGAACATTTCCTTGAGATGGCTTCTAGTTTCTCTGTGAAGAAGGAGTTGAGATTATATTCTGGAAAAGGGAGCATAGGTTGGAGATGGAAAAGAGAAAAGCAGCAGACCAGGGAAATACAGAAGGTTTGCCAAGTAATGTGGAAGGGCCAGTTGGGATAGAAAATTAGGAAAGTATCATGAAATTGTTCTGTATATTGGAGAATTTTTTTTTCAGCAACCTTGGTATCGATGTAGAGAAAGCAAATTGATTGATCCAGAAGTTCAATTTTTGCCAGGAGGTGTAAATACAAAATTATGTTTCAAGTAAGTGAAGTTACTAATAAGAATATGGAGGTTATGAACCATAGGATCCAGGCTACATAGAAAAGGGAGTAATGGGAGCGACCTGATAGAGCTCTTGGTGTCATCAAAGTACAGGTGTAATAAGAGCAACAGAATGAAAGAACTGGAAAAATGAGTGTCTATTGATATAGTGGGAAATATGAATTTAAGATTTCAAAGATGAAGCAGTTTTTGGTAATGAAAAAGTCCAGAATGTTGCCATGGAAGTGGGGAGTTAAAGTGGGGAGTTAACAAAGATTAAGGAATAGAGAGGCCAGTGTATTAGAAGGGTTGTCCATTGTGGACATTGATGTAACCAATGATGAAGGTGGCAAGGTTTGGAATGGAGAAGAAGGCTGTGAGTCAAAGTCTTTGGTGAATGAGGGAAAGTGGTCAATGGCAGCAGAAGGGACTGAGTATCTGGTGTACTGAAAAACACCTAATTTCTTTGTGTCAGATTTTCTATTGTGATCTCCAAGATTTTTCATAGTTGATACCAATCTAAATTTCTAGCCTGATGGCAATGTATTCATCTTCACACAACCTTCGTTTCAGCCTCAGTGGCTATTGCCATTCCATGAACAAAAGCCATATCGTGCATTATGCATTTCCTGATCCCTGCTCTAAACTTCAGTAGTACTTTACTGGAGCCACACCTACAATTTAGTGCTTTTACTAAAGTTGTTTGCATACATGTTTTCTCCCTTACTAGTGTCTTTGATTCCAGGGATGACATCATTTGCACCTTTGTAACACCCATTTTAGCACCTAATACAGTGCTTTTCACATAGTAAATAATTGACAAATATTCAAATATTTGTTGAATATTGATAAGGTTGTAAAATTACAACTGGAATATGTCTGGACTAATTGCAGAACTGCTAAGTAAGTTAAGCAAAGATACATATTTATTCATTCACATTAAAGAAGTAATTTACTTTTTATGGCTGGAAAAATTTGCAAACTAAACATTGGCAGAAGAAGAATCTGCACAGTCTGGTTCAATAAGATCTAGGAGTTTTTGATAAGAGGTGAACAGTCATAACAGATTAAAACATCCTTGCAACTCCAAGTACAACAGTGATTTCCTAGAATGTTGGCGTCTCTTTAGAAAATGTCATTGACAAGAATGTTTGAAGGTAATCTATATCCTATGAACACATCAAACAATAATGTAAACAGGATGAGATGACATAAAATAGAATGAGACATAAATATCCTCTGTATTATGTTCACTGCACATCATGGTGCCTAATGCTGCAGCCTGGATTTTATGTTTCTATTTTTAGTAACTTAATCTAATATCTATATCTATAGATGTGACATACATAGATATATAGATATAAGATTATTTAGACTGTGTATATATGTGTACATACTTTTAAATGGCATATGTACATATTTTTAACTGAAAATAACATTCTTTGGTATTTCTAGCATGAAATTACTCATTGGAAATCTAAAGTTGTGAGAGAAAATAGGTATATTCTCCTGTAAGATTTTTCCTTTAATTCTAGAGAAATCCAGTAATCTATTCAGGAATACTCTCCTTTCTCTCAGAGCAGTCCTGAAAACACACAGGTCAAATTCAATAATAATGAAATCAGAGGATCTAGTCCTGTTATTGTCCACGGTTGCTTGGAATTAGTAAGCTATAAAGTGCAGCTTTTTCTTTAAAAACCACTTTATTGAGATATGATTGACATATAAAAAGCTGTACGTATATAATGTATACAACTTTATGAGTTTGGAGATAAGTATATATCCATTGAACCCATCACCACAATCAATGCCTTAAACATATTCATCATCTCCAAAAGTTCTCTCCCACCTTTTTTATTTATTTATCTGTTTGTTTGTTTATATGATAAGGACACCTAACATAAAGTTTACCCTTTTGGCAATTTTAAGGTATACAGAACTTCCCTGGTGGGTGCAGTGGTTAAGAATCCACCTGCCAATGCAGGGGACACAGGTTCGAGCCCTGGTTTGGGAAGATCCCACATGCCGTGGAGCAACTAAGCCCATGTGCCACAACTACTGAGCCTGCACTCTAGAGCCCGTGAGCCACAACTACTGAGCCCACGTGGCACAACTACTGAAGCTCACACACCTAGAGCCCGTGCTCTGCAACAAACAGTAGCCCCTGCTCATGGCAACTAGAGAAAGCCCACATGCAGCAACAAAGACCCAACACAGCCAAATATTAAATAAATAAAATAAAGTATACAATACTATTAACTATCTAAAACAGTCAAACTTATAGAAACTGAAAGTAAAATGGTGGTTGCCAGGGGCTCTGGGAGGAAGAAATGGGAAGCTATTAATCAAAGTGTACAAGTTTCAGTTATGCAACATAAGTCCTAGAGATCTAATTGCAACACAGTGCCTATAGAAAATAATAATGTATATGTAAAAGCTGGAGTTTTATATGTGTTCTGGATACAAATCCTTTCACATATATGTTTTGCAAATGTTTTCTCCCAATCTTCTGTGGTTAATCGCTTTCTTTCTTTTTTCTTCTTTTAAACATCTTTATTGGAGTATAATTCCTTTACAATAGTGTGTTAGTTTCTGCTTTATAACAAAGTGAATCAGTTATACATATACATATGTCCCCATATCTCTTCCCTCTTGCATTTCCCTCCCTCCCACCCTTCCTATCCCACCCCTCTAGGTGGTCACAAAGCCCCGAGCTGAAATCCCTGTGCTATACGGCTGCTTCCCACTAGCTATCTATTTTACATTTGGTAGTGTATATATGTCCATGCCACTCTCTCAATTTGTCTCAGCTTACCCTTCCCCCTCCCATATCCTCAAGTCCATTCTCTAGTAGGACTGCATCTTTATTCGCGTTTTGCCTCTAGGTTCTCCTGACCATTATTTTTTCTTTTTTATTAGATTCCATATATACGTGTTAGCATACGGTATTCGTTTTTCTCTTTCTGACTTACTTCACTCTGTATGACAGACTCTATGTCCATCCACCTCACTGCAAATAGCTCAATTTCGTTTCTTTTTATAGATAATATTCCATTGTATATATGCGTCACATCTTCTTTATCCATTTGTCTGTTGATGGACACTTAGGTTGCTTCCATGTCCTAGCTATTGTAAATAGAGCTGCAATAAACATAGTGGTACATGATTCTTTTTGAATTATGGTTTTCTCAGGGTATATGCCCAGTAGTGGGATTGCAGGGTCGAATGGTAGTTCTATTTTTAGTTTTTTAAGGAACCTCCATACTGTTCTCCATAGTGGCTGTATCAATTTACATTCCCACCAACAGTGCAAGAGGGTTCCCTTTTCTCCACACCCTCTCCAGCGTTTATGGTTTGTAGATTTTTTGATGATGGCCATTCTGACTGGTGTGAGGTGATATCTCATTGTAGTTTTGATTTGCATTTCTCTAATCATTAATGATGTTGAGCATTCTTTCATGTGTTTATTGGCAATCTGTATATCTTCTTTGGAGAAATGTCTATTTAGGTCTTCTGCCCACTTTTGGATTGGGTTGTTTGTGTTTCTGATATTGAGCTGCATGAGCTGCTTGTAAATTTTGGAGATGAATCCTTTGTCAGTTGCTTCATTTGCAAATATTTTCTCCCATTCTGAGGGTTGTCTTTTGGTCTTGTTTATGGTTTCCTTTGCTGTGCAAAAGCTTTGAAGTTTCATTAGGTCCCATTTGTTTATTTTTGTTTTTATTTCCATTTCTCTAGGTGGTGGGTCAAAAAAGATCTTGCTGTGATTTATGTCATAGAGTGTTCTGCCTATGTTTTCCTCTAAGAGTTTGGTAGTGTCTGGCCTTACATTTAGGTCTTTAATCCATTTTGAGTTTATTTTTGTGTATGGTTTTAAGGAGTGTTCTAATTTCATTCTTTTACATGTAGCTGTCCAGTTTTCCCAGCACCACTTATTGAAGAGGCTGTCTTTTCTCCATTGTATATTCTTGACTCCTTTATCAAAAATAAGGTGACCATATGTGTGTGGGTTTATCTCTGGGCTTTTTATCCTGTTCCATTGACCTATATTTCTCTTTTGGTGCCAGTGCCATACTGTCTGGATTACTGTAGCTTTGTAGTATAGTCTGAAGTCTGGAAGCCTGATTCCTCCAACTCCGTTTTTCTTTCTCAAGATTGTTCTGGCTATTTGGGGTCTTTTGTGTTTCCATACAAAGTGTGAAATTTTTTGTTCTAGTTCTGTGAAAAATGCCATTGATAGTTTAATAGGGATTGCATTGAATCTATAGATTGCTTTAGGTAGGATAGACATTTTCACAATGTTGATTCTTCCAATCCAAGAACATGGTATATCTCTCCATCTGTTTGTATCATCTTTAATTTCTTTCATCAGTGTCTTATAGTTTTCTGCATACAGGTCTTTTGTCTCCTTAGGTAGGTTTATTCCTAGGTATTTTATTGTTTTTGTTGCAGTGGTAAATGGGTGTGTTTCCTTAATTTCTCTTTCAGATTTTTCATCATTAATGTATAGGAATGCAAGAGATTTCTGTGCATTAAGTTTGTATCCTGCTACTTTACCAGATTCATTGATTAGCTTTAGAAGTTTTCTGGTGGCATCTTTAGGATTCTCTATGTATAGTATCATGTCATTTGCAAACAATAACCACTTTACTTCTTCTTTTCCAATTTGGATTCCTTTTATTTCTTTTTTCTTCTCTGATTGCTGTGGCTAAAACTTCCAAAACTATATTGAATAATAGTGGTGAGAGTGGACAACCTTGTCTTGTTCCTAATCTTAGAGGCAATGGTTTCAGGTTTTCACCACTGAGAACAATGTGGGCTGTGGGTTTGTCATATATGGCCTTTATTATATTGAGGTCAGTTCCCTCTATGCCTACTTTCTGGAGGGTTTTTATCATAAATGGGTGTTGAATTTTGTCAAAGGCTGCTTCTGCATCTATTGAGATGATCATATGGTTTTTCTCCTTGAATTTGTTAATATGGTGTATCACATTGATTGATTTGCATATACTGAAGAATCCTTGCATTTCTGGGAGAAACCCCACCTGATCATGGTGTAAAGAGAGGGTTTTAAAAAAATAAAACAGTAAAAGCCACTTGTGTTTTTATTCTTATACATTAGTGCTCTCTACTAATTCTATCAAGATTGCGTGAATGATATTGGGGTTATTTATGCTTTGTACTTACTTATTTTCCTCTGTGGTGGAGGGCATTCAAATCCCCTTTTTCATAGAACTGGTGTGTGCTCAGATCATACAAATTGGGATGATTCTCTGAACTCGTGCACAGTTGAGCCAAATGCCAGAAAGGGGTACACAGTTAAGTGGTGCATTCTATGTGTGTGTGTGTGTGTGTGTGTGTGTGTGTGTGTGTGTGTGTATTTGTCGTTTCCAGATGCAAATGAATTTGAGGTACTATTATCTGTTATTATAGGTAAAATCCAGCCTATTTTTAAAAATGTTTTCATTACAGCTTTGTTTGAAAATGAACAGTTGAAATACTTTTTAAATAAAGGGTGATTAAAAGAAGTATGGTGGGACAGTAACATGGAATACGCTGCAGCTATTGGCAGTGATGGCATAAATCTCTATTTGCCGTTACTACGATATATTTATGATCTTTGTTAAGTAACAATTCAGGTTATAAAAATAGCATTTAAAATTGACTCCAGTTCTTAAAATGGATGGCTAGAGGTGTGACTGCATAGAAAATATTTTGGATATGTACATACCCCAAAAGAAAAACACTGATTTTCTATAAGTTGTGGAACTGCAAGATATTTTATTTCTGCATTCACTTATCTACATTTCCTTACATTTGCACAGTGCATTGTATATAAAAAGTTAAAATTTAAAAGCATTTCCCTACATGAAATATTCTTTGGAAATGTTTAACCTCTTAAAAAATGTAAATCAATAATGGAAAGACATCTCGTATCTGTAGATTAAAAAACTTAGTATTGTTAAGATGTCTACACTGCCTAAAGCAATCTACACATTAAGTCTAATTAATGAAAGTAAAAATGCTCTATATCAAAATTTGTTGAATGTCACTAAAGAAGTATTTAGAGGGAAATTTATTGCACTAAATGCTCACATTAAAAAGAATGAAGGCTTCAAATCAATGACCTCAGGTTCTACCATAAGAAAGTAAAATAAAAGAGCAAATTAAAACAAAGTTACCAGCACAAAGGAAGTAATAAAGATCAGAGTATCAATCGATGAAATATTGATAGAAAACATAAAAACAATAGATAAAATAATGAATGCAACCAAAAGCTGATTCTTTTGGAGGAGAAATAAAATTGATAAATGCCTAGCCAAATTGATCAAAAAAAAAGAGAAGACACAAATTATTAATATCAGGAATGACAGAGATGTCATCACTACAGATACTACAGATCTGAAAAGGGTAATAAGGAAATATCATGAAGAACTATATGTCAATAATTTTGACAGGTGAGATGAAATAAACAAATCCATTGAAGGACACAAACTACTAAGGCTCATTCAAGGATAAATAGATAACATTAATAGCCCCATATTTATAAAAGAAATTGAACTTGTAGTTAAAAACCTTCCCACAAAGAAAACTGCAGGCCCAGTTGACTTCACTGGTACATTTTACCAAACATTTAAGGAGGAAATAATGCTAATTATACATAAACGCCTCCGGAAAATGGAAGCGAGAGAATACTTCTCAACTAATTCTTTAAGACTAGCATTACCCTGATATTAAAACTAGACAAAGGCATTATAAGAGAAGTACAGACCAATATCTCTCATGAGCATAAGCACAAACATTATTTCCAAAAGTTCTGTAACTTGAATCCACTGATATATAAAAAAGATAATATATTATGACCAAGTGAGATTTTCTCAGAAATGCAAGCTTAGTTTTATATTTGAAAGTCAATCACTGTAATTCATTCAATCTATTAAACAAAAAATGTGTACCATATGATCATCTCAATATATGCAGTAAAAGCATTTGCCAAAACCCAACAACCATTCTTGATAGAAATATTGAGCAAACTAGGAGTAGAAGGGAACTTCCTCAACTTGATAAGGGCATATGCCAAAAATCTATAGTTGACATTATAATTAATAGTAAGAAACTGAACGATTTCCTTTTAAGGCCAGTAAAAGACCATCATTTCCATTCATCGTTGTACTAGAAGTTCTATTCCGTGCAATAAACAAGAAAAAGACATAACATGAATACAGATTAGAAAGGAAAAAGCAAAACTGTCCTTATTTGCAGATGGCATAATCATTTACGTAGAAATCATGATAGAATCTACAAAAGCTCCTGAAACTGATCAGTGAGATTAGTAAGGTTGCAAAGTGATGGGTTGGCTAAAAGTTTTGTTCGTTTTTTCCATAAGATGGCTCTAGTAGCAGCACTTAGTTGTCTTTAACTTCATTTGAAACAATTTTGTTAGATTATATTATGACAGCTGTCATATCAGTGTGCATTTAAAAAAACCTTATCAAAATTGGTGAATTTTTGTGTAGCCATTTTAATATTGAAGATGGAAGAAAAAAGCAACATTTTCAGCATATTATGCTTTATTATTGATACATGGGGAGGTATGTCATGTTCATGAGTTAGAAGATTCAATTTTGTTAAGATGTCAAATTTCTCAGAATTGATCTATGGATTTAATGTGATCCCGCTCAAACTTCTGCAGAGTTTGATGAGCTGCTTTACAATTCACAAGACAATGCACAGGACCTAGAATAGACAAAGTAACTTTCAAAAGGAAGAGCAAAGTTGGAGGATTAACACTACCTGTTTTAAAGTCTCAATATAAAACTACAGTGATCAAAACACTGTAGTATTGGCATAAAGATAGACAAATAGAACAGTTAAACAGAATAGAGAATCCAGACCTACACATATATGCTGCACTGATTTTTGATAGAGGCACAAAGGTGATTCAGTGAAGAAATGATAGACTTTTTAACAAGTGGTGCTGGAAAAACTGGATATCCATATGTGAAAAAAATAAACTTCTATCCATCCCTTGCACCATACACAAAAATTAACTCAAAATAGATCATTGTCATGAATGTAAAACCTAAAACTATAAAACCTTCTGTCAGGAAATAATAGGAGAAAAATCCTTGGGACTGTGATTAGTCAAAGAGTTTCAGATATGACACCAAAAAACACAAAACATGAAATAACAAATAGATAAATCTGATTTCATCAAAATTTACAACTTCTGTTCTTCAAAAATAAATGTTAAGAAAATGAAAATACAAAGCACAGAATGAGAGAAAATAATTGTAATCAAATATTTGCCAAAGGACTTGGATCCAGTGCATAGATATAGATTTTATATATGTATATCTACCCATTTAAGTATCTGTGTATCTATCTATAGAGACAGAGACAGAGAGACAGAAAGAGACACAGAGAGACAGGGAATTCACAAACTCCACCAATAGAAAGCAAATAACCTAATTGTAAAAGATGGGCAAAGAAGATATAAGGATGGTGAATAAACCATGCAAATACGTTCAACATGGCTATCCATTAGGTAAATGCAAATTAAACTCCATCATGACAATAGGGAAAACTCGAAATGAGAAGGCAAGGGAAAAGAAGAAATTGAGAAAAGGGGCCAGTGGAAGAAAGGTAAAGACAAGAGAGAGAAAGAGAAACGGAGAAGGATGTGGAGGGCTTAAGAGGAGAGGATGTCGGCAGAGGAAGGGAGAGAACAGAAACCCCTATCAGCACAGGGTCCATTAGGGTCCCGGCAAAACCTATCAGAGCACAAAGCGGGTCTATCTCCTTTCTCCTATCTCCCTTCTATGGGGCGGGAGTTGAACAAGCTCCTTTGCTCTCCATCTCCCCACTGGGATTCCACGGTGGGACAAAATCTTTTTTGAGATTCTCAACAGGTGGGATTTTCCGTCAGTGGCTCCTGAGGTATGGTATCAATCAATCCATGTTGAGCAGTCATTTTCACTTGCTGTTTTGTAAGAGGAAATCAATTTGAATATAGACAATGTATCGAATGCTTCATTCCATTAGACAAAAATCTAGATAAGCCCCCTGCTTGAATTAACAGTTGAGAATGACATCTTAGATGTGTGTAACTCTAGTTTATTATACAATTTTTTCTCCTTCCATCTTCAAGGCATAAGATACAATATCCTATCAGGAAAGACACTTTCTAATGTGTAGACAAGAAAGCAAAGGTCTCTCATGAAGCTGAAGATCAGGGTAGAAAATACCCCTCCAGCATTTGCTTTGGTACAATTACTGATGAATTTAAGATGGATTTTCAGAGGTTTTTTTCCCTTTCCATCTCTCTCCCAACAGAGCAAATGGCAGACAAAAATCTATAATTGATGGTCAGCAAATTATCACAATATGCTTGTGTTGAATCTGAGTTCTGTAGTCAATGGTTTATTTAGCTACTTTCTTTAGGGGCCTACATCACATCAAAGAAATACTTTTTAAAGTAAGAAACAAGCAACTAGCCTCAGGAATAAAAGATTCAACACAAATAGAATGCATCCTATGCATACCGATGCCATTTAAATTGACAAACAGCAGCTAATGATGTCAGCAGCCATATCTTGTGTGTTGGAAGACACGTGGACTTGTCCAATAGAAGGCTCAGAGTTGGGATAGCTTTTGGCATGTGGGTCCTCCCTAAGGTCGACTTTAGATGGAAGCGTTGCTCCAGCATCTTAGGTGCCCAGGAGAACTGCCCTTGCTTCCCAGCTGAGCTCCTTGTCAGTAGGCTGCTCTCAAAGTGGCTGCTTTCACTGTAACATCTTCTCAGTTTCCCATAAGAGAGATAAGCAGAACTTTCAAACCCAGATTGACTGAGAGACATCCTTGTTGAGCCAGACTTCCACTGTCAGTGGCAAGGTTCGGGAGGAGTATATCTTGCTGTCTGCTCACTGGGCAGCCTTTACTTAGGCTACTTGGGTGAAGAATGTACACCCTAAATACATATATTCCATTTTTATTTGTCAGTCATACCTCAATAAAGCTGAGGAAAAAAAAGAAAAAAATAAATTTAAAAAGAAAAGCTGTACTTTATACCACTGAACTGTACACTTAAAATGTTAAGATGGTAAATTTTATGGTATATGTATTTTACCACAAAAAATTTTGGAAAAAATGTAAGAATGCAGCTTTAGGGATAATGAAAAGCCATTTGAATGCTTCATAGCCCACGTCGTTATGCAAGAGGCAGCATAGTAATTAACAGTATCAATTTCGAAGCTGACCATCTTAGTTTCTACACCAACTCTGTTTGACCATGGGCAAGTCACTTTTCTGTGCCTCAGGATTCTCATCTATAAAATAGGAATATTGAAAAAGAATAGATACATATATATGTATAAATGAATCACTTTGCCGTACACCTGAAACTAACACAACGTTGTTAATCAACTATACCCCGATATAAAATAAAAAGTTAAAAAAATGGGAATAATAATCATAACTACCTGATAGGATTGTTGTGAGCATTAAATGAATGAAGACTTAGGAAGCAATTAGAATAGGGCCTCAGCGTTATAAACACATTGTAATTCTTAATTATTTTTATGATCCTTGGTGACCTGTCATGACCTCTTATGAACCTTCAAGGTCACAGGTAGACCCCTCCTACTGAAGTACATGCACACACACAAACACACACACATTCTTTGTGCACTCTCAGCAGACTCTAAGGCTCATACCAATTTCATGAACAAACTCCGAAGTTGGGAAATGAAATGTCAGCCTAGGACCAAACAACTACTTTGTCGATCCCTGATGGACATTAACCAGTTCCCTTTGGCTGCAGGACAAAGTTCTGCATTTTTCTTTTAATGGAAGGAGGTTAGTCCAGCCTAATCATAACACACTTAGACTGGACAGATTTACTGAATTGCTTACGTTTGGGAGGATATGAATCTTTTAAAACATTTACATGAAACAATTGCCCTTTGAACTACAGACTACTAATTTAGTGAATTACTTCACTATTTCTAGATGCTCTGATAACTGAGGTTAATGGGACAGCCACACAAACAGATAAGAGGCTGGATGGAAGTAGGAACACCAAATTCACAGCCTAGGACAAAATGACCAGACATTCAGACTCTATCTATCTCCAAGGTAGTTCTGCCCTTTTAATGTTATGTAATGTACTGAATTTAATATGAGGTAAAGCACTAAATTATGTAAAGTACTAAGGACGTGCATCAATTGAACAACATAATGTCCAAAAGAGATACCATCAGGAACAAGAAACTAAGCAACAATCGGCAGAAAAGGAGCAGTGAGTGAAACCCTGATAACCAACATTTCTTTAACAGCAAAGATGTTGAGAATGGAAAGGAGCTGCCACAGACTGAGTCTCTGTTCTGGGCTAAATTCTATACACACCTGACTACACTGACTCCTCACAACATTCTGTAGGGTATTATTATTCCCATTTTTCAGATGCAGGAAATTGAGCTTCTGAAAGGTTGTCCAACATGCCAGAGAACACCCAACCAGAAAGTGGGCAAGCTGTGGTCTAAAACAGCTTGTAATCTGAATGATATCTTGTTTTTTTTAATACACTTTATAATTGGTTACTGTTGGTGAGAAAAAAATGCTTTTATTTTTTGTAAGTTGACCTTACTGACAAACTTGTGAATTATCTTACTAATTATAATAATTTTCTGATTGTTGTTTTTTTCTAGCTAGAGGATTATATTATCTGCAAATAATGATGGTTTTCTCTCTTTTTCCCCCAATCAATATACTTCTTTCTTTTTCTTTCCTTATAGCATTGGGCAGGATACCTCATACTTTGTTAAATACTGACAGTAATTTTGTCCCTGATTTTGTTTCTGAAGGGAATGCCTCTTAAAGTTTCTTCATAAATTATGAGGTACACTGTAAGTTTTTGATATATAACATTTACCAATTTAATAAACTTTCCATTCCCATCTGAAATAAAACTGAGTTTGATGTCAAAACCTATATTCTATTTACTACATCAACCCACCAGTTTGAAATTTATGTTTGATAAACCAATACTCACCAGAAAGACTCAAAGCTACCTGTGCCTTCTCAGTAGAATAACTGCTCTGGAAATTTCACCACTGCCCAAGGACCCTGTGTAGTTTATGAAAAGGGTGAGGTGAGAGATAAAGTAGAGAGTGGGAGGATCAGTGAATCACAAAAGAATCAGAAGAAAAGCATCAAGGAAACAGTAGGGTCACTTGACAACACGTTACTTCAGTGAACCAGATTTGAACTTGGATTACTGGATCTATCTATGATTTTGACCCTTTACTTGGATCACATCTACTCAACTATGACTCAAACAGAAATGGGCGTTTTACCCATCTGAAGCACCTGGAATACTGAAAAAAATATTGGATTTGGGTTCTGGTTCCAGCCCCATCACTGTGTAGGCAATTTACAATTTCTCTGGAGTTCAGTTTCATCCTGTTAAAAAAAAAAAAGGGTGTGGGGAATAGGACTTCTGGAATGATGGAACAAAGAACTCAGTGAACCCTCTCCAGCAAAAAACAAACTGTTGAAATTTATATCAAGCAGTCATTTAAAATCTCTGGATAGTGTCTTAAGGGTATACACCAAATTGAGAAACATTCATTCAAGCAAATTTACTAAATGTCTGCGAGAATAGCAAAAGCCTTGCTCACCCCTCACAGCTCTGCATTATGGAAGCTCTGACTTGGGGACATGCAACCAGGAAGAGAGGAGCTCCCTCTCCCCACAGTTTCCAATCTGGGGCTTGACTTGGGAGGGTCGAGATACTGGTGTTTCTCATCTCCCTGGATCATGTTGTACAAACTCTATTCCAGGCAGATGTGGCCAAAAGAAGTGGGTCTTCTTCCCCCACCAAGGCCCCACTTGTAGGGTGGAAGCTCTATGCTACATGCAGCAAGCCAAGGATACTGGCCTGAATCAACCCAGCTTGCTCACAGGGTGAAGGTTTTAAGCCTGGAGAGGGAAATGAAGAAGATCAGAGGTTGCCACCACTGCCCAGTACCAGTCTCATAGGGTGAGGTTGTCACTCCAGGAAAATTTGACTGGCCCCAGCTCCAACACAGTGGCATAGGGATTCTGTCCAGAGGGAAAGGCAAGCCATGAGTGTGAAGAACTCCACAGCTCTGCTTCACAAGGTGGGAGATGGGAGGGAGATCTCTGGAGTGTCTTTTAGAAGGGCACTAACCCCATTCACGAGGGTTCCATCCTCATGACCTAATCACCCCCAAAGTCCCTACTCCCTAATACTGTCACATTGGGTATTACAATTTCAACATGTGAATTTTGTGGGGACACAAACATTCAGACCACAACATGCAATCTGAAGAACAGAGAATTTTAAAATGAAGAAAATTGAACAGATCTTCAGGGAAGTGTGGAGCATCATTTAGTACACCAAACTACTGTTGTTGTTTTAATCATTTCCCTACTGCTTTCAGTTTATGCTGGTTATTTCTTTAAGAGTGAGCATGAAAACACCCAAACAATCACGCTTCCTAATTTCCTAAAAGAGAAATAGTTAAAACACAACTGTTTTATGACAGGCTTAAAAGAACAAGAGTTGATTTTTTTGTTACTTGTAGCCATGATTGCCTCATATATTTGCCAATTTGTGAACAGAAGGAGCAGTCCCCTGGGAGAAGAGCTAAGTTGTAGATTTCTAAAGCTAGCATTTAGGAGCAAATTTGCCAAAATTTAATTCATATTTCAGAATTTTAGGTAAACAGCAATTTCACTGTTGCAGTATCTCTTACAAACTTCAATAGCTGTTATGTATTTATTGTCACCTTTCTAGAAATTAGTTATCATGTTTAAACATATAAAACTGAATAATTAGAATAATTAACTCTAACCAAGAAAGCAAAAGGTAAAGCATGAGAGAAGCAAATTATTTCTAGATTCCTCCCCTAAGTCACTTTCAGAGTCCCATTTTAATAGTTTTCCCAGAGACAGGATTAAGAGCACCAGTTTTGTTGAAGGCAGGTTACCTAACAGCTTATCCTCCCAAATTACTGACCAAAGGCTGGCCATTTTCAGAAATGGGACTGTAAACAAAATGGAAAACATCATGCTTCATTTCTTCTATAAAATCATAATTCTGTCACACATAGACCACTATGTGCAGGTCTGGGGAAGATTCAGAAAAGGAAAATGAAATGAGAAAGTTTGCTCATAATTTTATATAAGGGAGAGTAGCAGAATGACATACAAAAGAGAAAAGGTGCTTTCAGTATGAAGAGAAAAGGAGTGTATAAAAAATATATGAAACTCAGGGCTTCCCTGGTGGCGCAGTGGTTGAGAGTCCGCCTGCCGATGCAGGGGACGCGGGTTCGTGCCCCGGTCGGGGAACGCGGCTGGGCCGGTGAGCCATGGCCGCTGAGCCTGCGCGTCCGGAGCCTGTGCTCCGCAACGGGAGAGGCCTGCGTACCAAAAAAAAAAAAAAAAAAAAAAAAATATATATATATATATATATATATATATATAATATATATATATATGAAACTCAAAATGGCACTGTGTTAAGTTGTATAGAGAAGGCCACCATGGGGTTGTCAGCAAATCCTGGAATATTAGCAGTCTAATACCTCATCCTAAAACCTGGAGAAGAAGGTGTTAGGATACATGAAATTAAAATGAAGTAGTAAAAGAAATGACAATCAGCATAGACTAGTGGTTAAGAATACAAATGAGTCATTTTGCCTGGTCTCAAAGCTTGTATCTACAACTTACTAGCTGTATGACCTTGGGCAAGTTACTTAGCCCCTCTGTGAAATGGGGTGACAATAGTATCTACCTCAAAAGTGTTGCTGTGAAGATTAAATGAGTCAAGATTGCTACACAATAAGTGCTATGGAAGTACTCAAAAAATTTAAAAATAATTTTAATGACTACTTTTTCAGAGAACATTAGGGTTCACATATCACTTTTGCAGATATTATCTTGGTTAATACCCTCTGGGGTATGCATAAATGATCCCATTTTAGAAGTGAAGAAACTAAATTCTAAGTGCCAAAAATGACGACAATCGCTAACATGTATACAGCATCTGTAATGTACCAAGCACGGTACTAATCCCTTTATACAACTTTCTTTTTAATCCTTAAAATATCTCTACAAAGTAAGGACTTTTCTACACATGTGCATGTAACATATATGTATATTATATACACATCATATTACACATATACATATAATATATGCATACACACTTATTATTTTATATACATATTATTATGTCTATTTTTCCAAACCCTTTGAGAATAAGTTGTAGACATAATGGCCCTTTCTTTATCTCTAAATACTTCAGTGTATATTTCCTAAAAGCAAAGACAGAATCTGATATAACAACAGTACTATGATCAAAATCAGAAAATTAACATTGACACAATATTATTTATCCATCTACAGACCTCATTCAGGTTTTGCCAATTGCCCCAATAATGCTCTTTTTAGAAACAAAATTCAGAAACACGTGGTGCATTCAGTTGTCATGTCTATTCAATCTCCTTTAACCTGAAACACAATCTTTCTTTATGTTTTAAGACGTTTTTAACAACACTGACTAGATAGAATACCCCTCAGTTTGGGTTTGTCTGATGTTCACTCCTAATTATATTCAGGTTATGCAATTTGGGCAGGAATAACTCTGAAGTGAAGTTGGGTTCTTTGTGCATCACATCAGGGGACACATGATGTTGATCAGTCCCATTACTTGTAATGTTAATTTTTTTAATTTATTTTTTTATTGAAGTGTAGTTGATTTACAATGTGTTAATTTCTGCTGTACAGCAAAGTGATTCAGTTGTACATATATATAATTCTTTTTTATATTATTCTCCATTATGGTTTATCACAGGATATTGAATATAGTGCCCTGTGCTATACAGTAGGACCTTGTTGTTCATCCATTCTATATATATAATAGTTTGCATCTGCTAATCCCAAACTCCCAATCCATCCTTCCCCATCCCTCCTCCCCCTTGGCAACCACAATTCTGTTCTCTATGTCTGTGAGTCTGTTTCTGTTTTTTAGATAAGTTCATTTGTGTCATATTTTAGATTCTACATATAAGTGATATCATATGATATTTGTCTTTCTCTGTCTGGCTTACTTCTACCTTTATTAGTTGGCTTTCTAGTCTAAGAAGGATCTTCCCATTCTCCTTTCATTTCTTATTTATTTAGTATATTAATATCAACTCATGAATTCTTATTTTATTTAATGAAATAAAATCTCTTACTATCATTTATTTAGAAACTCAAATTATCCTTCATTTGGTCAGTGGAAGGCCCTAACAAATGGTTCCTATTTCCTTTTGACGTATTCCCTTCATGCTTTGAACAGTTTCTGGCACACCAAGGTATTACAGACTCATCTTGTTCTTTTCCTGCCCCAGCCTTGAAATCAGCCATTTATTCAATGAGTTCAGGTTCCTTTGAGTATTGAGAAACCAAGATCTGGGCATTAGATGTGCCTAGTGTTTCTTGGGTGTCATTCCTTCTAGGCCCCCTCTGAGAGCAAAGCTAGAAAATAGACACATATATTCACTCATATACATCTATATCTATTTACATACCTATATATTAACATCCATTTGGTCACACTGATACCTCCAAATCCAATGCAACAATACAGTGTTCATTATATTTTTTTTCCAATTTTTTATTTGTGACTCCCTTCAGTGACAAGGAGAAACCTGGCTGGCTTTATCCACAATATATCTATGTGTTTGGTCAATCCTAGAATACACAGAAAGTAATTCAGTATGGCTAACCCATGCCTCTGAGAAAAAGAAGCCTACAAACTAGAGTTTAATATTTTTTTAGAGTTCTTTTTATCTTTACTCTGAGGTCATTGTCCAAATACTATGTTCAAAAGTTATTGGAGGGCGGAAGGAGGGACAGCAGACTGGCAGCCCAGCTTCAAGAAGGTTCTCTGCACTCAGAGGCCTGTAGGCACCGGGCATACACCCCTCCGCTGCCAAGATGCCCCAGAGGAAAGTCAGTTCAGTCCAAAGGGCAGTGAAGAGAGAGCCTAAACCTGCTCCTGCAAATGTGAAAATGAATCCCCAGAAGGCAGCAGGAAAGAATAGATCCTCAGGCAAGAAAGCGCAAACAAAAGGGAAAAGGGAGACAAATGGCAAACAGGCCTAAGTGACTAATGGAGCAACTAAAGATTGACCTGCTGAAAAAGAACTGAAACCAAGAAGAATCCAGCCTCTAATGAAGCAGGAGAGAAAGAAGCCAAGTCTGTTTATAAGTTGTATGAGTGGGCCCTATATCTCTGTACTATCATAGGAATATCTTTCTCAACGATTTTGTAAATGCAAGCTTTTTTTTTGTAGCTCTAGAAAACTTCTTAAGAAGGGAATGCTGCTTCATCTCATTTGTTAAGTGTAAATGCTTTTATTCAAGAAGTGAAATCATTTGCTGGGTGGGTTTTTTGGGTTTTATTCGCTTTGTTTTTTGTTTGGGTGCAAACAGAAAATGATGCGATATTGAATTATGGGCAGGTTTGACTATCTTGGGTGTAAACTTAACATTCTGTAGATTGAGAAGAGGCAGATTTAAATATATCCTATAATACAGAGCATATGAAATGGCACTTTGGAGCCACAGTCATGCATTTAATGTCTTCAACATTTAAATGATTTCTATTCTATGTCATTTTTTTTTCTTTTTTTTGCGGTATGCGGGCCTCTCACTGTTGTGGCCTCTCCCGTTGCGGAGCACAGGCTCCGGACGCGCAGGCTCAGCGGCCATGGCTCACAGGCCCAGCCGCTCCGTGGCATGTGGGATCTTCCCAGACCGGGGCACAAACCCATGTCCCCTGCATCGGCAGGCAGACTCTCAACCACTGCGCCACCAGGGAAGCCCTCCATGTCATTTTTTAATAGAATTGTTTCTTAAAGAAAAGCACCCCCTTACCTTGGCTTTCCCTGTCAGAATTGTTTGCACTTTGTAATGTATTTTTGGTTATGGTAGTCCAGTTTTCCTGATAACTTTGTTATATGCTGTGAAAGGTTGAAAATTCGTGTATGTAGCATGTATGATATTAAATTGTGAATTAGTGAGACTTACAGTGTAGCAGCTTACCAAACATTTGAAGGTATTGGTACTTGATATCCTCTTAAGGAAAATTTGCCTCCAAATTTTAAACTGAAAGTCACTTAAATAACTACTTAGAAAAGATTTACAACTACATGGCTTTGTATATTTTTGGTGTGTTCATTAAAATTTGAACAAATTGTTTATAATATCTGTGTGCTGGTCTTCAAGACAATCAATACAACCTCATGTGTGAAAGGAAAAAGTTACGTGAATTAGTGTAGTTATGTTATTCATTTAAAAATATAAAGTTCAGTACATTTGTTACTATTTGTGTTCCACTGTAGGGTTTTCCCCAATCCTTGTTGATTTTATTGATTTTCTTTTTTTGAGTATGTGCAACATTAGCATGGTTCCAAGAGTTAGAAATGTTCAAAAAGGAATCCTCAGAGAAGTGTCACGCCTACTCCATTCGTATCTACTTTTCAACCATGTTCCCACCCACACCCTGTAGGGAACGGATCTTGTTAGTCTCTAGTTTATTCTTCCTGTGTCTTTTTTTTCTTCAACATCTTTATTGGAGTATAGTTGTTCTACAATTGTGCCTTAGTTTCTGCTGTATAAAAAAGTGAATCAGCCATACGTACACACAGATCCCCATTTCACCTCCCTCTTGAGTCTCCCTCCCCACCACTCTAGGTGGTCACAAAGCCCCAAGCTGATCTCCCTGTGCTATGCAGCTGCTTCCCACCAGCCATCCATTCTACATTAGGTAGTGTATATATGTCCACGCCACTCTCTCACCTCATCCCAGCCCACCCCTACCCTTCCCCGGGTCCTCAAGTCCATTCTCCACGTTTGCGTCTTTATTCCTGTCCTGTCCCTAGGTTCTTCAGAACCCTTTTTGTTTGTTTGTTTTGTAGATTCCATATATATGTGTTAGCATACGGTATTTGTTTTTCTCTTTCTGACTTACTTCACTCTGTATGACAGACTCTAGGTCCATCCACCTCACTACAAATAACTCAATTTTGTTTCTTTTTATGGCTAATATTCCATTGTATATATGTGCCACATCTTCTTTATCCATTCACCTGTCGATGGACACTTAGGATGCTTCCATGTCTTGGCTATGGTAAATAGAGCTGCAGTGAAAATTGTGGTACATGACTCTTTTTGAATTATGGTTTCCTCAGGGTATATACCCAGTAGTGGGTTGCTGGGTCATATGGTAGTTCTAGTTTTAGGGGTTTTTTTTTGTTTTTTTGTTTGTTTGTTTGTTTTGCGGTACACGGGCCTCTCACTGTTGTGGCCTCTTCCGTTGCGGAGCACAGGCTCAGGACGCACAGGCTCAGCGGCCATGGCTCACGGGCCCAGCCACTCCACGGCATGTGGGATCTTCCCGGACCAGGGCACAAACCCGTGTCCCCTGCATCGGCAGGCGGACTCTCAGCCACTGCGCCACCAGGGGAGCCCTATTTTTAGTTTTTTAAGAAACCTCCATACTGTTCTCCATAGTGGCTATATCAATTTACATTCCCACCAACAGTGCAAGAGGGTTCCCTTTTCTCCACACCCTCTCCAGCGTTTATTGTTTCTAGATTTTTTGATGATGGCCATTCTGACTGGTGTGAGGTGATACTTCATTGTAGTTTTGACTTGCATTTCTCTAATGATTAGTGATGTTGAGCATTTTTTCATGTGTTTGTTGGTGATCTGTATATCTTCTTTGGGGAAATGTCTATTTAGATCTTCTGCCCATTTTTAGATTGGGTTGTTTGTTTTTTTGATATTGAGCTGCTTGCAAATTTTGGAGATTAATCCTTTGTCAGTTGCTTCATTTGCAACTATTTTCTGCCATTCTGGGGGTTGTCTTTTCGTCTTGTTTATGGTTTCCTTTGCTGTGCAAAAGCTTTGAAGTTTCATTAGGTCCCATTTGTTTATTTTTGTTTTTATTTCCATTTTTCTAGGAGGTGGGTCAAAAAGGATCTTGCTGTGATTTATGTCATAGAGTGTTCTGCCTATGTTTTCCTCTAAGAGTTTGATGGTGTCTGGCCTTACATTTAGGTCCTTAATCCATTTTGAGTTTATTTTTGTGTATGGCGTTAGGGAATGTTCTAATTTCATTCTTTTACATGTAGCTGTCCAGTTTTCCCAGCACCACTTATTGAAGAGACTGTCTTTTCTCCATTGTATATTCTTGCCTTCTTTATCAAAGGTAAGGTGACCAGGGCTTCCCTGGTGGCGCAGTGGTTGAGAGTCCGCCTGCCGATGCAGGGGACACGGGTTCCTGCCCCGGTCTGGGAAGATCCCACATGCCGCAGAGCAGCTGGGCCCGTGAGCCATGGCCGCTGAGCCTGCGCGTCCGGAGCATGTGCTCAGCAACGGGAGAGGCCACAGCAGTGAGAGGCCCACATACCGCAAAAAAAAAAAAAAAAAAAAAAGGTAAGGTGACCATATGTGTGTGGGTTTATCTCTGGGCGTTCTATCATGTTCCGTTACCTATATTTCTGTTTTTTGTTCCAGTACCATACTGTATTGATTACTGCAGCCTTGTCATATAATATGAAGTCAGAGAGCCTGATTCCTCCCGCTCTGATGTTCTTTCTCAAGATTTCTTTGGCTATTTGGGGTCTTTTGTGTCTCCATACAAGTTGTGAAATTTTTGTTCTAGTTTTGTGAAAAATGCTTTGGTAATTTAATAGGGATTGCATTGAATCTGTAGACTGCTTTGGGTAGCAGAGTCATTTTCACAGTGTTGATTCTTCCAATCCAAGAACATGGTATATCTCTCCATCTGTTTGTATCATCTTTAATTTCTTTCATCAGTGTCTTATAGTCTTCTGCATACAGGTGTTTGGTCTCCTTAGGTAGGTTTATTCCTAGGTATTTTATTCTTTTTGTTGTAATGGTTAATGGAAGTGTTTCCTTAATTTCTCTTTCAGATTTTCATCATTAATGTACAAGAATGCAAGAGAT
The DNA here is from genome assembly GCF_963924675.1 of Phocoena phocoena. Classification (NCBI taxonomy): domain Eukaryota; kingdom Metazoa; phylum Chordata; class Mammalia; order Artiodactyla; family Phocoenidae; genus Phocoena; species Phocoena phocoena. The sequence goes on along the minus strand of NC_089240.1, from coordinate 111,713,506 downwards.
TTCTATGCATTAATTTTGTATCCTGCAACTTTACCAAATTCATTGAATAGCACTAGTAGTTTTCTGGTAACATCTTTAGGATTCTCTATGTATAATATCACGTCATCTGCAAACACTGACAGTTTTACTTCTTCTTTTCCGATTTGGATTCCTTTTATTTCTTTTTCATCTCTGACTGCTATGGCTAAGACTTCCAGAACTATGTTGAATAATAGTGGTGAGAGTGGGCAACCTTGTCTTGTTCCTGATCTTAGAGGCAATGGTTTCAATTTTTCCCCATTGAGAACAATGTTGGCTGCAGGGTTGTCATATATGGCCTTTATTATGCTGAGGTAAGTTCCCTCTATGCCTACTTTCTGGAAGGTTTTTATCATAAATGGGTGTTGAATTTTGTTGAAAGCTTTTTCTGCATCTATTGAGATGATCCTATGCTTTTTCTCCTTCAGTTTGTTAATACAGTTTATCACATTGATTGATTTGTGTATATTGAAGAATCCTTGCAATCCTCAGATAAACCCCACTTGATCAGGGTGTAGTATCCTTTTAATGTACTGGTGGATTCTGTTTGCTAGTATTCTGTTTAGGATTTTTGCATCTATATTGATCAGTGATATTGGCCTGTAGTTTTCTTTCTTTGTGACATCTTTGTCTGGTTTTGGTATCAGGGTGATGGTGGCCCCGTAGAATGACTTTGGGAGTGTTCCTCCCTCTGCTATATTGTGGAAGAGTTTGAGAAGGATAGGTGTTAGCTCATCTCTAAATGTTTGATAGAATTCTCCTGTGAAGCCATCTGGTCCTGGGCTTTTGTTTGTCGGAAGATTTTCAATCACAGTCTCAATTTCAGTGCTTGTGATTGGTCTGCTTATATTTTCTATTTCTTCCTGGTTCATTCTCGGAAGGTTGTGCTTTTCTAAGAATTTGTCCATTTCTACCAGGTTGTCCATGTTATTGGCATATTGTGTTTTGTAGTAATCTCTCATGATCCTTTGTATTTCTGCAGTGTCAGTTCTTTCTTCTCCTTTTTCATTTCTAATTCTATTGATTTGAGTCTTCTCTCTTTTATTCCTGATGAGTCTGGCTAATGGTTTATCAATTTTGTTTATCTTCTCAGACAACCAGCTTTTAGTTTTATTGATCTTTGCTATCGTTTCCTTCATTTCTCTTTCATTTATTTCTGATCTGATTTTTATGATTTCTTTCCCTCTGCTAACTTTGGGGGTTTTTTGTTCTTCTTTCTCTATTTGCTTTAGGTGTAAGGTTAGGTTGTTTGAGATTTTTCTTGTTTCTTGTGGTAGAATTGTATTGCTATAAACTTCCCTCTTGGAACTCCTTTTGCTGCATCCCATAGGATTTGGGTTGTCATATTTTCATTGTCATTTGTTTCTAGGTATTTTTTAATTTCCTCTTTGATTTCCTCAGTGATTTCTTGGTGATTTAGCAGTGTATTGTTTAGCCTCCATGTGTTTGTACTTTTTATAGTTTTATTCTTGAATTGATATCTAATCCTACAGTGTTGTGGTTGGAAAAGATACTTGATATGATTTCAATTTTCTTAAATTTACCAAGGATTGACTTGTGACCCAAGATATGATCTATCCTGGAGAATGTTCCATGAGCACTTGAGAAGAAAGTGTATTCTGTTGTTTTTGGATGGAATGTCCTATAAATATCAATTAAGTCCATCTTGTTTAATGTATCATTTAAAGCTTGTGTTTCCTTATTTATTTTCATTTTGGATGATCTGTCCGTTGGTGAAAGTGGGGTGTTAAAATCCCCTACTATGATTGTGTTACTATCGATTTCCCCTGTCATGGCTGTTAGCATTTGCCTTATGTATTGAGGTGCTCCTATATTGGGTGCATAAATATTTACAATTGTTATATCTTCTTGGATTGACCCCTTGGTTATTATGTAGTGTCCTTCTTTGTCTCTTGTAATATTCTTTATTTTAAAGTCTACTTTGTCTGCTATGAGAATTGCTGCTCCAACTTTCTGTTGATTTCCATTTGTCTGGAATATCTTTTTCTATCCCCTCACTTTCAGTCTGTTATGTGTCCCTCGGTCTGAAGTGGGTCTCTTGTAGACAGCATATATATGGGTCTTGTTTATGTATCCATTCAGCCAGTCTATGTCTTTTGGTTGGAGCATTTAATCCATTTACATTTATGGTAATTATCGATATCTATGTTCCTATTACCATTTTATTAATTGTTTTGGTTTTGTTATTCTAGGCCTTTCCCTTCTCTTGTGTTTCCTTCCTAGAGAAGTTCCTTTAGCCTTTGTTGTAAAGGTGGTTTGGTGGCACTGACTTCTCTTAGCTTTTGTTTGTCTGTAAAGGTTTTAATTTCTCCGTCAAATCTGAATGAGATCCTTGCTGGATAAAGTAATCTTGGTTGTAGGTTTTTCCCTTTCATCACTTTAAATATGTCCTGCCACACCCTTGTGGTTTGCAGAGTTTCTGCTGAAAGATCAGCTGTTAAACTTATAAGGATTCCCTTGTATGTTATTTGTTGCTTTTCCCTTGCTGCTTATAATAGTTTTTTGTATGTATTTAATTTTTGATAGTTTGATTAATATGTGTCTTGGTGTGTTTCTCCTTGGATTTATCCTGTATGAGACTCTCTGTGCTTCCTGGACTTGATTGACTATTTCCTTTTCCATATTAGGGAAGTTTTCAACTGTAATCTCTTCAAATATTTTCTCAGTCCATTTCTTTTCCTTTTCTTCTTCTGGAACCCCTATAATTCGAATGTTGGTGCATTTAATGTTGTCCCAGAGGTCTCTGAGAGTGTCCTCAATTCTTTTCATTCTTTTTTCTTTATTCTGCTCTGCAGTAGTTATTTCCACTCTTTTATCTTCCAGGTCACTTATCCATTCTTCGGACTCAGTTATTCTGCTACTGATTCCTTCTAGAGAATTTTTCATTTCATTTATTGTGTTGTTCATCATTGTTTGTTTGCTCTTTAGTTCTTCTATGTCCTTGTTAAATGTTTGTTTTATTTCTCCATTCTATTTCCATGATTTTGGATCATATTTACTATCATTACTCTGAATTCTTTTTCAGGTACACTACCTATTTCCTCTTCATTTGTTTGGTCTGTTGAGATTTTTCCTTGCTCCTTCATCTGCTGTGTATTTCTCTGTCTTCTCATTTTGCTTAAGTTCCTGTGTTTGAGGTCTCCTTTTCCCAGGCTGCAAGTTCATAGTTCCCATTGTTTTTGGTGTCTGCCCCCAGTGAGTAGTGTTGGTTCAGTGGGTTGTTTAGGCTTCTTGGTGGAGGGGACTGGTGCCTGTTTTCTGGTGGATGAGGCTGAATCTTGTCTTTCTGGTGGGCAGGACCACATCCGGTGGTGTGTTTTGGGGTGTTTGTGAACTTATTATGATTTTAGGCAGCCTGTATGCTAATGAGTGGAGTTGTGTTGCTGTCTTGCTAGTTGTTTGTCATGGGGTGTCCAGCACTGGAGCTTGCTGGTCGTTGAGTGAGGCTGGGTCTTAGCGTTGAGACGGAGATCTCTGGGAGACCTCTTGCCGATTGATATTACGTGGGACCAGGAGGTCTCTGGTGGACAGTGTTCTGAATTTGGCTCTCCCACCTCAGAGACTCAGGCCTGACAGCCGGCCGGAGCACCAAGACCCTGTCCGCCCCACAGCTGGAGAAGATGGGTTATGAGTTGGGTGTCAGCCACTGCCCTGTTGTAGCTCTGTCTCAGCTGTCTCCAAAGGTCACCCAGATCCATTGGGTTATTCCAGCATTCCTCAGAACTTGCACATGCCACTCTGGGATTTTTAGATGTCCTCCTGATACTCTTCATTGAAATACTTTGCATTCATGGTGGTGAGAGATATGCTAATAATGTTGGTTATCTTCAGTTCAGATACTGGGACAATCTGATCCTTCATGTGGCCAAGTCAGGAGCAGCTGGCCTACAGTCCCAATGTGATAACATGTCAGATTCCAAGAAGGCTTTCTGCAGTGCCCGAACAGTAGTCCCAAGCAGCCACTCCACTCAGCTGCAGCACTTTGACCAGGGAACTCACGGGGACACTGAAACGAGGATTTCTGTCGGCCCTAGCGCCTGACTTGCCCACTCAGGCAAGGAGCTGAGGAGAGCATCTCCCAGCCCCGTCTCACCAGAGGAGCAGACACCTGGAAGCTGTGCAGCCAGCAGTGCGGTAGCTGAGAGGTGGGTGGGTGGGGCTGACAGCCTCCCGAAAAAAGCCAGAACTGCGTGGTGGGTTCCCGTGCTACCACTCGGATGGGGGGAATTAATTCAGAGCCTAGGCTGAGGGTAGTTCCCAGCCCACCCTGCCTGGAAAGCCTGTTTTTCCTGTGTCTTTTGCATAAATGACCAGTTTCCTGTACATTTTCTTATTTCCCCTTCTTCCTTAAACAAAATGTAGCATACTGCAATGCTGTCTTACACTTTGCTTTTCTCACCATCGTCTTCATTCTCTTCCAAAAAATTTTATTTTACAAAACTGCATAGTACTCCACTGTATGGAGGCATCATAGTTTATTCAACTGCTACAATATTTTGCAGTTATAAACAATACTACAATGAATAATCTTGTGAATATCTATTTTTCTATTGTTGGAAGTGAATCTTCAAGGTAGAGTGGGCTTGCTAGGTCAAAAACAAATGCACATGTAGCTTTGTTAACTATTGCCAAATTCCCCTCCAGAAGAGCTGTACCAATTTGCATTCCAACCAGCAATGCATCGGAATACCAGCTTACTCAGGGCTTCACCAACAGAGTCATTTTTTATACTTTTTAGTTTTTGCCAGTCTCGTACATGAGAAATGGTATTCAAGTGTAAGTTTACTTTCCATTACTCTGTCATGATGGAAATTGAGTATCTCTTCATATGTTTAAGGGCCATTTAAAAAATGTGGGGGTAATTTTCTGTTCATGTCATTTGCCCATTTTTCTAACAGGTCTTCAGCCTTTTCTTTCAATTTTTAAGAATTTTTTAATATGTTAGGGATATCAGCCCTTTGTTTATGATATGTGTAGCAAATATTTTTTCCCAGTTTTTCTCAGTTGCCTTTTGATCTTGATTGTGATGGGGGGTTGTTGTTTACATGCATAAGTTTTTAAATGTAATCCAACTTATCAATTTTTTCTTTTATTGCCTCTTCATTTTAAGCCATAATTAAAAAGCCTTTCCCTACACCCAGGTTAAAGAGGAATTCACCCATGTTTTTTTCTAGGATTTGTTTGCTTTCATTTTTTACATTTAGATCTCTCATCCATATAGAATTTATCTTTGCAATTAGTTTAAATTATGGATCTAGTTTTATTCTTTTTCCAAATGGCTAACCAGTTTTCTCAGAACCATTTATGAAAATTTCCATCTTTCTTGATAAGAACTCTCTTTACCTTCATTTCCTTGATAAGGATACTGAGGCTTAGAAAAGTGAACAATTTACCCAGTGCTACACAGCTAAGTAAATGCAGTCAGAGACAGCCCTCTCTGAGGGGATGACTAAGACCAGCTATGTGAATATTTGGGGAAAGAACAGTCCAAGTAGGGGTAACAGCAAGTGCTAAGATCCTGAGGCAAGAGCAACATTGGCCTATACAAGAATACTGTGTCTGGAACATGGTGAGCATGGGGAGAGTGTACGAGATGATGGAGAGATAGGCAACTTATACATCATACAAAGCCTTGGTGATGATTTTGATTGTACTACAAGTGCCATGGGAAACTTCTGGAAAAAATTTAAAGGACTTAAGTAATGAGCTCTAATTTATGTTTTTGAATAATCAATGTTGGCAGCTATCTGAAGAATGGATTGAGTACAAGGAGACCAAATATCAGCCTGTTGGAGAAGTCCAGGAGGGAGTTGCTGGTAGTTTGCCCCAGCATGATGGCAGTAGATATGGAGAGAGGTAGACAGATTCACCAATCAATTAATGTAGTGAAATCTGGAGCAACATAGGACTTTTCTTTGGAAAATTGTGCCTCATACCCTACCATTCTAGATACAGTGATTTGAATTGAACTCTAGAGTGATAGGCAGACAATTAAACCTAAGATGCCCAATCTACAAGAACTTTATTAGCTTCAAGTGTGAAATGGTATACCCATACAATCGTGTTCATCTTTGACACTTCATGATTTATGGAAATGATAACTGCTTGGTTTTCATTTAAGTAACATGAATATTGGTTTACAGAATATAAGAAAATTGATGCTCTGTAAGCCCTATGACCCAGTTGTGATACCAAGAGAGTTTTGAGGAGAGAGCAACAATATCTTTTCATGACACTCTTTTCAGAAGGTAAAGACTTGCCCCCAGACATTCCAGACTTTTCCAGTTCATGAATGTATCTCTCCAGTGTAGATTTCTCTGAGCTCCAAACTCATATATCTATTTTCTTGATGTCCTTTGTTTATATATTAAACAGGAACTTCAAAACTACCATCATCAAAATTGAAGTCATCTCTCCCTCCACATTTTGCTTCCCTCAATCTTCTTTTTCTCCCTTAATCATAACTCCATCCATCCACCCATCAGTTAAAGCCAGAAATGTGGGTATTATCTTTGATTCCTCATTTTCCTTCTGCACCCACCTCCATTTTGTCCTTCAGCAAGTTCTCTAGTACCTACTTTTAAAGTAGAAGTTGAATCCTTTCACTTTTCTCTGCTACCACTTCTAAACATAGGCAATTCCTTAGTCACCTTTTGCCTGGAATTCTACAAAAGCCTCTTAATTAGTTTACCTATATCCAGTCCTATCTCTCCACCATCATTTTTCCACACTGACATCAGATATAAGACATCAGTCTTAAAATACAGATAAGATTTGACCAGTTGCCTACTTAAAACTCTTCGATAGTTTCCCATTACCCTTAGAACAGTGTTTTTCACCTCAGCACTATTTCTATTTCAGGCCAAAAATTCTTTGTTGTAGGGGGTTGTTTTGTGCATGGTAAGATGTTTAGCAGCATCCCTGACTTCTAATCACTAGATGTCAGTAGCAGCCCACCCCCAGTTGTGATGACCAAAAATGATTCCAGACATTGCCAAATATCCTTTGGGGCAGAGGAGTGTACAAAATCGCAGTTCATAGTCACCACCTTAAAGTAAATCCCAATTCTTTACCTGTAAGACCTTACAGGAGCTGAACTCTGCTCACATCTCTGATTTTGGTGTGATCATACTTTCTTATGCTCACTATATTCCAGCCACAACAACCATTTTTGGCATCGTTGACGTCATCATTGTTGTTACTGGGATGTACTGTAGTCACAGGACTTTTCCTCTGCCTGGGCTAATCCTTCTTTTTGGAATGTTCTCCCCAAACATGTCCCTGCCTTGCACCACGTTTGCTTATTTAGCATTTGCTCACACTTCAGATTCTAATGCAGTGAAGTCTTGATTCCCTAGACCAGTCAAGTTCCTTGTATGTACAATCTCAGGTCACTGGCACACTTCCTTCTCAGAACTTTTCTCAGTTTGCATCACATGAGGGCAGGGGCCATGTCAGTGGTGGCTTACAATTGTGTCCCCAGGGCAAACTCTAGGATTGACTGCCTGGGTTTTTTTCCCCTAGTTTTATTGAGATATTATTGACATGCAGCACTGTATAAAATTAGGGTATATAGCATAATGATTTGACTTACATATGTAGTGAAATGTTTACCACAATAAATTTAGTTAACATCTGTCATCTCATATAAATACCAAAGAAAAAGAAAGAAAAAGAAAAAATACTTATTGTAATGAGGATGATAACTCTTAGGATTTACTCTCTTAGCAATCATATAGCAGTGTTAGCTATAGTCATTATGTTGTACACTACCTCCCTCCGAGTACTTACTTATTTCATAACTGGAAGTTTATGCCTTTTGACCACCTTCATTCAATTCTGCCTATCCCCAGCCCCTGCCTCTAGTAACCACAAATCTTTTACTATGAGTTTGTTTCTTTGTTTACTTTTTTAAGATTTCATATATAAGTGAGATCATATAGTATTTGTCTTTCTTTGTCTGACTTATTTCACTTAGCATAATTGCCCTCAAGGTCCATCCATGCTGTTTCAAGTGGACTGCTTGGGTTCCTGACCCAGCTCTGCCACTTAGAAGCTATGTGACTTTGGATATGTCATTTGATTATTTAAGATTTACTTTCCTCCTCTGTAAAAGGAAAGGGGGGTCTTAATAATTACTTCATTGGGTTATTGTGAAGATTAAATGAAAATCTTTTTAGCAGCATTCCTAGCACATAATAACTCAAATAATGATCACTACTATCATTATTATTACCAATCACTATTATTATATTTGCACCAAGAAAACATGACTATAGGTAGCAACACAGCTATGGCTTTCCAAATAATTATTTCTCCTTTGACCCAAGAGGAGCTGCTCTTTTCCCTTTAAAATATATGAATAGATTGTTCTATTTTCTGATTTGATTTTTTTTTACCTTTAAGGGGTAATTTGAATATTTCACTGCTGGGAGCAAAATAATAATACTCAATCAATTCAGCATTGTCCTTGCTTGGTTGAGAAGTTAATTTCTTAGATCTGATTTCTCCTGGTACTTAATGTTTCCTCTCAATGCCTATCCATCTGTTCTTTTTTCTCCAGCACCATAATTTGAAGAACAGAGGGCAATAATTAGGAAATGCTGAAATAATTTCCTGTTAAGGAACACTCCCAAACTCATTTTACAAGGCCAGCATTACCCTACTACCAAAGCCAGATAAGGTGACTACAAGAAAAAAGAAAACTACAGACCAATGTCCCTGAAGAATATAGATGCAGAAATTCTCAACAAAATATTAACAAACCTAATTCAACAGCACATTAAAAGGATCACACACCATGATCAAGTAGGATTTATCCCTGGGATGCAGGGATCATTCAACTTTTGCAAATCAATAAATGTGATACACAACATTAATAGAATGAAAGATAAAATCACATGATCATCTCAATAGATGCAGAAAAAACACTTGACAAAATATATCCTTTCATGATAAAAACTCTCAACAAATTGGGTATAGATGGAACATAACCTCAACACAATAAAGCCCTCTATGACAAGCCCACAGCTAACATCATACTCAATGGTGAAAGGTTGAAAGCTTTTGCTCTAAGTTCAGGAACAGGACTAGGGGCCTACTTACATCATCTTTATTCTAAATAGTACTGGATAATCAGGCAAGATAATGAAATAAAAGGAATCCAAATCAGAAAGGAAGAAGTAAAATTATTTTCATTTGCAGATGATATGATCTTCTACATAGAAAATCCTAAGAACTCAACCAAAAAATTGTTAGAACCAATCAATGATTCAATAAAATTACAGGATATAAAATCAACATACAGAAATTGGTTGCATTTCTATACACTATCAATGAACTATCTGAAAAAGAAAACAAGAGAACAATCCCATTCACAATAACATCAAAAACAATAAGATACTTTGGAATAAATTTAAGGAGGTGAGATATCTACACTGAAAACTACAAGTCTCTGATGAAAGAAATTGAAGAAGGCACAAACAAATGGAAAATATCCTGTGTTCGTGGATCAGAAGAACAAATACTGTTAAAATGTCCATATTACCCAAAGCTATTTATTGATTCAATGCAATTCCTATCAAAATTCCAATGGTATTTTTCACAGAAATAACAGAAACAATCTTAAAATTTGTGTGGAACCACAAAAGTTCCTGAATAGTCACAGCAATCTTGAGAAAGAAGGATAAAGCTGGAGGCATCACACTTCCTGATTCAAACTGTTCTACAAAGCTAACTAATCAAAACAGTATGGGACTGGCATAAAAATAGACACAAAGACCAATGAGACAGAATCAAGAGTCCAGAAATGAGCCCCAACTTTTACAGTCAACTAACATTTGACATGAGAACTAAGAATACTCAATGGGGAAAAGACAGTCTCTTCAATAAGTGGTGTTGGGAAAACTAGATAACCACATGCAAAAAGTGAAATTGGACCCCTGTCTTACACATTCACAAAAATTAACTTGAAATGGATTAAAGACTTAACTATAAGACCTGAAACCATAAAACGTCTAGAAGAAAACATAAAAGCTCCTTGACATTGGTCTTGGCAGTAATTTTTTAATGACACCAAAAGCAAAAAAAAAAAAGGAAAAATAAACGAATGGGTTTACATTGAACTAAAAATCTTCTGAACAGCAAAGGAAACAATAAAATGAGATAATCTCTGGAATGGGAGAAAATATCTGCAAATGATATATCTTATAAGGGGTTAATATTCAAAACATATTAACAACTCATACAATTCAATAACAAAAAACAAATAACCCAATTAAAAATAAACATAGGACCTGAATATACATTTTTTCCAAAGAAGATGTGCAAATGACCAACAGGTGCATGAAAAGGTGCTCAACATCACTAATCATTAGGGAAATGCAAATCTAAACCATAATGATATATAACCTCACACTTATTAGAATGGTTATCATCAAAAAGACAAGAGATAACAAGTGTTAAAAAGGATGTGGAGAAAAGGGAACCCTTGTGCACCATTGGTGGGAATGTAAATTGGTGTAGCCACTATGGAAAACATTATGGAGGCTCCTCAAAAAATTAAAAGTAGCACTATCATATGATCTAGCAATCTCACTTCTAGTTATATATCCAAAGAAATGAAAACAGGATATCGAAGAGATATCTACATTCCCATGTTTATTGAATTATTTACAATAGCCAAGATGTGGAAACAGCCTATGTGCCCATTAATGGATGAATGAATACAGAAAATGTTACACACACACACACACACACGCACACACACACACACACACACACACAGGAATATTATTCAGCCTTAAGATGGAAGTCCTGACATTTGTGACAACATGGATGGAACTTGAGGGCATTGTGCTAAATGAAATAGAAAAAACAGCAAGACAAATATTCAATACTATATGATATCACTTATATGTGGAATCTCCAAAAGTCATACTCGCAGAAACAGAAAGTAGAATGGTATGACAGACTGACAGATAAAGAAGATGTGGTACATATATACAATGGAATATTACTCAGCCATAAAAAGGAACAAAATTGGGTTATTTGTAGAGATGTGGGTGGACCTAGAGACTGTCATACAGAGTGAAGTAAGTGAGAAAGAGATAAACAAATACCGTATATTAACGCATATATGTGGAATCTAGAAAAATGATACAGATGAACCAGTTTGCAAGGCAGAAATAGAGACACAGATGTAAAGAACAAATGTATGGACACCAAGCAGGGGAAAGGGGGTGGTGGTGGTGGTGGTGGGATGAATTGGGAGATTGGGATTGACATATATACACTAATATGTATAAAATAGATAAGTAATAAGAGCCTGCTGTATAGCACAGGGAACTCCACTTTGCTGTACAGTAGAAACTAACACAACATTGTAAAACAACTATACACCAATAAAAATATTCTCCTCTCATAAACTTTCCATTTCTATCAATGGCACCACCACACTGTCAGTTACATAGACACAAAACCATTTTTGCCTTGTCCTTCCCAACCCCTCAACCACCAAGCCCTGTTGATTCCAATTTTTCCATTGAAATAACAAACAATGCTATATATGTTCTTTTATTTCACTTACTACCATCACTATTTTATTTCAAACCCTTCTTGTCATATGTCAGAATTAATTAAATAGTCTCCTAAGTATTTTCGTTCTTATAATTTCTCCCATATCCTTGTCCCTACCACACAAAGCCACCAGATTTTTAAGAACATTTATTTGACCTTGTCACTTCCCTGCTCACAAAGCAAGGACTCTCTGCTGGACAAAGTACAAACTCTTTGTGATGCAGTTAAGTCCCTCCATTTTCTGGCCCCAACCTACAGCACTTTGTTGACACATCTATTAAAGCCCTAATTCCATTGTTGGGTAATTACTCATTAATGTGCCTGTCACCCTCACTGAACTATGAGTTCCTAGAGGCCAGGAACTGCTGTATTCATCCTTGTAGCTCTAGGCCTGGCTCATATTGCATGTTCAATACACAGAAGTTAACCTGAATAACACTGTAATTTTAAATCATAGAAGTCACCTGAGAATGGAGTAGATGGGTGAGTTGTCCAGTATGGTACTTGTCCTTTGTATGAAGGAGTCCTGCTTTCTCACCCTTCTTCCTCTCTTCCTTTCTCATATGGAAACAAAACTTTTGAGATACTGCTTTACAGTTTTCTTTCCTTACAACGTCTTTGCCTGGCTTTGTTAGCAGGGTAATAACTGGCTTCATAGAATGAGCTGAGAAGTGTACTGTCTTCTATGATATTTTGGAAAACTCTGTGAAGTATTGGTGATTCTGATTTAAACATTTGGGAGATTTCACCAGTGAAGCTATTTGGGACTGTGCTTTTCTTTGTAGTATTTTTAAAATTACTACTTCAATCTATTTATTTGATATAGGTCTACTCAGATTCTCTACTTCTTTTTAAGTCACTTTCTGTAGTTGGTGTCCTTTTCCATGTAATTTAATCTATTGTCCTGCAATTGTTCATAGTATCCTTGTATAATAATCCTTTTTATTTCTGTAAGATTGGTAGTAATATCTCTCTTTTAACCCTGAGTTTAGTAAGTTTAGTCTTCTTTTTTTCTTGGTCAATCTAGCTAAACTTTTGCCAGTTTTCTCTACCACTGCAAAAACCAACTTTTGGTTTTGTTGATTTTCTCTATTATTTTTCTATTCTCCATTTCATTAATTTCTGCTCTAATTTTTAGTATTTCATTCATTTTGCATACTTTAGGTTTAGCTTGTTCGTCTTCTTCTAGTTTCTTAGGTTGGAAGTCTGGGTCATTTATTTTAGGTCTTTCTTGTTTTTTTAATAAGGTGTTTATAGTTATAAATTACCCTTTAAGCTTAGCTTTTGCTGCATTCTATAAGTTTTTGTTTGTTGTTTTTTCATTCACATTCATAGCAACACACTTTCTCTTTTGTTTTCTTTTCTGACCCATTGTTTATGCAGTGTGTGTTGTTAAATGTTTACATATATATGGCTTTCCCTAATTCTCTTCTGTTATTGATTTCTACTTTCACTCCACTGTTGTTGAAGGATGTGTTTTGTATGATTTCAATCCTTTTGAATTTATTGAGACTTGTTTTATGGTTTGCCACATGGTCTATACTGGAGAATATTCCCTGAATTCTTGAGAAGAATGTTTGTTCTGCTGTAGTTGGGTAACGTGTTCTATAGATGTCTGTTAGGTTTAGTTGGCTTAGTGTTGTTCAATTCTTCTATTTCCTTGTTGATCTGTCCATTATTGTTCTATTGATCTATCTATCCATGATTGCAAGTGGGGCACTGAAGTCTCCAACTGTTATTATTGAACAATTTCTCCCTTCAGTTCTGTCAGTTTGCTTTATGTATCTTAGGACTGTTAGGTGTCTTCTGTTGTTAGGTGCCTATATATATAATTGTTATATATTCTTGAAGGATCAACTCATATATCATTATGAGTCAAATGTCCCCCTTTTTCCATTAACAATTTTTGTCTTAAAGTCCATTTTGTCTGGTATTAGCATAGCCATTCTAGCTCTCTGTTTGTTATCATTTGTATGGTATATATTTTTACAGAACTCTGGAAATTAACAAAGGCTTTCAGCAATCCAGAGTTCTGAAAAAGCTGTTTCTGAAAGTTTTTGCCAGTTTTTTCATTGCTTTTAGGAAAGAATTTCAGAGGCCCCCACTCTGTCATTTCTGTTGATGTTACTTGACTCATTCTGTAAGGACATTTAAATATTTTCCCAAGTATCAAGTTTTGAGAGAATTTTGTTATTAATGTCTAATATTATTGCATTGTGATCATATGGGTACTTACTCCATATGAATAACTTTATTTTGTTAATTGATGGACGTTTTTCTTTTAACTTGGAATTTTAGAATTAGAAGAAACCATAGTTAACTGAAGATTAAATGGAAGGCCATTTTCATTTCATCTTTTGCTGAAGATATTTCTTATGTATATAAATTTACTTTCATAGGCCACTCAGGACAGAGATACTAATGAATGCCAATACAATATTTTTATGCTGGTTGAGGATTTTACAGTGTTCAAGGGTCATCATTCAAATATGTGCTAAGGAGTGTAACTAACCTGGATTCAAATACCAGGCCTATTACTGCTAACTATGTGAACTTGGACAAGTGACTTAACTTCATGGCCTCGGACAAGTTACTTAACATCGCTAACCCTTAGTTTCCTCATCTGTAAAATTAAAATATATGACTTTTTAAAACAGAGTTATTGTCAAGATTAAACAAAATGGCAGATGTTCAGGATGACTGGAAGAGAGGATATGTGAGGGAATAAGTACAAAATGTTAGCCAGGGCCAGACCACACAGATGGGCACACAGAAAGTGTTTCATAAACCTTTATTGCTTTCTTTATTTTCTTATATAGCTATCATAGGAAAATTGTAGAAAATTGGGGCTCAGTGTAGAACTAAGAGACCCTCCATTCCAAAAGATTTGGGAGTATTTGTTAACTAAATTGGCTGACTTTCATTTGTTTTTTGTTACTTGCTTCTGAGTACAAGTTAATAACAGTAACATTCCAGTAACTTGAGAGTTCTAACTGGTTGAGTTCCAAGTAATTGAGTTTTTACCTACCACCAATATACTTAGAGTTGAGTTTAACTTGAGAAATATCCTTGTGATTCTTTGAGTGTATAATTTGAAAAGGAAAAGAAAAGTATTAAAAACAAATCCTTCACTCAAAGATCTGTGATAAATTCTGTATTCTACTCTTTATTTTAAGGGTCTTGAGTTGCATCAAGTGTTATATTTCTGAAAAGGAAATTCATCCAGTAAAATTTTGTTCAAATGAACTAAAATTAAGCTACTCCATTCATTTAGCTTCCTTTGGTTAAATGTGTTTTGTACTGAAATACCAGTATAAGAAGAATAAGAAATCCTAAGTCAATTTGGGAGTAATTAGGCGCCATTAGCAGTTACTGAGAATTCCTTTTTCATTATATTTAAATGTAGTCCTCTCTTCTTCAAGGGTTTAACCTTATTTTTTAATAGTGCCATTTGGCATTAAGATAGGAAAAGTGAATCATTAGTAAATTTCAAGCCTTCCTATTCTACTTTTAAGCTACATTCACCTTTCTACTCTTTTAATCTATCTAAACTCAAATGCTCATTCCTTTCATTTCTATCCTCTTTAACTCTTCCTCGTGTTTCCCTTATGGATATAAGACAGGAATATAATAGATTTGACTTTATGTATAAATACTTATGCTTACTTGTCTACATACACATCCATCTTATTCCTGAATGTCTACTTTGGGGTCTATAAAATGGATCCATCTATCTCATTTATTTATCACAGTAGCCCTTTGAAATCAATGTTTTTAACCCCAATTTTTGTCTTTAAAAATGAGGGAGCCTAGATTTTTTAAAATCTACTTTAAATTGAGGTTTCTTACCCCTTCCTCACTATTTAAGTAACATTCTATATTTTAAACATAGAAATAAGTGTTGTCCCTTTGGGGACCACGCATTTACTCCAGTAGGATTCTGGGGTTGCCCCTATTTTGACCCACTATTTTGGGAACGGCCTTCAGGGCCTATTCTTATGACTCTCAGTGGTATAAAAATTTGGTCTTTTGAGAATGGATTTAATCTTTGGAAAGGGCATACAGTCTTTGAAATCCAAGTCTTATGAGCAATTGGGGGGTGGATCAAACTGGGTAATGCTGTTTTTGTTTAAGGATTAGGTGTGGATCTGAAGGTATAAGTGTGCTTTTCTTGTATGACTCAGATACTGGCTCCAAAGGCATTTCTCCCAAGGTGTTCCAAAATATGAAATACTGGCATTGAACAGGTTACTTCTGAAAGACAAAAGTCACTTGGATGTTTTAAATACTGAGAGTTTTACTGAAACACAGTAGTCTCATTGCTTTTTAGGCAGGCAGTGGTCATTACAGGGTAGGGGACAAGCCTGTTCGCTGATGATTTAAGTATAATTTTACATTCACTGACCACACCTTCTGTAGAACAAAGGTTTCAACTACTCAGTAGGAGTCACTTATTTTGAAAACCCTAGGCCTTGCCTACTTAAATAACACATAGCCTCTTCAGTCCCCTTAGTAGGCACTGGATCAAAATGAAGAATGAACTGAATGTCCTACTGATGTAGGAAGCATCTTAATGAAACACCTCTGTTGATTGGACTGAGGAATCTCAAAATTTAGGTAACTTTCTCCAAATCTTCCAAATATAAAAAATCTGCTTGCATGCAGATTATACTGCGCTAGTAGGAACGGTGAACTCAGTTCAGGACTGAGCAACAAATGTAATTAGCAATATTCAACATCCTTTTAATGCTGGGTGGCCACTGTGCGAAAAAGGACTTTAAGGGTCCAGTGACTGAAACATGCTGAAAAATACGTAATGGGATTCAGGAGAAATCATATTCAGAAGCAGTAAGGAGTAGTCACAGCTCTGTGGCATCTTCTTTGCCACTGAAATGCAGCCAACTCTTGGTGGCAGGGCATGCAGCCCACTTGCACACAGCACATGACACAGCAGAAGTGGGACAGAGAAGGAGAGAAACTTTCAGTGTCTTGCCTGAGGGTCACCAGATTTTCATACTCCTGTGAAGAAGCCCTGATGCCTCTCCTTCTAATGCTTTGTCTGGAAAGTGCAAGCATATAGAAATTAGACTTGGTTAGGGTTCTTAGAAGCTACAAACCCTGGGTTGCCAGCTTTGGGTTTTTCTATTATATTATGCAATGACACAGTCAGGAGGCTCATTTCCTGAACCATTATGCAGCAAAGGAGCACACAGCTACTCCTTTAAGAATGTCCACTAGTGATTCGAGTTTTCTCTATGGCATATGTTTCCTTAAAAAAGAAAGAGCCATACAGAGGGATGGTACTGTCCAGAGAGGGCCACCGCTAATTTACATTTTGACTTATGACTTTTACAGCCAAGGATGGACTGCTCTTTTCCTTCTGGGCTTTGATCTAAGCCTTAGTCATTCATTACACATTATTATGAACCATCGATTTAAATTCCACTGCCTTTCCTCATACTGTCCTCCTTGGTCTTCCTTTCTAGGTCCATTAAAGGAATTGTTTCTTGGAAACAGCATTAAGAGAAACCAACAGTCCTTTGATATCTCCACATTTCCCTTCTCTTTCTCTCTCAAAATCACCTGCATTATGAGGTCTTCTATTTTACCTGAGTGTATGGAGCTTTTCAATTTCACATAATACCAGAAGTATATAAGAAAAAAAACTTTGATAAATGTACAACTTAAGTATATGCCATTTTAAAAGTTGCCTTTTCCCCTGACCTTAGTGTAAAACGTAAAGGTCTAAACAGTATTATAGTCACACTCCCGGAGGCAACTAGAACCTTCAAGCAACTGGCAGAAGTTTCCATTGCAGGTGAAATCTGGCGAAGCACTGCCCAGGATGCCTGCGTTCCCAAGATGGCTGCCTAAGTCTTCCCACACTGGGGGGAAAGGTTGAAGCTGCTTAGAAATAGTTCACATATGCTAATTGCAACCATCAAGGGTTTTGGAACTGAAGGGATTCTGTGGTTTTCTTCTGCTTGTTGTGGCACATTATGGGTTTTTGTGCACCTGAGGGAAAGGGTTCAGATTAGTATAAAAAGGGCTGCATTTACCAAAGACATATTGCATCATACATGGACTGTCTTTAAGGCACTAGAAAGTGGTGGGTTTTTTTGAGTAAACAGTGACACAGGCCAGTGGAGAAGTGCAAATGTCAATTTTTTTTCTCTGTTTGTCTTAGAAAATAGGAAAGCAAATCTTAGCCTTTAGGGTGAAGGGGACAAAGAGTGGATGTGGGAATTGGGGAAGACGGCAAAAGGAATATGAGAGATTTAATGAACTCACCTATAATTTCCTATGTTCTTCTGAATCGTTCTGTTATCTATTCTTGGACCCATACAAAATTTCGTTTTCATTGGTGTGGGGAGGTATTGATTCAGCCTGTCATGGGGAGCTCTCAGAAGATACCTAGTCCAACCCTTTTCACTATTCTTTTGTTCTTTAATTTGTTCTTTCTTTCATTCATTTATTCACCAAAGATTTTAAAACGCTCACTACATTCAAAGTGACAGTGATCCAAATATAAGTAAGACACTGTCCCTGCTCAGAAAGAGTTCGTAGCCTAGGGAGAATGATCACTTTTGCCTAGCTAAGTTTAAAACATAATAATAATGCAAAGAGCAGGTGACACCATTACTGATGAAGAAAACAAAGCCTGGAAAAGGAAGATGAGCTGCCTAAAGCCTTGTTGGTGTCACACGTCAGCACAGTAATAGCAAGTTTTGGCTTTCTTCCTATACATACTTGAGGATACCTGAATCACTCACTGAAAGAACTACACAGAAACAAAATTATAGTCTCCTGTGGAACACAGGATGCCAGAGAGGATGATTAGAGGGAAGATTCAGTACTTCCTCTCCTTTTACCTCTTCTTCCTTTTACCTCTTCTTCCTTTTACCTCTCCACAGGCTTATTCTGCTCAGCCAGATCTACCCAAGACAGCCTAGATTTTGGATCTTCATAGATCTCTTTCTAAGTGAGCTGTCACCAGGGGTGATGGCATAGCTATAAGAGCGAAGTCTTAGGGTTGGTAAAGAGTTGTATTTCTAAACATCCATAGCTGAGAGCTTAGACCAATTAGTGCACTTGCCACCCTCATCTGGAAGTGAAGAGGAGTCCACTCTGCTGGGGTAGGATCAGTAGGGAACAGCTTTACTCCATAAAGCGAGAAGCGTCTTCCTTTCTCCTACTTTAATCTAAACACCTCATTCCCCAACCATGACACCTTCTGGAAATGTTACTCAAGTTACTTGCATGACCAAGTTCAAGGGACTCTTTTTATGAAGGCTTCATCAGAGGGTTTTGTTTCACAAGGTTTGAACATTAAGAAAAATAACAGCAACAACAGAACCAATCTGGTAACCTGTTTTTATCATTACTTGTTAATAATAAAGACAAGGGTAAGGAATAATTAGCTCAATTCTTTCCGAAGCATATTTGTGAAATAGGCCCATATCCCTTTTAGAGATAAGATGCTTATATCAGAGGGAATAAGATGGTTGGTGATTTTTTCTAAGAATATGGAATATATAATAAATTGGTAGTGCTGGAGGCAATGATACAGACTCTCAAGGCAAGCTTTAACGTCTTTTAGGTCACATTACAAATAGAAACTAAAAGCATGTGTGTAAAATATGGAATTGAATATGTCATGCATCTATATTGTATAGCTAGGCGATGAGAGGAATTCTGTACCACAAAAATCCTTTTTTACATATTGTCATTTACATGTGAATGCCAGCCGTAAAAAAATGAAAGATTACGATGTTTATTAGTTTTTTCTTCTCAGATTTTATTTTTCTATTTATATGGCAAACACTTACATAGGGCTTTCTATGTGCTTACAGTGTTCTATAACTTCTGAAAGTTGTAAACTCATTTGATCCTCACAACTACCCTTGAGGTATATAATATTATATCCCTAATTTACAGACATTAAACAAATTTATTTTAAATTCAAATTTGTTAATAAAGAAGCAGTTACATGTTACTCTCCCATAATCATTCCACATTCAAATGGAATAGACTAATTTTTTTCCAATAAAAATGATTAGCTTCATAAATATGTAGAAATTTAGCAACATGCTCCTCAACATCCAAAGGGTCAAAGAAGAAATCATAAAGAAGATTAAAAAGATACCATGACACAGCTCTCCCTCTCTCTCTTTTTCTCTCTTACTCCTCTTCCTCTTCCTATTCCTCTTTCTCTTTCTCTTTCTCTGCTATGTGAGGACACAACAAGAAAGCAACCATCTGCAAGCCAAGAAGAGAGCTCTTACCAGAGCCCAACCATGCTGGCACCTTGACCCCAGACCAGCCTCTAGAACTCACGTGGACCTCTCACTGCCATGGCCTCTCCCGCTGTGGAGCACAGGCTCCAGACACTCAGGCCTAGCGGCCATGGCTCACGGGCCCAGCCACTCCACGGCACATGGGACCCTCCCGGACTGGGGCATGAACCCGCGTCCCCTGCATCGGCAGGCAGACTATCAACCACTGCACCACCAGGGAAACCCTGAATGTGGATCTTGATGTTTGAATATGTTTTAACCTTGCACGATGTCTATACTAACAATGTATGGGTTGTTTGATAAATAAATATTTAAAAATATTAAAAAAAATACCATGACACAAATGAAAATGGAAGCACAGCATAATGAAACTTACAGGATGCAGCAAAAGCAGTTCTAAGAGGGAAGTTTATAGTGAAAAATGCCTATATGAAGAAAAAAGAAAGATCTAAATTTACAACCTAACTTTACACCTCAAGGAACTAGAAAAAGATGAACAAACTAATCCCAAAGTTAGCAGAAGAGAGGCGATAACAATTATAGAGCAAAAATAAATGAAGTAGAGATTAGAAAAATATTAGAAAGCATCAATGAAATGAAAGGGTTGTTTTTTTTCAGAAAGGTAAGCAAAATTGTCAGACCTTCAGTTAAACTAAGAAAAAAAGAGAGGGCTCAAATAAATGAAATTATAAATGAAAGAAGACACACTATAACTTGTAAAACAGAAATACAAAGGATCATAAGAGACTACTATGAACAATTATATGCCAACAAGTCGAACAACCTAGAAGAAATGGATACATTCCTAGAAACATACAACTTGCCAGGACTGAATCATGAAGAAATAGAAACTCTGAACAGACCAATAGCATAAAAAGTAAAAAGATTGAATCAGTAATCAAAAACCTTCCAACAAAGAAAACCCAGGGCCAGACGACTTCACCAATGAATTCTATCAAACATTTAAAGAAGAATTAATCCAATCCTTCTCAAACTTTTCCAAAAAATTGAAGAGGGGGGAACACTTCCAAACTCATTTTACAAGGCCATAATTACCCTCACACCAAAGCTAGACAAGGACACTACAAGAATACAAAATTTCAGATCAATATCCTTAAGGAACATAGATGCAAAGAATCCTCTACAGAATATAAGCAAGTCAAATTCAACAGCCCATTAAAAGAATCATATATCATGAACAAGTTGGATTTATTCCTGGGATGCAAGGGTGGTCCAACATCCACAAATCAATTATGGTGATACACCACATTAAAAAAATGAAGAATAAAAATCATATGAACATCTCAATAAATGCAGAAAAAGCATTTGAGAAATGCAACACCCTTTCATGATTAAAAAAAACCAAAACTCTCAACAATTTAGGAATATAACAACAAAAGGAATATACCTGAACATAAAGGCCATATGTGGCAAGCCCACAACCAAATCATACTCAATAGCAAAAAGCTAAAAGCACTTTTCCTCTAAGATCAGGAACAACATGAGGATGCCTACTCTCAATACCTCTATGCAACATAGTATTGGAAGTCCTAGCCAAACAATTAGGCAAGAAAAAAAATAAAAGGCATCCAAATTGGAAAGGAAGAATTAAAATTATCTCTGTTTGCATATGATGATCTTATATTAGAAAACCCTAAAGACTCCACCAAAGAACTGTTAGAACTAATAAATGAATTCAGTAAAATGGCAGGATACAAAGTCAACATACAACAATCAGTTGCATTTCTATACACTAACAATAAACTATCTGAAAAATAAATTAAGAAAATAATCCCATTTGCAATAGCACCAAAACAATAAAATAGTTAGGAATAAGTTTAACCAAGGAGGTAAAAATCTGTAAACTGAAAATTATAAAACGTTGATGAAAGAAATTAAAATAGACATGAATAAATGGAAAGATATCTCATGCTCATGGAACAAAGAATTAATATTATTAAAATGTCTATACTACCCAAAGTGTTCTATAGATTCAACACAATCTCTATCAAAATTCCAATGGCATTTTTAACAGAAATAAGAAAAGCAATCTTAAAATTAGTATGAAACCACAAAATTTCTTGAGTATTCAAAGCAATCTTAAGCAGGAAGAACAATGCTGGAGGCATCACACATACTGATTTTAAATTACATTACAGAGCTATAGTAATCAAAACAATATGGCACTGGCATTCAAAACAGACACATAGACCAATGAAACAGAATAGAGAGCCCAGAAATAAATACCCACATACATGATCAATGAATTTTCAATAAGGGACCAACAATGCACAATGGGGAAAGGATAGTCTCTCCAATAAATGTTGTTTTGAAAACTAGATACCCACATGCAAAAGAATGAAATTGGACCCTTATCTTATACAATACACTAAAATCAACTCAAAATGAATGAAAGGCTTAAGGCCACAAACTGTAAAACTCCTAGAAGAAAACAGGAAGAAGGCTCCTTCACATGGTCTTGGTAATGATTTTTAGGTATGAAACCAAAAGCAAAAAAGCAAAAATAAACAAGTTAGATTGCCTCAAACAAAAAGCTTCTGCAAAGCAAACAATCAATAAAGTGAAGGAAAATTTATGCAATGGGAGAAAATATTTACCAACAATACATCTGATGATAGGGTAATATCCAAAATATACAAGGAATTCATACAACTCAATAGCAAAAAAAAAAATACAAATAACCTGATTTAAAAATGCTTAAAAGGCCTGAGTAGACATTTCTCTAAAAAAGACATACAAATGGCCAACGATATACGAAAAGGTGCTCAACATCACTAATCATCAAGGTAATTAAAATCAAAACCTTCACCTGTTAGGATGTTCTATTATTAAAGCAACAATAAAAACAACAACAAAAGATAACAGGTATTGATAAGGATGTGGAACAAAGGCAACCTTTGTGCACTGTCAGTGGGAACATAAGTTGGTACCATCACTATGGCAAGCAGTATGAAGGTTTCTCAAAAAATTTAAAAAAGAACTACCATGACCCAGCAATCCAATTTCTGGGTAAACATCCAAAGGAAATGAAATTAACATCTTGAAGAGATATATGCATCCCCATGTTCATTGTAGCATTATCCACAATAGTCAAGATATGGAAACAACCTAAATGTCCATCAATGAATGAATGAATAAAGAAGAGGTGGCATACATATTTGAGGGAATATTATTGAACCAGGAGAAAGAAGGAGATCCCGCCACTTGCTATAACATGGATGGACCTTGAGGGAACTAT
Organism: Phocoena phocoena; assembly: GCF_963924675.1. Taxonomy (NCBI): domain Eukaryota; kingdom Metazoa; phylum Chordata; class Mammalia; order Artiodactyla; family Phocoenidae; genus Phocoena; species Phocoena phocoena. Next base: position 111,690,334 of record NC_089240.1, on the reverse strand, counting down.
GCTAAGTGAAATAAGTCAGACAGAGAAAGACAAGTACTTTATGATCTCACTTATGTGTAGAATGTAAAATATTGAATCTCATCGAAGCAGAGAGTAGAATGGTGGTTTCCAGGGCCTGTGGGGAGAGGGAAATGGGGAGGTGATAGTTAAAGGGTACAAAGCTTGTGAGAAAAATAAGTTCTGGAGATCTTCTGTGCAGCATAGTGCCTGTAGCTAAGAAGGTAGATCTTACAGTAAGTGTTCTTACCACCAAACAACAACAATAAAAAATAAAGAGGAAACTTAAGGAAGTGATGCATATGTTTATGGCCCTGATGGTGGTGTTGGTCTTATGGATATATAAATTATCCCCAAACTCATCAATTTGTATACATTAAGTGCGTCCAGCTTATTATGTCAAACATAACTCAATAAATTGTTCTTCTTTAAAAAAAACAAACCTGTACTGCTTTCACAATAATAAAAGGTAAAAAAGATGATTAAGAAAAATTGCCAATTGTAATTTTTCTGGGAAATCAATATTTATGGTACATCCTTGATCTTGACTTTTCTCCAAGCCCTCCTCTTTGACAATGAAAACGTACTATCACTGGCTTTTTGAAAGAACATGGTAACTACTGTGTTACAGACTGTGTCTCGGACTATGTCTCAGGAGCAAAGAGGATATACCTGATCTGAATGTTATTTACTGCTCTGTGTTCTCTTTCCCAAGACTTCTGCTGTCTTTTTGGCTAATTTTACTTGTGTGAAAGAGGGAGACTGATGGATCCAGCTGCCAAGACAGACAGCGTGGACATGTGGTGCCAGATTCATGCCGTAACTGGTGATAACACCTCAGTAGAACCTTGCAACACTTCTTGTAATCCCAGCTGGGCCTCCCCTGAGCGGAGACAGCAATTATGTGTAGTGGTTTTCAGATGTAAACAAATGTTCATGGGGGACTGACTTATAATCAACCAAGTCATTTCATTTATGGCTTGCATCAAACTGGAATGAAGGTTTCTGATCAGGGAAATCGAGCACATTCATTTATTGTCTCAGCAAGTGTTTTTAGAACTTAGGTACATTTCTCTTTTCTTTCAGAGATATGACTGTACAGTACCTTTAAGGCTCAGAAAGCACTTTAGAAATAGATTGTATCTTAAAAATAACTCTATATCTCCTTTTGTACTTAGCTCAAGTACACCAGTGTTGCATTTGGCCATTTTCCATTGCTATTATTTCTTATGACTCAGTGCCATATGCCTGGAAAGGGATAACACAGAAAATTATGTTTTTACTGGAACTTTGGTGGTACCATATTGCTTCTCTGTTTCTATCTCTTATTAACTACACTTCAGCAAATGCTTTAAAATGATAACAACTGAGAAAATCATTAAAAAATCCCACAGAGGGCTTCCCTGGTGGCGCAGTGGTTGAGAGTCCGCCTGCCGATGCAGGGGACACGGGTTCGTGCCCCGGTTCGGGAAGATCCCACATGCCGCAGAGCAGCTGGGCTCGTGAGCCATGGCCGCTGAGCCTGCGCGTCCGGGGCCTGTGCTCCACAACGGGAGAGGCCACAACAGTGAGAGGTCCGTGTACCGGTAAAAAGAGAAAAAAAAATCCCACAGAAAAGACATGCTAAAACTTTATATTGAATAGGTTAGAAACCATAGTATCATTTCTACATCCATTGGTTAGAGTGAAACCAAAACTGTGAAAACAAATGGGCAGATGTGGAAAATGTGTGCTTCATACACCAAAGGATCCTGAACTATTATGACCTGCAATACACTTGCCCCACTCAAAACTTCGTAAGACCACCACTTGTCTCAAGAGCTGTGGGCAAGATTTCAATTCAAAACACAGAGAAATGCTAGGCACTTTGCGGCATAAAAAGAGGTAAGTCAACTCCTTAAGAAGAGCTGTATAAGCTAGTTTGGAAAACAAGATACGTGCAGGAAAAAACTCCAAATCATTAGGCAAGCAGTCTGTCACTGAGTATTAAGCTGTAAGTCAAAGTAGGGAGTGGTCAGGGAAAGTTTTCTGGGGGATTGAGGACTTGACGGAGTCCTTGAAGAAAAGTAAGATTTGGGTTCCATGGAGGAGTTAAGAATTGTGCTAGGACTGAAGGTTTTGGACCTGGGCTCAAGTCCTGCCTCTTTCTCATACTAGTCACATAAACATGGGCAAGTTTATTTTATTTATTTCACACACACTCATGTAACATTCCATATGTGGCAGGCACAGCTCTAAGTGCTTTGTAACTCATTTAAGCCTTATAATAATTCAAGGAAGTAGGCACTGTTATTATTCTCATTTTTACTGAAGAGGAAACTGAGGAACAGAGAGATTAACAATCTTGCCCAAAACCACCCAGCTAATGAGCGGCAGAGCCAGGATTCAAGTTCAGGTAGTTCAGATCCAAGTCAATGCACTTAGCCACTACAGTATGCTACAATTTGCCCAGCTTTTCTGATTATCAGTTTTCCCATTTAAAAAATAGAGACAATAGTTCCTTTTGGTCCGATTGTGAGGAATAATTTAGGCAAGGTCAGTAAAAGTGACTGGCACAAAGGAGGCACTCAATAAAAAGCTGCTGCTTTTCTTAATTTCCTCTCTCGGAAACTCAGCCTTTTCCTGGTTCTTGGAAGGAATCCTGACTTGGTATTTTCTTGAATGTGTACTGCCTTTCTTCTTGGATCTTCTACCCCTGCTTGATTCTCGAGCCCATCACTATATCCCACTTGTTTTTTGAGTACTCTCTTAGTAAGTACATGTTAGTTCCCAGCCTCAAGTGCCTGCCTCACCGTATGGAGCAGGTAAACCTCCAGAATATAAGCCCTCCTAGTCAGTAGTTATAGAACCATAGCTAATTGTGTTCAAGATAGCACATCCCGGGCTTCCCTGGTGGCGCAGTGGTTGAGAGTCCGCCTGCCAATGCAGGGGACGCCGGTTCGTGCCCCGGTCCGGGAAGATCCCACATGCCGCGGAGCGGCTGGGCCCATGAGCCATCGCCGCTGAGCCTGCGCATCCGGAGTCTGTGCTCCGCAACGGGAGAGGCCACAACAGTGAGAGGCCCGCGTACCGCAAAAAAAAAAAAAAAAGATAGCACATCCCTGCAGCAATTGGAGACTTCTGTCCACTGTAGGCACTTATTTACTCAGCAGGTACTTCATAAATATCTGTTGATTGTGTGCCTGGCCCTGTGCTATGTGATGTATGGTACACACACATTAAAAAAAAAGAGAGAAGAGGAAAATAAAAGAGGATAAAGGGAGTAGGGAAGACCGTAGGGGTCAGAGAGTTCTATGCTCCATCCAGGGGCCCATGCAGACATTGGATTCGTCCAGCTTTAGTCCTCAGCAGCCCTCAGGCTGCTTCCAGATTCCTTTTCCCTCTTTCTTCCCTCCCAGCACCGTTTAGCCATCCTTCATCTGCTGGCTTCAGGGTCCAGCTTCCAGGAGCTAAATAATCTGATAAAAGTAACCTGTGCTAAAGTGTTCATCAAGCTAACAGGTTAATGTGTTATTCTTCCTGGGTAATTTGTTCATTTTGAGAGGGGGGTTTGAAGACATTATGGCATGATGGCAGGAAAGTTCAGGTCTCACTGCAGACTGGGGAGGGAGATGAATGCCCCCCTCCAACTCAGGCTTTCAGGATTAGCCTTCGTCTGATTTCTGTGGCCATTTACAAAATCTGCCTGGTGCCAATGCCACTGTCTTATGGCTTTTAATAGGCCCCACCCAAGTGTGATTTAAAGGGAAAAACCCATGATCCTCTTCTTTTGTATTTGGGATGTTTCCTCTCTGGACCCAGGAAGAAAATTCTCCTGATTGCAAAAGAAGCTGGGAAATGAGCTATTTGTCCATGGATAAAAATAGCCAGCACTCATGATCTGGTAGGCAGCATTCTAAGTGCTTTACATATGTTGTCTTATTTAATTCTCACCACAAACGCCATGAAGTAGGTACTATCATTGTCTCCAGTTTTTATAAAAGAATTGAGGCACAGAGAGGGGAAGTAACTTGAGAACACAGGCAGTGGGGCTGTAGGATCCATGCCTTTAATCATCATATTATACTCATCAGCATCCCAAATTCAAGTTCCCCCTTTCTGAATAGCATCAGCAGATGGACCAGACATAGTCACTGGCTCACAGAGACTCACCATTGAGACACACATTCTCATGCCATGCCCCCACTTTGGCAGGGCAGAGACAGGTCACGTATCTGGCACTCTGACCTTGCTAGTAGGAGCCCGAGTTACTCTGGGGCTGATATCACTTTCTTCCTTTCTGTGTTGCACAAGACTGACAAGGAACTGCCTCTCAAGCCCTCCCTTCCCCACTCCACTCCAAAAGGGGAAGGAATGCTTAAACTTGGTGGCTGCTCTGAAGGTTTGATAAGGATCCGTTGAAGTGTGACTAATCCTATTTTCTAAAAGTAAAAAGAAGATGTGCCAAATTAAGCCTCCAGTATGACTATAGCCAAGCCAGTCTCTTCACTGTCCCTGACAAGCCCTCTGCATTCCTGCCTCTAAGCCAATGTGCACACTATGCCTCTAAACCTGCAATGGCCTCCACCTTCTTTCACTAATGGAGCACTTACTATGTTGCAGGCCCTGTAAGGGCTTTCAAACCTTTGTCATATTTTTTAGTAAATTTATTTGTTTATTTATTTTTGGCTGTGTTGGGTCTTCGTTGCTGCCCATGGGCTTTCTCTAGTTGTGGCAAGCGGGGGCTACTCTTCGTTGCAGTGCACGGGCTTCTCATTGCGGTGGCTTCTCTTGTTGCAGAGCACAGGCTCTAGGCACACGGGCTTCAGTAGTTGTGGCTCGCGGGCTCCAGAGCGCAGGCTCATTAGTTGTGGCGCGTGGGCTTAGTTGCTCCGCAGCATGTGGGATCTTCTCGGACCAGAGCTCGAACCCGTGTCCCCTGCATTGGCAGGCGGATTCTTAACCACTGCACCACCAGGGAAGTCCCCCTTTATCATATTTAATACTACAATATATGCTACAAGGAAGGTTCTAGAATTATCTGGATTTTATTTATTATGAGGAAATTGAGAGAGATTAAATAACTTGTCCAAGGTTACTATATTACCAATAGATATTTTTTTAGCTTCTTGCCCATTCTCTGCATTTGTTCATTACCATTCAGTATCATTCCAGGTTCCATGATTAAGGGTACCGATCCATAACCATATTTTATTCACAATATCATGAATGCAAAATGCAATGAGATTGTAATTATTGTATCAACATGTTGCATGGAGGTTAGAGCATGTTCTAGCATGACTAAAAGTTAGATATTTGAAACCTTGAAAAATTGGAATAGCAAGGGTTTCCTATACATGTGAATGTAAATCTTTCATATTTATGTTTATTGTTCTTTCTGTGGTGATAAATCTAATGAAATTATGATATGGAGTGTTTTCCACTTGACATCGTTTAAGGCCTTGTAGAAGCATTTGATTTGGCCTTGGTCATGCATACATCATTAAAAGACAATTCAATTTGGATGCCTTTTTAAAAGGGAATTCAAACCTAATGAAATTTGCCTCATTCACTTTTAAAATGAACAAAAACAATGTTTACTTCAACAGGTAAAACAAATAGGATACATTGCTGTCTCTTCTTTTAACCATTCGAAGAGCAGAAGCACAGAAAAAGCTAAGGAGAATAAAAGAAAAAATGGTGGAGTAAAGGGGGTGATAGAAGAGGAAAGAGAGAGAGTTGAAATAGAGAGAAATGAAGAAAGAGACAGAGGGCCAGAGAAATATTCATAGAAGGTTAAAGAACAGACATTGAGAAATGCAGGGAAAGACAGAAAGAAATGGCAGAAGGGAGAGAAAAATAGAAGCAGTTTATTTGAAATAGAAGTCAAATATTTCTCCAATTTAATAGTGTTTTTATTAGCTTGCAAAAATAATAAAATTTAACAAATTTCCCCAGTTTTATTAGCTTTTTAAAAACCTAGCTATAAATCTTTGGGCTCTCCTGATCATTATTCTTATGAATACTCATGGATACAATTAAAGTGAAAATCTCATCTTGCAGTGTAACCTTTTATTAATGTTATTTCCTGTACAAGTTTTTGTTTTTCTACAGTGCTTAAATAATTTTGTTGTATTAATATATAATAAATAGCTCAATCATTCCCCTATTGTTGGATATTTAGGTTGCTTCAAGGCTTTTGATATTCAAAACTAAGGCTGCTTTTTTTCTTCTTCTGTTGAATTATTACCTTAGAGTAATTTCCCAGGATTGGGATTCCTAGTTCCAGGACTATGGACATTTCTATGACTGTTGACCCAATTTGCAATGCCATCAGCAACTTGAATGAGCCTATTCTTCCAAAGCCTGTAGAGTATTGGGTTTTATAAATTGTTATTTGGGGCAATTAAATTAAGTATCAAATGGTGTCTCCTAGTTAGAACAATATAGATTTCTTCTAGGGTGATGATGTTCTTTGAACCATTTGTCCCTTGGGTATCTGATAATTGTCTTGTACCTGTATAGCATCTCTGTCTACAGTTTAGATGCTAGTCATATATCTATGATCTTCCTAGCATTTCCACCATTTAATCTTAGTTTCGATAATGGTTTTACATTTTTGTATTATGTTGTCCTCTCTGACCAGTCTTTTCTTTGCAGTGTTTTCTATTACTTCAAAGCTTTTAAAATTCCTACAGTTAAGTTAAAATACTCTAGTCAATTCCTAATTTTTAAAATTTTCTTTATTTAATTTTTTATTTCATGTAGAAAGAATCATTATATATGGTAAGAGATAAAGCCTTATGTTAATTCCTCTCCATATCCATGACCAGATAACCCAGGTGAATTTACTTCATAATGGGTACTTTCCCATTGTTTTGTTTATGCTTTAGTTCATCACAACATTCAATTCTTACATTTATTAGAGCCTTTTCGTGGTCTCACTTTCGTGTTTACTAATCGATATTTTCTGATTTGCATCTGAATTCTGCCATTTCAACTAGTGTTAATTTATAGCACTTTCTAATATTTGATAATTCTTTTAGACTTTTGTTTCTCTAGGATAGTCATGCACCATTGTTACTACAAATGAATGTGGTATCTTTTTTGAAATAAGACATAGTTTCATTTGAATTGTCTACATCTATAAATCAATCTGTGAAGAAGTATTAGCTTCACACTATCGGTCTTTCCCATTCAGAAATGTAGCATGACTTTACATTTATCCATATTTTTATTTCTGCCATTAAGTTTTTCATATTATTTCTTTTTCTCACACTTATTTCCAAATACTTTAGTGTTTTTCTTTATTGAAATGTGTTACCTTTTCTCCTTTTTTGCCTTACTGATAGATATTTTGATGTGCTGAACTCTGTAGTTTTGTCTAATCACTTGAAGTTTAATTCTGTGGCTTTTCTAGGTATATACTAATGTTATCTAAAATTCTCTATCTTTAGTTTCCTCCTTTCCAATATTTACTTCTAATTTGTTTATTTATTTATTTGCGGTACGCGGACCTCTCACTGTTGTGGCCTCTCCCGTTGTGGAGCACAGGCTCCAGACGTGAAGGCTCAGCGGCCATGGCTCACAGGCCCAGCCGCTCCGCGGCATGTGGGATCTTCCCAGACCGGGGCATGAACCTGTGTCCCATGCATCGGCAGGCGGACTCTCAACCACTGCACCACCAGGGAAGCCCCACTTCTAATTTATTTTCATACCTTATTACCAAAACAAGAATTTCCAGAAACACTAAGCTTATACATGAGTAAAAGCTCCCTTATTTAGGTCCAGTTTATAGGAAATGACTTTGTTTTTCCAATAGGCAGATTAATTCTTTATCATCCTTTATCATGTTAAAGAGGTAGTTCACTATTCCTATATTTAAAAGATGTCAACCATAACAAGGAGTTGGATTTTATCAAACGCCTTTTTTTAACATCTTTATTAGAGTATAATTGCTTTACAATGGTGTGTTAGTTTCTGCTTTATAACAAAGTGAATCAGCTATACGTATACATATATCCCCATATCCCCTCCCTCTTGCGTCTCCCTCCCTCTCACCCTCCCTATCCCACCCCTCTAGGTGGCCACAAAGCACCGAGCTGATCTCCCTGTGCTATGCGGCTGCTTCCCACTAGCTATATATTTTACACTTGGTAGTGTATATGTCCATGCCACTCTCTCACTTCGTCCCAGCTTACCCTTCCCCCTCCCCATATCCTCAAGTCCATTCTCTACATCTTCATCTTTATTCCTGTCCTGCCCCTAGGTTGGTCAGAACCTTTTTTTTTTTTTTTGGATTCCATATATATATGTGTTAGCATACGGTTCAAATGCCTTTTTGGCATTTACTGAGATGACCATACATTTTTCCATAATATTGATATTTTTGACTAAATCATCTTTACATATCTGGGATAAACAATATTTGATCAAGGCTTAAAATGATTTTAGTAAGTTTCTATATTTTATTGGCATCATTTTGATTAAAATGCCCATATCAGTGAGAGGCAGTATGGCATAGCAAGTGTCTGAGTTCAAATCCAGCTGGACCCCATAATCACCCCATGTCTCTGCATAAGTGGCAGAGACAACTAACTTTGAATCCTGGTTCTGCCACTTAATAGCTTTGCTAATTCGTTACTTTGGATGAGCCTCACTTTCCTGTTCTTAACGTGGGGACATAATGATATTTACCTTATAGAGATTATTGTGAGGATCAAATGAGCTAACTTGTGAAAAATGCTTAGTACAGTGGCTGGCATGGAGTAGTTCCATAGTAAATGGCTGCTATTATAAAGATCATATGCTTAAGTGATAATAAGCCATGTTTTTCTTTTTTATATCATTCTTATCTTTTGAATCTATTCTTACATTTTTGTATCGTTTTTATCTGTATCATTCTTACCACATTTCCCTCTGAAGAGAATTTTAAGAAATATACCATATGTTTCAGTACTCAAGGATAATTTGTACAGCATATCCTTCAAAGGCTTGGGGAAGAAAATCACCTTATAAATCCATCTGGCCTGGGTGTGTTTTGGAGCGTGTGAGTCTTTAATATTTCTCCTGTTTTCTTCTGCGTTTATTAGAACGTATTCAGATAATTCTGACAGTTTTGTCCAAGTGAAAGAAAAATATGAATTTCAGAAATTTTCTCTGCAACCTGAGAATGTTGATCTAGTCATTATCTATGTTTGCAATGATTTCAAGATGCAACTAGTTATTGGATGGCCTCATCACTCCTTCTGTAAGACATACAGTCTGCATCATTTTACAAAGGGGTTACCTTGGAAGCTGACATTTATTTGACTGTCTAAACCTTTTTAAAAATGAGAGTCTGCTGTCCTTTTTTCCTGTTTATCTAATCAGAACCTTTGTGTGAACCCCAACCCCCCAATTCCCAGCTCTGAATGGAAAGTGGAAAAGGCTTGTCAGAAATGGATAAATAATCAGTGTCTGTAGCCCTTCAACCACCCTTAAACAGCCAGAGGCTCCTGTATGGAGTGGCCACAAATGATGTCGTGGGGCTGCAGGCTGTGGAGCCATTGCTAGAACAGCAGCAGCAAACAGGACTATTTGCTAATGACATTAGGTGGTGACAATAATTCCACAGGTTCAAAAGAGAAAGGAGGTGCTTCACATTTTTGTGCATAGCACGACCCTGCCCGCATGTCCAATACTGTAGCATCAGTTGACCATCTTTGAAAAAGAATAATAAATGAGTTATGTGCCTTCGCAGAGGAGTAAAAACATAATTCTGGTAGAATAAGTTGAGAGTTCAAAAGTCCCTCAAAACCATGGGGCACTGATATCTGAGAGCGTTTTACTTTTCATCATCTTTAAAAACACAGCAACATTTGTTTGGTGATGGATTACAATAATCCTTTTGTTACTAAACCATTACATAACTTTTAGAATTCTTTCCTGTATCCATCCAAGTTAATTAGATTTATTGGAAGAACAGGCCACTTGAGAGGCTGCTGCGTCCTTACCTACAGTCTTAGGTTTACATCTGTATGTGTGTTAAGACATAACGAGAGTACATTCCCTAAGTGTATTTAAATGTTTGCTTACCTGCTGTATTTGACTGGCTGCAGGGAGAGGGACAGGAGTGAAAATTTAAATCCAAGTAATGTGAAGCACTGACCTTTGAAGATCCATTAGGAGCAGTGGTTCTGAGGCTATCCCAAAATGCAACGAGAGAAGTGTAAGTTATTCAGAGACTATAATGTACATACATTGTTTTCAGAACTCATCTAGTGGGTCAGTGAGTACACAACTTGATTTTTCCTGGGTCGTGACCCCAATCACGCCGAAGGAAAAGAGAAGAAAAGAAAATGTTGTCTAGCTCTACCCACTCCACTAAAGTGGAAAGTAATTCCAAGGTGAGTCTACCCCAGAGAGCAAATGGGCCCTTTTAAAATGCTGAGGGGAGGGGACAGCAATTTCCTACTGCCTTTGAAAACACTCCCTAATGACCTGGTGGCATGGAAATTTGCCTAGCTTCATTTGTCACACCACGCTGGATACAAGGGGGACAGTTTACCAGGCTCAAATTTGTTTATAAGGTTGTTCTCCCCTTCAGTGTGGAAAAGAGAGAATAATAAAGTCTCATTTGCAACTTTCACTGGTCAAAAATTTCCAGCAAGAGACAGCGTTGAAGTTGTGCTATGCCGAGAACCAGCAAACTGACCTACTTGTGACTTGAAATTTATGATAAAACAATTATTTCAGCCATGCAATAACAACAAAATCAAGCCAGCTTGTGTGGGATTAGGGAAAGCCAGAGTGTCCCACAGGAGATGTGGTTTGCCACGGTGGGCAGAGGTAAGGGAACCAGTGTTGACCCAAGTTATGTTTAGCATAAAGACTCCTTTGTTGACTCGCTGTGATAACAGTTCCTCATTTGTTAGATCATTGGGTATAAAGTTATATAATTCAGCCTTGCCCTTCTCTCCAGCCTACTGTGGTAGCCAACACCTCCTACTTTTAGCTATGGCAGTTCCTGGACTGCAAAAGCCATTTCCTATATGTCAGCCAACTTTGACTTTTAGAGTAGGACAGGTCATTTGGCAAGTTGGAAGGGAGGTGGGGAAAGGTGGTTAGGAATGAAAGTGTCTTTTTTCCCTTTTTCCAAATAACTAGAAACTCCTGCCTTCTCTTTGACTTATGCTACGATTCTACCCACTATTACAAACCTATCAGACACCGCCCCTGCACGTTGTCCTGATAACTTTCACAGTGTTTGTCAGATGCCACAAAGGGTTTTTCTCAATTATTTAAAGAGCACAAACTGCTCCTATTATCCCACATTTAACAGTGATTGATTTCTTGCCTAATATCAGCTGGAGAATTCTATTTGGATCAGTCGGGCAGAATTTTTTAAAAGGTAATGAGCCTGAGAATTCACTCCACTCTTCTATCTCTGCTGCTTAAATATCTCCTGTAATGTTTTTGCACTTTCTGCAGAGCATGTAGAACTCTGTACTGGGGTAAAGCAGCTCATTGCAGGAAAGCAGCCCATGAATTGCTATGAGCTTGTCACTGAGGATCCTGCATATGTGTGTGTTTTCAGCTACAACTGTCCTCCTAAGATTAAATAAAAGCATGCGTTTATTATTGTGGGGCTCCAATTAAGGGACAGCTGGTGTTCCTATTATACTTGCATTAAATCAAAACTTGTAATTTAGCTATCCAGATGTACATTATTTTAAGTCAAAATATATAATTGCATTTTCTTTGTACATTTGTCATTCAAAAGTATCTGGTACCCTACCTTAGGGCTCCTCCTACCCTTCAAACTCCGTTAAAGAGGGGGAACTATTCGCACAGATCAATGATTCCCTTTCTGAGGTTAGCGTCTTAAAGGGAAATAAAGGATTTATAGAAGGGACAGGACCCAGGAAGGCAGGTGGTGAGTATTGGTGTGTATATAAATATATATCTTTTGCCTTCAGTGGGCCGACATATTTATTCACTAAGGTCATTTTTGGAATTACCTATTTCACCTTACCTGTATCCGAAGTGACTATAAAAGTACAGCTTTGAACCACACTGCATTTCTCATTGGCACTTCTGTTCCTGCAGCTCTAGAAACTTTGCTGCCTCCCTCCCCCGCCCCCTCCGGGGCTGTGTGCAAGCTCTGTTTGTTCTCGCTTTTGTAAAACCTGAGCCTTATGATTTGTCCCCCCTCCCCTTCCCTTAACAATGAAATAAAAAGCCTTTGCAGCGGGGGCTGGGCCGGCGGGTTGGGGGGAAAAGGCGCCACACCCCCTGAGAATAAAGCCCGCGCTTCGCTCCGGGAGAACCGAGCACGAATGAACGAACCACACAAAGAATATATTTGGCGACGGAACAGCGCCCTACAGGAAGAAAGTGCCCGCACTCAGAGCGGGATCCGGCGCGCGACTTTTTGGCGCTCTCCGGGAGCAGCGAGAAGTAGGCGGAGGACAGAGAGTCCCGGGCTGGGCGCGGGAGCGGGGGCAGCACGCAGCCCCATTCCCACGCGTCCGGGGCTGGGAGCGACGCGCGCCGGACCAGGTGAGGTCGGCGGCTGCGGCGGCGGCGGCGGGGCCGGTGCGTGGTGTGCCACGCTACCTGGCCGGGCGGGGCGGGGCCGGGCGGCCGAGGGCGGCAGCGTGCCGCCTCCCAGCCCGGGAGCGCCCGCGCGCCGCTCCACTGCCCGGCGGAGTTTGGCGGGAGTTGCTGTTCGGGCGCCCGAAGCCCCCTCGCCGGCGCCATGCCCTCGGTGCGCCGCGCGTGTGCCGGGCGCTGGGCGCGGCGAGGGCCTGCCCGCCGCAGGGGCCTGGGCCGCCGGGTTAGCGGGCGCTGCCGGGGGCCGGCGGGCGGAGGGCACGCCTTTGGCTGCGGCCGGGCGGGGTTTGGACCGGGGTTGCCATGGCAGCCGCTAGCCCGGCCCGGAGCCCCACGCCCGCCTGCCGCTGGGGAGCCGGGGAGCTCTAGGTGTGCTCCAAGTGGACTAAACCAAGCGCTAGGGAGGCGCGGGGAGGGCCGGCCCGGGTTCCCCGCTGTTCCCCGGCCCGCCGGCCGGCCCCGGGGAAGGGCCCCGAAGTAGTCGAGTAAAAGAAAATCTTCTGGCCTCTGGGCCCGAAATGAGGCTCGCCAAAGCACGGGGCGTGGGGGGAAGAGGGGATCGGAGGGATTGTCGCCTCTGTCCTGGAGTCCCCGTGTGCGTGTCTCTCGCTTGACATTTTATACCCCACCGCGGCCGACTCGGAGCCGGGTTGCCCGTCCCAGCCCTGAAGTTCTGTAGGTGGGGCGGGCTTTAATTTGCTTATATCTAATGATTTCAGGAGCCTCGCTTTAAAATGGCGGCATTGAGTATCCACCCCTGCTAGAGGCTCTCCCGGCACCGGGGCCACCTCGCGCAGCGCTGCTTTTGCTTCTGCCGCTAACAGATGGCATGTGCTGCTGTCGCTGCTGCTGCCCCCGCCGCTGCCGCTGAGAGCGGGACCCCTTAGGCTCTGGGTTCGCGGTAGCAGCCGAAGGTAAGGATGGCGAGGAGTTGGGGTTGGTGAGCGTGGCTGCCTTCCTAGGACGCCGACGAAATCGAATGCCTTTTAAACTTTACTTTTCAAAATGGCAAAGAGAAGGAAAAGTAATCCTGCAACTTTTTGCAATTTTAGGGCTTTGATCTGTCTTCTTATTGTTCTGCTTCCTTCTTTTTTCCCTTTCTTTTTACTTCTTCTTCCTTTATATATATTGCATATATAACATATATATAATATACATTTTGTAATTTAAAGGAACTTGCATGGCATATTATCAGCAAATGCTTCTAGCCACTCATTTCCCCGTGGCCATGCGATATCGTGGGCAGTGCCCCAGCTTTCATGCTGAGCCGTGTCTCTTGCCGCTCTGGATCAACACGTTTGGGCAGCTTGCTTTTACTACCGGCATCTGAAGGGCCTGAAGGTAGATTTTAGGAGACTATTGAAAAGGTAACTTTAATTTTTAGCGTTCACACAAATAGCTCTTATGGTCAGAAAATGAAATTAAATCAAGACGAGCAACCCAAGTTAACATTCAGGTGATTCAATTGTGTAGTTTTATCATTAGTAGACCTACTGTGTGTTTTCTGACTATTGATTGATACAACAGTGAGGGTGAATTTATTGTTGCTGTAATTAAGGTAGTGTGTTTTCCAAAAGTTCTTTTTTCTTAGATGTTCCTTAAATGCTAGTGTTTATGAATTGGGCATGGATCCCCACAGCCTAACGCTACACGTGTATTGAGTTCATGGGAAACCATCAATTAAAACAAAACTATTCCAAGATTTAATTTTGAAATGGTTGATTATTTTTCGCTCTGTTGACTCCCTGGTTTAATGTCTTTGGGTGGTTATTGATATAATGGTTGGAAAGTAGACTGTTGAAATAGCTGTACAAAAGACTAGACATCGGTGTTTAATACAATTGACCTGAGGTTTTTTCCCTTTGATGAAAGGCATATTGTCAATGAAGCTTAACAGAGACCTCAGATTTTTCTAGTTACATTCACATTTTCCATTTTGCCTATGAAAATCTAGTCCTTAATGGTTTTTTAAAATAAATTTATTTATTTATTTTTGGCTGAGTTGAGTCTTTGTTGCTGGACACGGGCTTTCTCTAGTTGCAGCGAGTGGGGGCTACTCTTCGTTGCGGTGCGTGGGCTTCTCATTGTAGTGGCTTCTCTTGTTGCGGAGCTCGCGCTCTAGGTGTACGGGCTTCAGTAGTTGTGGCTCGCGGGCTCTAGAGCGCAGGCTCAGTAGTTGTGGCACATGGGCTTAGTTGCTCTGTGGCATGTGGGATCTTCCCGCACCAGGGCTCGAACCTGTGTCCCCCGCATTGGCAGACGGATTCTTAACCACTGCACCACCAGGGAAGCCCCTTAATGTTTAAATACTTTTAAAAGTTGTTTAAAAAATGTTTCTCAATATGTAATACTTTGGGGGGATGCTTTCATATTTATTGAAACTTCCCTAAACATAGCCTAAAAGGGCTTCTGCCCATAGCCCAGCTGATACTATTCTACCTCTGTCCACTTTCGACTTCTCCCAAAGCAGTAGAAGCTACTTGGCTGGCAGATTCTCCTGTTATTAAATTAAGCAAGCTTCTGGGGAGTGGCGGGGGAAAAGAGATTGTTTTGCACTTATTAGAAATGGTGCAGTTTTCCTGCCCAGATGCTGTAGTGTGCCTAAAAAGAACTGTTTCCAGTGGAGTTACTATGTAATCCGTTTTCCAGATTATTGTTGGGAGAAGTGTTTGGGGCAGTTCATTGCTTCACATCTGAAAGGAGAGTTCCTCCTGCAGGTAGAGAAATAGATACTTGCATTTTTGCAAGAGAGCAGGGGTGACCAAAAGCAACTTCCCACGTTTTTAGTGATTATATCCTTAGATTTCAGCTCATGAAGCTTTGCTTCCTCATGTGCTGCCTTGTTGCTGAATGACTTTGGACCAAATGCATCCTTAAAAAGGGGGTGCTGGGGTGGGTGCTAAACCTTGGGCCCAGAACAGACAAGCTGAACTAGTGTCAGAGACATTAGGAAGACATTTTGCCAGTTAAACATTCTGTGGCTTCATATAGTGATGAGATTGGAGACCTTGTGTGAAAACAGGTGAAGGAGTTTGTCAGAAAAAAAAAATATTTTGAGAGAGAATTGATATAGTGCTGGGCTAGGGGTGGTGACTGAATGTTTCGCTCTATTTCTAAGAGCTACTTCATTTCTCTAATTTCCTTCGCTGCTTTAAGCCCTCATAATGATTCCCAGGACTATTATAAAGTCCCTTTTTTCCCTCAACTGTCCACTGAAGGCATTTCACAACAGCTGCTTTTTAAGGGGGATAAAACCTATGATTCTGAGCTGGTATCTGAATTCTCTTTGGTAATCTCCTGAACCTACCTTTTACCTAAGCAATGCTTTGCACAAATTAGGTGCTTAATAAATGTGAAGTTAAAAAGAAAAATGAGTAGTCGGTAAACTCACAGAGGAACAGATTTCGTGCTCAGCTTTTAATTTAAACAGAAGATTTTCTGTTTTTTGTGAGCTGGCAAGAACCTCAAAATTTGAAGTAATTTAGAACAGCATTCCCCCTAATTGCTTGCATTTTATTTGCCTCAAATGGGTTCTCTTGCTTCTCACCGCAGTGCTAGGCACTTGTGTAATTCATCCTTCTGACCAGTAGGTGTATTATTATCTGCCCAGCTCTACCCTATGAAAAAGTAATCACAGCAGCCTGGGGAAGAAAGGTTTTGTCTTTGGAGGCTGTACAGTACTGCATGTGCTGGAACAGTGGCCATATGTGGGCTGCTGTTCAGATGCTGACAGTGTAGTCGGAAGTACAATTTTGTTCTCCACCCAACTGTCTTTATATGCGAGACGGAAGGGAAGGAAAGAAGAGAGTGAGAAGCCCTAACGTGATGAAGATTTTCCTTCCGAAAAATGTACACTTATCCTGCTTAACAGCGCAGTCAATTCAGGAAGGTGGCAGAATTGTTCTGTTTCAAAATAAATCACGTTGTCTGATAGGATTACAAACAGGGATTGGGGCCTAGCAGACAAGAATAAGTTACAGTCCATGTTTGACAAGTAATTTGATCCTGTAATTAAAGTTAGATAATGGTCACTGCCATGTTAAAACTATCAAGTGTCTGAAAGAGCAGTCAGGCTACACTCACCTTGACTTCGTTAAGGTGCTTCCATACGGTTGAGTTTTCTTATAACAATGTCTAGTAGGGTGAACAGATGGATTTTTTCCCCATTATAAATGTATGTGATGTCAAGAAAGTAGAAATCAGTTTTGTTTCTTTGGGGGAATTTTCTGCCTCTCCCTACGTGTGACGCAGTTCTCGATCCAAAAAATAGAAAGAAACCCGTGCCTCAGATAAAATGAAGTGGGCATTTTTCTTCTAAGAGAATAAACTGTTTGGGAGCAAGTAGTTTAATTGCCAACCAACCCAAAACAAACAAATACAAATTATGATCCAAAAGAAAGCAATTAAATCTGTATTAATGTAGGCTTTTAGATCTTAAGGAATCCAGATGGTCTGTGGCATTCTGCTCTTCCTGAATGGTTATATATTGCCTCAAGACAGCCAAATGACAATGTTGGAAAGGCAACTTGGAGAATTAGAATAAATAAGTTATCAGTTACATTACCAGGTGTTAATGACATCCATGTGACCTAAAAGGGGTCAGAAAAGTTTTTTTTCCAGATCATTCTAGTAAAGACAATATGAAACCATCATTTACTTCTACTTGGTTTTAAATAGAGTGACAGTGTTTTTAAAAGAGTGATGGAGAAATAATGCAATCTGGGAAGAGGGACCTTATTTTTATTTGAGAAATAAAGGTACTCCCAAATTGTCTGGACACAGGAAAGCACACACATGTGCACACATGTGCAAACTAGTCTTCATTTTACGACAATTTATACAGCCGGGCATTGATTTATTCCTGGAAGATTATGGGAAAAATACCTATTTTTACAGCAATCCTCCAACTCTAAGAATGAAAGAAAAAAATGCTTCTTTTTTTAAAAGCATAAATAATAAATGCTTGTATTACATGATTCTCTCTGAGGCTCTGTATGTTCAACTCCAGTCAGTTAACTTTCAGAGAAAGGATACATTGATCACAACTCAAGAGGAAACAGAAATGAAAGGAAGCTTGCTTTAAGCACGTGTGTGTGTGTGTGTGTGTGTGTGTGTGTATATATAAGTGAATATACATATGAATGTATATAACATGTACATTGTATATAACATGTATGTTGTGTATATTCACATACGTATGTCACACACGTATATATATATACTTTTTTCTCCCTCTATATGTATATGATCCTATTCAAGAAACTCAAGCATGGTAACCCCAGAACTCTTTATAATAGCCATGAGAGCAAAGTGTTAAGGGGTAAAAAGGAGACCAACGAGAGATTTAGGAATCAATTAGGCACGCTTGTTAAAATATTATGTCCACTCTTAAGTCCTTCCTCCATGGCTCATGAGTAGAAGGAGTGCTTTGTTTCTGACGTTAGGCAGGAGTTCATTTTATGCCCACACAGTGGGTGAACTTGAGGGGCCCAGAAGTGAAGGGCCTCCAGCTGAGAAAGGCAGTCTGGGCAGAATTGCAGGAGGTTGGTATTAGACTTCCAGCAGGCTCTGTGATCTCCTTAGGCCATGGGGGCATCCTAGGGACTGACAGTTTGGCGGATCTTGTTTTCCAGTGTGGATCACTCAAATTAGCTTAAAATTGTCCCCAACAGTTATTCTTTGAATCTCGAGCTTCTTGGCATTGCCCGCAACTGGTGTGGAAATCTGAAAATGGTTTCTAAGGCTTATTCAGGTTTCCTTGAATGTATGAGTAACTCCTTATTAGGCAAGTTCCTGGGTCTCCTTACCTCATATCACCAGTGCCTGGCACATACTAGGCTGTCAGTAAAACTTGGTTAAGTAAATGGGAGAATAGTCTTTCTAACTTGTTCTTTTATTTTATGAACAGCCTTCTTGTGATTTCAGGTAGCGTTATCTATTTTTGATTGACAAAAAAAATTAACCCAACAACAAACAGAATATCCTGCTGGAGGCGTTGATAACAGCTCTCTCACAAGTCCAGGGAAAAGCAAGAAATGGCAACCTTTGGGCTGAGACCTCGAGGAGTAGCCTGAAAACCAGTTGCTCTTTTTCTGTCACCTGTAGTTGCATTTAGTATATCTCCAGCACATCCCAGAGAAATCAGTCTGCCACAAGAAGTTATGTAGCAACAGTCCTTCAAATCATTTCACCAGATAAAAAAAGGAACAAAATCAGAAATACCGTGACTCAGATGCCTCGTGTCATGTATAGTTTAGAAAGTGATGAAGTGAGACAAAACCCAAAAAGGACACTGAGAGCTGTCTCATTTTCAGTCAAACACTGATTGCCCATTTAGAGGGTGAATTTGCATAGGTTTTTATTTACCAAGATACAGGTATGAATAGCGCCTCTTTTTACTGTGTCCAGAAAGCAAAGTCCACACAGTGGAAGAGACAAGAGCTGCCATTTCAGATCCACCACAATCATCTTTTGTGCCCGGAGGACCATCAGTCTTTAGGTACAGCTTTTGTAGCCTCTCCTTATATAGCGGCATGAAGAAACCAAACAAGGGGGTGGGGTTTATTTTTTGGGGGGGGGTGGCCTGTTAGCAAAAAATGAGAGTGAAAGAACCAGAGAGCTTGCATTTCACCTTTTGTTTTTAGTCTTCAACCTTCACGCGGGAAAACAAAACAAAGCAGAACAAAAGCACCGTGTACAATATTAGCTTGGGCATACATCCCATAGTGTAATTCCCCAGTTGTTTGCTTTACAAACTTAGAAAATGAGATTGTCACCTAATGTTAAGGTGGCTGCTTTATTATGATTGGATTCATGTACTATATAGTGGTTTTTCTGAGTTCTATTTAAAACGTATAGAGAAACGCGCTCAACCAGAGGCATGGCACAGTGGCGGAGATCACATTTCACCTCAGCACCCAACTGGAGTTTGCGTTTGTCCTCTGAAAAGCAGGCATTCAATAACTGGCCCAATTGTGGGTGCTATTTTGTTAAAGAACACGTTGATGTTTCCCCAAATTCTTGCTATCTGTGATAGATGAGGATTCCAAAGAAGAGAAGTGGATTCTTTTCAGAAGTGATTTTGAGAAAAATTTAAACTCCTAAGTCGTTGATGTCAGCATTTTTCCTAAGTAATTGGATAGCACCAAGAAAAACCTTATTAGCTCACGCAGAAGTATGAAGTGAAAAATAGTACAGATTATAGGGTCACATTTTATGTCTAAAGTCTTCAAATGCAGAAAAACATGGGGGGGGCGTGGTCGAGGAGGTGCTGTGTAATCTGATCTGTTTCATGAATGCCTATAGCAGTGGCCTCAGCCACAGACGCGGGCTGTGTCAATAAGTGCTCTGCGGCTTTCTGAAGCCAGGGTCTGGGCTGGAATCAGGTTGACAGGCTCCCCAAGGGAAGGCATTTTTTGAGAAAGACATTAGAGTTTGGCGGAACTTTGGCCAACTAGCTGCCCTGCTACCATTTATTAATCCTCTTTCTCAGAGAGATAAACCTGGTTTTGCTGGGGGACTCATTCGGACATACTGTAGCAATAATACGAGGGCAAAATGCTTGTGCTTCCCGACTGAAACTTCCCCTCCAAAGCTCTTTTGTGACTGACAAGTTGACAGGCTGGAGAAATGTGACACAGGGCTTGGCATTTCACAGTGCTAGAAAAAGAAGAGAATACCTCCATATGTTGTGAAGAGTGTGGTGATAATAATAAAGGATCTAAAATGTGATTCCCTTAGAGAGCTCTCATACATGCACATACTTTGAAGTTGCACAAGTCATGTTGTGGGCTGGTGAGAGAGAGAAAGAGACAGAGAGTCAGAGGGAGAGAGAAACCAAATTTACGAAGCTAGTTCCTCTTCTCTGGGATATTGTAGTCTGCAGTTTTCTCTTACTAATCAGATGCATGCAAATTGTGGATCTGAAAATAAACCCAAAATTAACAGGAAACATCTAGGCTATCTAATGTCTGATTATGAGCACTTTTACTTTTCCTAATGTGGTCTGTTATTCCTGTATTCATTAAAAGTGCAGAAGTTCAAGTGACTGGTTGTATGACCTGTGCTAAGGAAAATTTTTTGGAAAAGTTACTTTTTTCACTTGCAAGCTTAGATCATCTAATAGCCCTCCTCATTGCCCTTCCATCTATCCCCAAATAAATTTCCATAGTATTTTTAGCCACCTATGAAAACAGTTCAGACGGAGGCAGTGAGAAATGGTGACAAGCAATGACAGGAAATGCCGTTTGCGCTGGTCTCCTTCATAACTTAGTGAGGCCACAGCTGGCTGATTTGATTTTAACTTCCTGTTTGGGGGCTACTTGGGTCAAAAGTAGCAGTGTTTTCTGTATAGAGATTTTTTGGGCTTTATTCTGTAGGGCCACAATAAATCTGTCACTGGACTGCATGTTTTATATATTTTATGGACTATCATGTGGTTTGAGTTTAATTTGGAAGGCAGTGCTTTTACAGTCAAGATTCCCCACCACCACCACACACACGTGCAGCTTTAGGGTCTGGGGTTGCATGGGCCTTTGAAAGTTTATAGCTCTATTTACACAATAGTGATTGCTGAGAAGGGCATTTCCTGCCAGTTAATGACTGGTCGGAAAGGCCAACAGTCCAAATCCAGGGAGAGACAACCATTCATTAAATGCCACTAAGGGACCAGGGCGCTTTTATCACGAAGTGGTTAGGAGAAAGTGAAAACGCAGTCTGCCTTTTGAAGAGCCCAAAGCAGTGCCGGCAGAACCAGATATGGATGTGCTGCCTTGTGGTATGAAGAACGGAGCTTCTTTTCATGACAGGGACCAACTGACTTTCCCACAGGGTGCCAAATCAAGACGTGGGTGAGGAGGGCATTTCCTTCAGGTTGATGACCCAGTGGAGAGGGGACAAATAAAGATAAGGGCCCTGAACTTGCCAAGTATTAGCTGCCTGAAAATGGTCAACTCACAGGTGTTACAGCTACCTTAAAAACCTTTACGATCACGTGGTTGAATTTCCTAATTGGTTGAATAACTGATCATTGCCAAAGTGGACAAGAATTTAGGGATGGAAAGAATGATCTCTTTTCAAGGTCAGTTTAGCAGGACACCGATATTCTGTTTCAATTCCCTAATATAAAGAAAAGGTAAATAATATGTATGAAGAATGCTTTGCCTCTTGTGGAAGCACCTTTGAGGGCTGTAATATTAACCATTTAACCTAAGACATTCCCAGGAAACAGTTTTGTCCGCAGTATAATTCTTGTCTGCTATAAAGCAGCTGAGGTGTGAAGAATTTGGCATTGATTTAGAGCGAAAACAGAATAGGACCGAGATTAGGTTCACATCCAGGAATTACTGACTTCCTGGCCTGTCCTTTGCTCCCTTAGCTTCCTAAGCCTTCAATTTGCTAAAATGTTAAATGTTTATAAAGGATAAACATCTGTTCTAAGTTCTTTAATAGATAGCTCCACATAAGGGAGGTTGTGGGACACCCTGACTTCAGAACTTGGCTTGGTCCTTTACCTTGAAATTTTCTTTCATATCTATCAGATTTGGTGGGGGGATGGCAGGGGTGGACTGAACCTCTAAAATACGGGCAATCATGATAGGCCAGACACCTGGGTTTCTTCATGGGATTGAGAAATCTGTCACAGGCGGCACAAACCAAATATTAAGTTTCATTTTTGGGTCTGGAAAATGTCATTACATGCTTTTAAAATATTCAGTAATCCAAAGATTGCTGGTTATAACCAGTTCAAAAAATAAAAGTTTTCCAAAGTTTAAAACACTACAAATGAACTGTATACCAATTACTGTTGTTATTATTAGATGAGGCCTCGAGCACATTTATAAACAAAGAAATGACTTGGATGAACTAAAAAAAAATTTGAAAACATGATTTTATTATTTTGAGCATTCTTGCATTTGAATGTTAAGATACACTAAAATTCTGCGAGCTCAGATTAAAGACAATATTCTGATTTACAAAATGTTTTGGATTAAGAACAAATAAGGTTCTTCTGAGTAGATGTCCTATTACCTGAATTAACACACATTTGTAATTAGCAACACAGCTGCATTTAAATAATGATCCAGAAACCTTAGAAGTATCTTGTTCTAGGAGTTTAAGTACCCCTTCCATCTTCTTGACATCATGTTTTGTTTAGCAAACCCTTTCTTTGTAGGTTATCCCCAAATATATTTCAAGCTGGTTCGGATTCAGTTACCACAGTCTGTACTAGTGGCCTCAAAATTAATGAAGATTTACCCTACTATAAGTGAAGCCAATACCATTACCTTGTGGCGTGTGAAAAGTCTATTTGTTCTATCAGCGTAGTCTTCAAGTGGTGGGCAATAAGTCATTAGTGCATAATGAAGTTGTTTAGTAGGTTATGACTAACATTACTTTTAAACAAAATTGAATAAAATATACAGCAAGAAAACATCGGACTATATCGTGTAGTAGGCTTAGATATTTTTTGTGAGACTTATTTCAGATTTATGCACATATGTACTTAGGATGTAAAATGTATTTCTCACTATTTGTTGCTGTTGAAATGGTTTAAAAGTCAGTGTTTTAGTAGATGTTATTTCAAACCAGGTCAGAAATGTTTTTTCCTCTTTTTTTTTGAAGGGAAAGTGGTCAAGGGATACTGGGGTCTTGGGTGCTGACATACTGAATGATGTTGGTTAAGTTCCTTCACAGTTGTGTGTCTGTTTTTCAAACTGAGAAGTGAGACATATTGCTGTAGGAATGCTGTAAGATTTAATGTCTATGATATGTTGTAGTCCCGAGGGTATACACTTTATGTAAGTATTATGTATTTACCAAGTGATATTGATAGACCGTGAGACACAGAAAATAATGCTAGCTAGGAACAGAAGACAAAAAAAGACATCTTAGAAAAACAACAACAATAACTAAAAATCTTGGGATGGCTGGGTGTGAGGTGCTTGTAGCAGCAAAAGAATGGTTAAAAAGTTTAAATGTAGAAAAAAGCCCACATTAATATGAGTTTAATGAGTTCAAAAATTGGCTTTGGTTTTTACAAATCTAAAATGGTCATATCAAGAGAGAAGAAAGCTGCTTTTTAAATAAATATAAATGTACACATTTACCATGTTTGGAAGAAAACCTGTGAGTGGCTATTTTCTTCTGCAGTGAAAAAAGGCACACATTAAAATGAATTTTAAAATTGTGGATGGGAGGCATAAGCCGAGAGTCTGTTAAATATACCTAGGATATTGATGGGAATGATTACACAAATAAAGACAATGGTAGTCACATAGCCTTTCTAATTACTTTTTTGTACTGATGAGAATTAGGCCCAGCAGTAGGAAAAAAAAAGATTTACTCATATGAGGTACTGAGTATAATCCATTAAGAGACTGGAGACCACCTTAGAAATCTGGACAATTTGTGCATATTCCTTTGAATTAGATCATTGTGAGGGGGAGGAAAATATTGCCTTCTGGGGTACTGTTGCATCTCTCCAGTACGTACGATCATAAGGATATTGTCCTTACCCACCCAGCCCCATCCCCAGTTCTCTGCCAGTGCCATGAAATCTCCTTTATGTCTGTACATGCTGACTTCCTTCCCAAAGGTCTTTTACTGTGGACATCTTTCAGAGCCTTAATGCACTGCTGCTTTCTCCACATGGAGAATTTGAAATGAAATTAGGCTTTTCATCGCAGACATTTAAATGGTAAACTTAACTTACTACTCTGGAAATAAAATACAATCTCAGCTGTAATCAGTTGGTAACTAAATTCTGTCAATTGTAAATGAGTTCTTATCTCCCTCTTCAGATATACCATATTCAAAACTTGTTAAGAATAGAGAAAGGCTTACACATCTAATGGTTGTGTAATTAGCAATCAATTTATTAAATGGGATGTAAAACAAATTAAGCATCATAATAAAGTGTTGTACCATCACCGACAAAAACGTTCCATGCATTACTCTATTCATGATGATAAAAACTAAAAAATGATGGATTAATCTGCATACATTTCCCGATATTTGGAGCGACAGGTTTTAACTATTTCTTATTCTGTTTGTTAAAGCTGTTTAGAGAGCACTAATATGTATGTTTTTAGGCCACAGGATAACTCTGCCTATAGCATCTGTTTCACCATAAACAACATTTTAGTAGCGTAGAGTAGGTAGAATAAGATGTGGGCAGTTTAAGTGTGAGTTATTCAGGATTTTCAGTTGCAACAAGCATGTGGTTGTTTGTATGTTTTGGGCAAACAAAATTAGTCATTGGTTTGGGGTGTCAGCTACTTTTTAAAATTTTTAAATTTTTTATATAATTTTAAAGGTTACACTCCATTTACAGTTATTACAAAATATTGGCTATATTCCTTGTGTTGTACAGTACATCCTTGAGCCTTTCTTATACCCAATACCTCCCACTCCTTCACCCTTATATTGCCCCTCACCTCCCCACTGGTAGCCACTAGTTTGTTCTCTGTATCTGTGAGTCTGCCTCTTTTTTGTTATATTCACTAGTTTGTTGTACTTTTTAGATTCCACACATAAGTGATATTATACAGTGTTTGTCTTTGTCTGACTTGTTTCACTTAGCATAATGCCCTCCAAGTCCATTCATGTTGTTGCAAATGGCAAAATATCATTCTTTCTTATGGCTGAGTCGTATTGCAATATATGTATTTATTTTTATTTTTAAATTTTATTGAAGTATAGTTGATTTACAATGTATTAGTTTTGGGTGTACAGCAAGGTGAGATATATATATATATATATATATATATATATATATATATATAATTTTTTTCAGATTCCCTTCCCCTGTAGGTTATTACAAAATATTGAATACAGTTCCCATGCTATACAGTAGGTCCTTGTTGATTATCTATTTTATATATAGTAGTGTGTATATGTTAATCCCAAACTCGTAATTTATCCCTTCCCTGATCTTTCCCCTTTGGTAACCATAAGTTTGTTTTCTGTGTCTGTGAGTCTGTTTCTGTTTTGTAAATAAGTTCATTTGTATCATTTTTTTAGATTCCACATTTAAGTGATGTCATATGATATTTGTGTTTATCTGTCTGACTTACCTCACTCAGTATGATAATCTCTAGGTCCGTCCATGTTGCTGCAGATGGCATTGTGTCATTCTTTTTTTGTGGCTAAGTAGTATTCCATTTTGTGTGTGTGTGTGTGTGTGTGTGTGTGTGTGTGTACATATCACATCCTCTTTATCCTTTCATCTGTTGATGAACACTTA
This sequence comes from Phocoena phocoena, assembly GCF_963924675.1. Classification (NCBI taxonomy): domain Eukaryota; kingdom Metazoa; phylum Chordata; class Mammalia; order Artiodactyla; family Phocoenidae; genus Phocoena; species Phocoena phocoena. The sequence goes on along the minus strand of NC_089240.1, from coordinate 111,664,515 downwards.
GCTACTTTTTTCACTTTAGCCCTGTGGATCTATTTTGTGAATACTTGGCAAATTAATAGTGATAAGAAAAAGCTATGGAAGAAGGTGTGCTAAATCCAACTAAACCCCAAGCTGTCATTCATTTCACACATCATCCTCACTTTTCTCAGTCTGCGAAATATTATGATCCCTTGTGTAACACATCTGTCAAATTTCATTTAAAACTTCAAGGTATACATGGAACACAAGACCTTCGGCAGGTGAGTTTATTTTGTTTATTGTGAATGAAAATTTCCCTCAGAAGGCAATAAGACTGTGAGGGCAAACTGTCTTCTAGAATGAAGGAGGAAGATGGAAAGAAAGAAAGAGATGCTAGATTTGCTAGTCTTTTGCTTGGATAATTCCTTTTATCATATTCATCATTTTCGTGGGACCCTATTGGCCAAAAGAAAATTAAGATGTTGGTATTGTTGTTGGCAGAGTTTTTCCTAACTGATAAGTGAGGAAAACCTCTTGGTTCCAAGAATCACCACCATTAGTGCTTTCAGGAAGCCTGCAACGATTGGACATAAGAAAAACAAAAGCCTGGTCATCTCAGCTCCAGGACAGGAGCTCTGGTTCCTGTTGTTCCTCATGTCGAGTCATAATTCAAACAAGACAAGACAAACCCCTCTTGAAATGAGAGGTTGGTTGGTTGGTTTGTTCTTAAGTGAAAATAAGCTGGGTTTCCTTGAATCCCTGTAGAGGGAGTGTTGTGAAGCACACATGCAGACTTCAGAGTCTTCAAATTTTTAGCTTCCTAGATCAGGACAGAACTTAGGTAATAAGAAGTCAGAGGGCTTCCCTGGTGGCACAGTGGTTGAGAGTCCGCCTGCCGATGCAGGGGACACGGGTTCGTGCCCCGGTCCGGGAGGATCCCACATGTCGCGGAGCGGCTGGGCCAGTGAGCCATGGCCGCTGAGCCTGCGCGTCCGGGGCCTGTGCTCCGCAACGGGAGAGGCCACAGCAGTGAGAAGCCCGCGTACTGCAAAAAAAAAAAAAAAAAGTCAGAAAGTAGAATCAACAACCATTGCTTTTGTGTCGTTAAGGGTCCGTTTCTGATTTGCTGGGTGTGAATAGTGGCATAGAACTTAACCACGTGAGATGTCAGAGGCCTGCGACTTCCCTTGACACCTTCTTATGCTGGCAGGCCCAGACATTGGCTCTTGGAGTTCTTGGGTGGCAGTGCTTACTACCACCTTTGCCTCCAATCTTAATATCTGTAGGCAGGAGTTTATATATAGGAATAAAATTTGAACCCCCATTTTCAGGCCCAGTAAAAATGTCCTATAATAGACGTTTAGAGTCAACTGACATTTATCGAATACTTACTGTAGCCAGATGCTCTGCTACGTGCTTTCATTATTGTTATGACAACATTTTCCCTAGCTATGAAATGCAATTGGTTCTAGCCAGGCAAGTACTCTCTTTGGCATGAGTAGATATCAGGCTAAAAATTGCACCTTCAGCTCTTTGCTCACTTTTTAATACAACCCCACAAACACAAAATCATTTCTTCTTTGTCTAGTCATATTCTCTTCATTATATGGGGACCATCTCATGACCCATAGCCTGCCTCTTCTATCAGTGAAGACGTTTATTTCCTTTTAAGTCAAGCCAACATTAATCTCTTAATCATCTTGATAGAAAAAGTGACTGGTTTAGCTATCTGGTGGATGGTGCTGCAGTCAGGTGGGAAATAACAGGATGAAGAGTAAGGCGTCAGGAGTGTGAAATGATGTTGAGTGAAAGTGCTGCTGAAACAGCTATGTAACAAAACCTAGAACAAAGTTGGATTAAACTTGTCTAAAATGCAGAGAAAATAACAGAGCAAAACCTTGCAAGTCAGTCTCTTACCCCTAGGAGTGGCCAGGGCACCCCAAGGAGAGCATCAGGGGAGGAATCTCTCTGTGCCACAGAAGCAAAGGAGAAAGAAAGTTTCTAGGGGTTGGGGGGGGTTAGGAAATCAACAAATATCAAAGGAATTATGTAAGTTGAGGCCACTGGTTTTGGTATTTAAAAGATCGTTGGTGACATTTTAGAGACCAGAAACAAGTTTACAGAGGGTTGAGGAGTAAATGAAAAGTTGGGAAATGAAAGTCGTGGTGATTGCTTTTTTGAGATGATGAGTAAGGATGAGAAATGTTGGAACTTAACAAGGAAGTAGGATCTAGGGAAGGAAGAGTTTTGTTGCTCTGTTTTCTTTTTTTTTTAACATCTTTATTGCAGTATAATTGCTTTACAATGGTATGTTAGTTTCTGCTTTATAACCAAGTGAATCAGTTATACATATACATATGTTCCCATATCTCTTCCCTCTTGCATCTCCTTCCCTCCCACCCTCCCTATCCCACCCCTCCAGGCGGTCACAAAGCACCGAGCTGATCTCCCTGTGCTATGCGGCTGCTTCCCACTAGGTATCTACCTTACGTTTGTTAGTATATATATGTGCATACCTCTCTCTTGCTTTGTCACAGCTCACCCTTCCCCCTCCCCATATCCTCAAGTCCATTCTCTAGTAGGTCTGTGTCTTTATTCCTGTCTTACCCCTAGGTTCTACATGACATTTTTTCCTTAAATTCCATATATATGTGTTAGCATACGGTATTTGTCTTTCTCTTTCTGACTTACTTCAGTCTGTATGACAGACTCTAGGTCTATCCATCTCATTACAAATAGCTCAATTTCGTTTCTTTTTATGGCTGAGTAATATTCCATTGTATATATGTGCCACATCTTCGTTATCCATTCATCCGATGATGGGCGCTTAGGTTGTTTCCAACTCCGGGCTATTGTAAATAGAGCTGCAGTGAACATTTTGGTACGACTCTATTTGAATTATGGTTTCCTCAGGGGATATGCCCAGTAGTGAGATTGCTGGGTCATATGGTAGTTCTATTTGTAGTTTTTTAAGGAACCTCCATACTGTTCTCCATAGTGGATGTATCAATTTACATTCCCACCAACAGTGCAAGAGTGTTCCCTTTTCTCCACACCCTCTGCAGCAATTATTGTTTCTAGATTTTTTGATGATGGCCATTCTGACTGGTGTGAGATGATATCTCATTGTAGTTTTGATTTTCATTTCTCTAATGATTAATGATGTTGAGCATTCTTTCATGTGTTTGTTGGCAGACTGTATATCTTCTTTGGAGAAATGTCTATTTGGAGAAATGTTTATTTAGGTCTTCTGCGCATTTTTGGATTGGGTTGTTTTTTTGTTATTGAGCTGCATGAGCTGCTTGTAAATTTTGGAAATTAATCCTTTGTCAGTTGCTTCATTTGCAAATATTTTCTCCCATTCTGAGGGTTGTCTTTTCATCTTCTTTACAGTTTCCTTTGCTGTGCAAAAGCTTTTAAGTTTCATTAGGTCCCATTTGTTTATTTTTGTTTTTATTTCCATTACTCTAGGAGGTGGGTCAAAAAGGATCTTGCTGTGATTTATGTCCTAGAGTGTTCTGCCTATGTTTTCCTCTAAAAGTTTGATAGTTTCTGGCCTTACATTTAGGTCTTTAATCCATTTTAAACTTATTTGTGTATATGGTGTTAGGGACTGATCTAATCTCATACATTTACATGTACCTGTCCAGTTTTCCCAGCACCACTTATTGAAGAGGCTGTCCTTTCTCCACTGTACATTCCTGCCTCCTTTATCAAAGATAAGGTGACCATATGTGCGTGGGTTTCTCTCTGGGCTTTCTATCCTGTTCCATTGACCTATATTTGTTTTTGTGCCAGTACCATACTGTCTTGATTACTGTAACTTTGTAATATAGTCTGAAGTCAGGGCTCCTGATTCCTCCAGCTCCGTTTTTCATTCTCAAGATTGCTTTGGCTATTCGGGGTCTTTTGTGTTTCCATACAAATTGTGAAATTTTTTGTTCTAGTTCTGTGAAAAATGCCAGTGGTAGTTTGATAGGGATTGCATTGAATCTGTAGATTGCTTTGGGTAGTGTACTCATTTTCACAATGTTGATTCTTCCAATCCAAGAACATGGTATATCTCTCCATCTATTTGTATCATCTTTAATTTCTTTCATCAGTGTCTTATAATTTTCTGCATACAGGTCTTTTGTCTCCTTAGGTAGGTTTATTCCTAGACATTTTATTCTTTTTGTTGCAATAGTAAATGGGAGTGTTTTCTTGATTTCTCTTTCAGAATTTTCTTCATTAGTGTATAGGAATGCCAGAGATTTCTGGGCATTAATTTTGTATCCTGCAACTTTACCAAATTCATTGATTACCTCTAGTAGTTTTCTGGTAGCATCTTTAGGATTCTCTATGTATAGTATCATGTCATCTGCAAACAGTGACAGCTTTACTTCTTCTTTTCCGATTTGGATTCCTTTTATTTCCTTTTCTTCTCTGATTGCTGTGGCTAAAACTTCCAAAACTATGTTGAATAAGAGCGGTGAGAGTGGGCAACCTTGTCTTGTTCCTGACCTTAGTGGAAATGCTTTCCGTTTTTCACCATTGAGGATGATGTGGGCTGTGGGTTTGTCATATATGGCCTTTATTATGTTGAGGAAAGTTCCCTCTATGCCTACTTTCTGCAGGGTTTTTATCATAAATGGGTGTTGAATTTTGTTAAAAGCTTTCTCTGCATCTATTGAGATGATCATACGGTTTTTCTCCTTCAATTTGTTAATATGGTTTATCACATTGATTGATTTGCATACATTGAAGAATCCTTGCATTCCTGGAATAAACCCCACTTGATCATGCTGTATGATCCTTTTAATGTGCTGTTGGATTCTGTTTGCTAGCATTTTGTTGAGGATTTTTGCATCTATGTTCATCAGTGATATTGGCCTGTAGTTTTCTTTCTTTATGACATCCTTGTCTGGTTTTGGTATCAAGGTGATGGTGACCTCATCGAATCAATTTGGGAGTGTTCCTCTCTCTGCTATATTTTGGAAGAGTTTGAGAGGGATAGGTTATAGCTCTTCTCTAAATGTTTGATAGAATTCGCCTGTGAAGCCATCTGGTCCTGGGCTTTTGTTTGTTGGAAGATTTTTAATCACAGTTTCAATTACAGTGCTTGTGATTGGTCTGTTCATATTTTCTATTTCCTCCTGATTCAGTCTCGGCAGGTTGTGCATTTCTAAGAATTTGTCCATTTCTTCCAGGTTGTCCATTTGATTGGCATAGAGTTGCTTGTAGTAATCTCTCATGATCTTTTGCATTCCTGCAGTGTCAGTTGTTACTTCTCCTTTTTCATTTCTAATTCTATTGATTTGAGTCTTCTCCCTTTTTTTCCTGATGAGTCTGGCTAATGGTTTATCAATTTTGTTTATCTTCTCAAAGAACCTGCTTTTAGTTTTATTGATCTTTGCTATCGTTTCCTTCATTTCTTTTTCATTTATTTCGATCTGATTTTTATGATTTCTTTCCTTCTGCTAACTTTGGGGTTTGTTTGTTCTTCTTTCTCTAATTGCTTGAGGTGCAAGGTTAGGTTGTTTATTCGAGATGTTTCCTGTTTCTTAAGGTGGGCTTTTATTGCTATAAACTTCCCTCTTAGAACTGCTTTTGCTGCATCCCATAGGTTTTGGGTCGTCGTCTCTCTATTGTCATTTGTTTCTAGGTATTTTTAAATTTCCTCTTTGATTTCTTCAGTGATCACTTCGTTATTAAGTAGTGTATTGTTTAACCTCCATGTGTTTGTATTTTTTACAGGTCTTTTCCTGTAATTGATATCTAGTCTCATAGCGTTGTGGTCGGAAAAGATACTTGATACAATTTCAATTTTCTTAAATTTACCAAGGCTTGATTTGTGTCCCAGGATATGATCTATCCTGGAGAATGTTCCATGAGCACTTGAGAAGAACGTGTATTCTGTTGTTTTTGGATGGAATGTCCTATGAATATCAGTTAAGTCCATCTTGTTCAATGTATCATTTAAAGCTTGTGTTTCCTTATTTATTTTCATTCTGCATGATCTGTCCATTGGTGAAAGTGGGGTGTTAAAGTCCCCTACTATGAACGTGTTACTGTCGATTTCACCTTTTATGGCTGTTAGTATTTTCCTTATGTATTGAGGTGCTCCTATATTGGATGCATAAATATTTACAATTGTTATATCTTCTTCTTGGATCGATTGCTTGATCATTATGTAGTGTCCTTCTGTGTCTCTTCTAATAGTCTTTATTTTAAAGTCTATTTTGTCTGATGTGAGAATGGCTACTCCAGCTTTCTTTTGGTTTCCATTTACATGGAATATCTTTTTCCATCCCCTCACTTTCAGTCTGTATGTGTCTCTAGGTCTGAAGTGGGTCTCTTGTAGACCACAAATATATGGGTCTTCTTTTTGTATCCATTCAGCCAATCTCTGTCTTTTGGTGGAAGCATTTAGTCCATTTACATTTAAGGTAATTATCAATATGTATGTTCCTATTCCCATTTTCTTAATTGTTTTGGGTTCGTTATTGTAGATCTTTTCCTTCTCTTGTGTTTCTTGCCTAGAGAGTTCCTTTAGCATTTGTTGTAAAGATGGTTTGGTGGTGCTGAACTCTCTCAACTTTTGCTTGTCTGTAAAGTTTTTAATTTCTCCATCAAATCTGAATGAGATCCTTGCTGGGTAGAGTAATCTTGGTTGCAGGTTTTTCTCCTTCATTACTTTAAATATGTCCTGCCACTCCCTCTGGCTTGCAGAGTTTCTGCTGAAAGATCAGCTGTTAACCTTATGGGGATTCCCTTGTGTGTTATTTGTTGTTTTTCCCTTGCTGCTTTTAATATGCTTTCTTTTTTTTTATTTTTTATTTTTAACATCTTTATTGGGGTATAATTGCTTTACAATGGTGTGTTAGTTTCTGCTTTATAACAAAGTGAATCAGCTATACATATACATATGCTCCCATGTGTCTTCCCTCTTGCATCTCCCTCCCTCCCACTCTCCCCATCCCACCCCTCCAGGCTGTCCCAAAGCCCCGAGCTAAAATCCCTGTGCCTTGCGGCTGCTTCCCCCAGCTATCTACCTTACTACGTTTGTTAGTGTGTATATGTCCATGACTCTCTCTCGCCCTGTCAAAACTCACCCTTCCCCCTCCCCATATCCTCAAGTCCGTTCTCCAGTAGGTCTGCGCCTCTATTCCTGTCTTATCCCTAGGTTCTTCATGACATTTTTTTCCCTTAAATTCCATATATATGTGTTAGCATACGGTATTTGTCTTTTTCTTTCTGACTTACTTCACTCTGTATGACAGACTCTAGGTCTATCCATCTCATTACAAATAACTCAATTTCATTTCTTTTTAAGGCTGAGTAATATGCTTTCTTTGTATTTCATTTTTGACAGTTTGATTAATATGTGTCTTGGCGTATTTCTCCTTGGATTTATCCTGTATGGGACTCTCTGTGCTTCTTGGACTTGATTAACTATTTCCTTTCCCATATTAGGGAAGTTTTCAACTATAATCTCTTCAAATATTTTCTCAGTCCGTTTGTTTTTCTCTTCTTCTTCTGAAACCCCTATAATTGCAGTGTTGGTGCCTTTAATGTTGTCCCAGAGGTCTCTGAGACTGTCCTCAGTTCTTTTCATTCTTTTTTCTTTATTCTGCTCTGCAGTAGTTATTTCCACTATTTTATCTTCCAGGTCACTTATCCGTTCTTCTGCCTCAGTTATTCTGCTCTTGATCCCATCTAGAGTATTTTTCATTTCATTTATTGTGTTGTTCATCTTTGTTTGTTTCATCTTTATTTCTTCTAGGTCCTTGTTAAATGTTTCTTGCATTTTGTCTATTCTGTTTCCAAGATTTTGGATCATCTTTACTATCATTATTCTGAATTCTTTTTCAGGAGAGTGCCTATTTCCTCTTCATTTGTTAGGTCTGGTGGGTTTTTATCTTGCTCCTTCAACTGCTGTGTGTTTTTCTGTCTTCTTATTTTGCTTATCTTACTGTGTTTGGGGTCTCCTTTTTGCAGGCTGCACGTTCGTAGTTCCCGTTTTTTTTTTGGTGTCTCTCCCCAGTGGCTAAGATCGGTTCAGTGGGTTGTGTAGGCTTCCTGGTGGAGGGGACAAGTGCCTGTGTTCTGGTGGATGAGGCTGGATCTTGTCTCTCTGTTGGGCAGTTCCACATCTGGTGGTGTGTTTTGGGGTGTCTGTGGACTTATTATGATTTTAGGCAGCCTCTCTGCTAATGGGTGGTGTTGTGTTCCTGTTTTGCTAGTTGTTTGGCATAGGGTGTCCGGCACTGTAGCTTTCTGGTCGTTGAGTGGAGTTGGGTGCTGGCATTGAGATGGAGATCTCTGGGAGATTTTTGCCGTTTTTTATTATGTGGAGCTGGGAGGTCTCTTGCTGAGAAGTGTCCTGAAGTTGGCTTTCCCACCTCAGAGGCGCAGCACTGACTCCTGGCTGCAGCACCAAGAGCCTTTCATCCACACAGCTCAGAATAAAAGGGATAAAAAGTAGAGAGAATTAGTAGAAGTAGGAAGGAAGGAAGAAAGAAAGAAAGAAAGAAAGAAAGAAAGAAAGAAAGAAAGAAAGAAAGAAAGAAAGAAGGAAGGAAGAAGGAAAGAAGGAAAGAAAGAGAGAAAGGAAGGAGGGAGGGAGGGAGGGTGGTACGGTGGGAGGAAGGAAGGAAGGATGGAAGGCGGGAAGGAAGGAAATAAGAAAGAAGATAAAGTAAAAAAATAGAGTAAAATATAATAAAGTTATTAAATTAAAAAATAATTATGAAGAAAAAAAATTAAAAAAAAAAACGGGCGGATAGAACCTTAGGACAAATGGTGGAAGCAAAGCTATACAGACAAAATCTCATACAGAAGCATACACATACACACTCACAAAAGTAGGAAAAGGGGAAGAAATCATAAATCTTGCTCTCAAAGTCCACCTCCCAATTTGGGATGATTCGGTGTCTAAAGGAGGGAAGGAAGGAAAGAAAGAAAGAAAAGAAAGAAAGAAAGAAAGAAGATAAAGTAAAATAAAATAGAGTTATTAAAATAATTATTAAGAAAGAAAAAAAATTAAGAAAAAAAACAGATGGAGATAACCCTAGGACAAATGGTGGAAGCCAAGCTGTACAGACAAAATCTCACACAGAAGCATACACATACACACTCACAAAAAGAGGAAAAGGGGAAAAAATCATAACTCTTGCTCTCAAAGTCCACCTCCTCAATTTGGGATGATTCGTTGTCTATCCATGTATTCCACAGATGCAGGGTCCATCAAGTTGACTGTGGAGATTTAATCTGCATCTCCTGAGGCTGCTGGGAGGGATTTCCCTTTCTCTTCTTTGTTCTCACAGCTCCCAGGGGCTCAGCTTTGGATTTGGCCCCGCCTCTGCGTGTAGGTCGCTGGAGGGCGTCTGTTTTTCACTCAGAGAAGATGGGATTAAAGGAGCCGCTGATTCGGGGGCTCTGGCTAACTCAGGCCGTGGGGAGGGAGGGGCACGGAGTGCGGGGCGAGCCTGTGTCGGCAGAGGGCAGCGTGACGTTGCACCAGCCTGAGGCTCGCTGTGCGTTCTCCCGGGGAAGTTGTCCCTGGATCCCGGGAACCCGACAGTGGCCGGCTGCACCGGCTTCCCGGAAGGGCGGTGTGGATAGTGACCTGTGCTCACATACAGGCTTCTTGGTGGTGGCAGCAGCAGCCTTAGCGTCTCCTGCCCGTCTCTGAGGTTGTGTGCTTTTAGCCACAGCTCACGCCCGTCTCTGGAGCTGCTTTAAGCAGCGCTCTTAATCCCCTCTCCTAGCGCACCAGGAAACAAAGAGGGAAGAAAATGTCTCTTGCCTCTTCGGCAGCTCCAGACCTTTTCCCGGACTCCCTCCCGGCTAGCCGTGGTGCACTAACCCCTTCAGGCTGTGTTCATGCCGCCAACCCCAGTCCTCTCCCTGTACTCTGACCAAAGCCCAAGCCTCAGCTCGCAGCCCCGCCCACCCCCGTGGGTGAGCAAACAAGCCTCTCGGGCTGGTGAGTGCCGGTCAGCAGTGATCCTCTGTGTGGGAATCTCCCCGCTTTTCCCTCCGTACCCCTGTGGCTGCGCTCTCCTTCGCAGCTCCGAAGCTTTCCGCCTCCGCCACCCGCAGTCTCCGCCCGAGAAGGGGCTTCCTAGTGTGTGGAAACCTTTCCTCCTTCACAGCTCCCTCCCACTGGTGCAGGTCCCGTCCCTATTCTTTTGTCTCTGTTTTTTCTTTTGCCCTACCCAGGTACGTGGGGAGTTTCTTGCCTTTTGGGAGGTCTGAGGTCTTCTGCCAGCGTTCAGTAGGTGTTCTGTAGGAGTTGTTCCACGTGTAGATGTATTTCTGGTGTATCTGTGGGGAGGAAGGTGATCTCCACATCTTACTTTTCCGCCATCTTCCCCTCCCTCTCTTGTTGCTGTTTTTAGGGTAGGAGTGACTTAGATGTGCTGACAGGGACGCAGAGGTGAAGCAGAGCTTTCATTCCATCTTTACTCATCAAGTGTAGAAATGTCTGTAAATCACCAAATATGCATCGAGTGCCTATATTACTTGCCCAGCGTCTCGGTTAATATGCACAGTATTATTTGTGCAGTCTGATTAATCTGTGAAGAGCTCTGGTGTTTATTCGTTTTGCCCTTAAGGTAAAGGATTAAGCTTGTCATTAAAGAACTGGGATAGCTTTGGACAAAAAAAAAAAAAGACAGTGGAATTCACCCAAAATAATAGATAGGATTGTTTTTAAATGGCTTTAGAGACAAGTCAGTGCTACTGAATTAGTGAAAATGTGACTGGCATCTTTCTATAGGTCAGGCTCAGTGAAAACAAAAGAGAAGGTGGGAAAAGCTATAAAAAATAATGTTTCCAATATAACTGCCAAGGATGGACTTTTACTCTATGATTTCCCTTTAAACTAAGATTCAGTGTCAGTCCTTCATCAAGTTAGAAATTTTAACATGTGCAGCAGCTTCCCTGGGTCACATCTGGCAACTTCAGTTTTTTGTGGATTTTATATTTTAACATGTAATTTAAAAAGTAAACCTTGGGTCCAGATTCAATTCCCCTTGTTTTAATCACTATCCCAGTTCTTTCTTCTTGAACATATTTTGTTCTTCCTTTATTAGAAGCTGATGATTATTGGTACAAATATCTCTAATGTAAGCCTTGTATATAATGTCTAGGGTGATGTTTGATTCTAGTCAAAAAGAAATGGTTGCTGCTTTGAGGTTCTGAAAATGCTTTTTACTCTATAGAGATGATGATGCAAATTTTGTGACATGTTGAAAAACTTAAATCTTTGAAGTTATTGTAAAGGTACTAATTATCTAAATCAGGATTTCCTAAACTGTGTTTATTTTGCCATATATTCCAGGAAGTAAAAAAGGGCTTCTTAGGTGGAATGCCTGGGAATTGATGATTAAAATGAATACCATATTCTGAGGATTAAATTGTACTAAAGCTACATTCCCTCTTCCCCCCCAAACTATATATACACACACACACACACACACGCACACATACATATTTATACACACACACATATATGTATACATATATGCATACATATATGAGTGAGTGTATATATGTATATAATTTTTTTTCAGCTTTTGGCTTTTTGTGCTGCATTTCAAATTACTGTGCAAACATGACTTGTTGATAAGAATTTAAGACTACTTCATCAACAGGAATCAAAATGGTTTAATAACATCTTCCTGCCAAGAGAACACACTGCACAAAGTCAGCAGTAACTTAGATTAAAAGATTCCCCCTACTGCAGGGAAAATGTTAAGTGTAATTCTAAAATGACTATGAAGAATTTGCCTTTAATTTCTTGTTTATGATTTGTAGCTTCAACTTCTTCCTTACCATTTTGTACTGGAGAAAATAGATTTCTGTACTATCCTAAATAGAGAAGCACACCAAATGGTTTCACATTTCAGTTACTGAGTATATTTTACTCTGTTCAGGTAAAAATAGGCAGCAGATCCAAACTTGAAATAATAGCCTGGATGGGCTGATTAAATCTGTGATCAACAATTTTCAACTCTTTGCTTGATAATTGGAAGAATTGCAAACGAAGGCAAGTTTATATGGTTGGTTTCAATTAAGGCTATTGTTTTGAGAGAATCAGACAGTTTGGTAATCAAGTTGTGAACGCTATGCATCTCTTAACGAACTAATTTAATCTGATATCTCTTCAAAGGCTGTGTTCTGTATTACCAATTAACTATACCTCTCAGGCATCCCAGCTCCTCTGCCCGGGGTCTGCTCTCTGGTTGATAATTATTACAATTATTTATTGGATTCAGTAAAGACATTGAATTTGCAAATGGATTCTTTTGGGGTTTGTATAGTATCAATAATAACAACTCCAGAGTCCTTTTGCTCAGTGAAATTATGTTTTTTAACAACAAGCTTTACACATTGAAATTAACTAAGCAAAATTATTAACACTCATTTGAATGTTTAATAATTAATGATTTAAATAATTAAAATAAAAATACATGTAGAAAATGTATTTTTTCCCAAAGTCTTTACTGAATTATCTTTGTGTGTCTCTGTGTGTGTTTGCGTGTATGATTAACGACTTGTTTGTCGAGCTTCAAGTGGAAAAATTCCAGCAACGAAGACAAAAGTGAGTGATGAGAGAGTATTTCCAAACAGACCTCTCTTAAAATGGCTTTTCAGTAAAAGCCTTTGCCTCCACTTCTGCCCAGCTGCATTAAGTTGCGAGAAACATTTAATTTACTTTAGGATGCCAAGTACCTTGTCTTTTTCAAAGCTAAGGAAGTCGGTTTTGTCGGATTTGCTGTCTTTTTTTTTTTTAATAGAAAGGACTTGCCAACTTTGAGAGGTAGTTACTCATTTCTTCAGATTCCAATTCTATTCGATTTCTTTTGTGTCTGTTCATCATCGGAGCTCCCTCTTATCTCAAAAGGTAAGCTTAAGCTTAAGTTTGGCCCTTTAACCTCAGTTCCTGGAACAACATTAATGTTCCTAAATATCCGTGTTGACATCCAAAGGTCTGTAGCCTCTTTTCTTGGAAGGAATTTGATTCTTCCAATATTCAAATTGAACACTGTACTCTTATATGTGCAGAGCAGTAGATAGAAAAAGGGGAAAGGGGGCAATTTATCTTGACTCCAGTCAACAAGCTACACAAATTCATATGAAAAAAGTGAATCTGCAAAAAATGCATGGAGAAAAATTAGGTACACCAGCTATGTGTGATTTTTGCAGTTGATTTTCTACAGCATATCAACCCTGGCACCCCTCCAAAGCAGCCTTTGACCAGGAAATCACTATATGTACAACCTTGGAAAATTGCCTCAACAATAAAATATCTTAGACAGTGTATCTTCTTTTTGTTTGAAAAGCATATTTACGATTACGTGTTTATTAGGAGTTTATAATAGGGTATCCTACGTACTAAATGCCTCCCCCCCAACACATATTCACACAAACACACACAGGAACAGTTTTAACTTCTATTTAAACCTGAGTTCTGTAGTAGATTATGGTTGTATTATAGATATGTAGTATCTTTGGATCTTTTTCAAGTATACTTCCCATGTAATATCTGACCTAAAATAAAAGTCATTCCTTTTTCTTTAAATATAACATTAATTGATAACCAGTTTTTAGTTGCAGAGAAGGCCTAACTCTAGAGCAATTTACTAGGGAGAAAAAAGGAAAATAAAACGAATATTAAGACCATATTAAGAAGTGATAGGAAGAGGTGATGTAATTTTGTACTCTTTTCTGATGGAAACAGCTACTGACTTTGTGCCAGGCACTGTGATAAGCACTTTACACATATTATCTCATCTCATCCTCATTGCAACCCTGTGAGGTCGGTGTTATTATTTATCTCCTTTTTACAGATGGGGAACCTTAGGCTCCGAGAGATTAGGTAGCGTGCTCAAAGACATTCTACTAGTAAACAACAGCGTCCAAACTTGAACTTAACTTTCTAACTCCATAGTCTATGTTTATAACCCCTGTGGCTATATTATGGAAACATAAAAAAGGCTTCATTGGGAACCTGAGTTTGCTGCTTGTCTCTTTCATTATGTGTTAGTGATCTAGGACTGAGCACTGGATAAAGACAGTGCTGCTTGAAGGAAGTAAACATCTGGGATGACCAGATGCTGCAGACTTTGCAATACACTTCCAAGTTATAGAACTATGAATTGTTAGAAGTGGAAGGGGGTTGTTGATCTACTTTTAAAGAGAAGCAATGGATTGGGACATGTTGGGATTCCCACTTATTCTGTAACCTTTATGGGGAAAGTTGATTTCTTACATAAAGACTCACGCTGACCATTTCTGTTCTTTGGGGTGCCTCCTTTATTGGTCCCACCATATACTGGGCACTTTGCCTTGCTACCCTGCATGTGGACCAAATCTTTGTTTGCCCACCAGCACAATGTCTTCCATATAGCAGATGTTCACTACTTACATTGGTTTAGCAAGTATTTGTTAGGAACTTAGTATATATGAGGTATTGAGCAGACACTGAAGATGAATAACACATGCCCTTGAGGAGCTGACATTCGAGCAAACAGAGAGGCAAGGGTTCCACTATAGTGTGACAAGTGTTGAGATGGAGGTGGCCAGACATGTTTGATGGGGATGCTGAAACCCTGAGTATGGTTCGGTGTCTGGATCTCATTCATCCACTCATCTGATATGCATATCCCATCTGAGGCATTCTCCCCTACATTGGAGCACATCCAATAAGAAGGCACTCACTTTTTACCAAGAAGAAGTTAAACTGCATTTTTCTAATCTACCAAATGCCATGTATTTTGACATTAAATCTATGAATGCAATGCAATTACATATTTCATTTGTAAATAAAACTTAAGTAGAGCTGTTGTTAGTATTGCTCGGCACCTCCAGAAATCATATTATATCTTAATAGAACTTAAAGGTTCTGGGATTCATTCTGTGCCAAAATATATACCTAGGAATAAGCCTTTAAATTTTAGGTTATGTTTGTTCACTTTTGTGCCCATGGGAGGCAGTACAGAGTAGTGATTGACAGCAAGCATTCTAGAGCATGCCTGAATTTGACCCGGCCTTTCCACTCATCCACTGTATGACCTTGGACCAAATTACTTATCTTTCAGTATCTCAGTTTCCTCATCTATAAAATGGGGAAAATGCTGGTATCTACTTCATAGGATTGTTATGAACAGTAAATAAAGTAATGTACATGAAAATGCTAAAGTTAGTGCCAGGCACGTAGTAAACACAGTGTGCATATTTCCTGTTATTATATTTTCAATTCATCTGAACTTTCATGCTTTATTACTCTGTTTTTCATAAATCATACACACTCACCTTTAAATGAAATTCAGATAATTGGAAACTGATGTGAACTTTTCCCTTACACAGAGTCTATAGTCCTTTGAGTCTTTTCACACCAAAAGCCGAGTAGGCTCTCTATTATCTCTGCTTGGAAGCGAGAGGTCAACTTTGACATTCCTTTTTGCTCCTTTTACAAGGCCACAGCATTTTACAATAAATTACGTGACTATCTCCTATCAGTTATCTTGATAAAATTTCTGTAGCTCACGCACTAGCTCGTGCTAAGGGATCAATGCTGTTAGAATGTTTGATGTGTAGTTTAAAATCCCCAAGAAATAAAGCATACAACAGAGTTGGATTTACATTTCTTGACTCCATTGATGCCATTGTGTTTGCCAGTCTTGTGATTTATGTGGACGTATTTTTAGTCAGCTACTAGCATCATTGGCCAATATGCTGTCTAGGGGCCAGAATTTAGTGGTGACTTTCAGTCTCCTACTGCTGATAAAGGTTTTTGGCAGTGTTTTGGAATTCTGCTTGGCCAAAACAGTTGACAAATACAAAGTCATTTAGAATAATAATAAACTAACATCGAGATTACTGTTTTTGCCTTAGTTCACATTATTGTTAGCCTTTCATCTTTCTATATTATGTCACATTTATTATTTCTAGTACAATGATGATATAGTCATTTTCAGGATTAAGCACATGAAAAAATGCTGAAAATGACAGGAAGGAGTGAGGGAGCCAGTTTGGCACAGAAAACAGAAGACTGGTGGGACTAGATGCTATACTAAGTGCAGCTCATCCAGGGTCCAGGGGAAATCCACTTTGTTCTTCCAGCCTTTATGGACCAAGTTGTTGCAATGTCCTCATCATTACACTTAGATTACAATTTTATCTTTGTCATTAAATGGAAACATATTAATATTGTGCCCACCAAGAAAGCTTCCTCAGTAGCAATAAGTAAATGGGTTAATTATAGCTTTCACATGTATGGTCATTATCACTTTTTAATCTGAAGTTCCCTTAAATAAAATATGTAAGCAGTGAAGCTGGGCTTAGAAATTTACCCACAAGTAGTCTTTATAACCTACTGTAATTATCTCTCGAAATCATCATGTGTTCAATGAGTAACTCCAAAGTTTGTACTAAGATAAATAAACAGAAGCAGCAATAACCAGTTCCCTTGTATTTCCTAATCGTTGGCATGCCTTTTAGTCATATTTTAGATTTAAGAAGGGCTCTGTCTCTCCCTAGGAATCCAAACTATGCTTTCTCTTAGTTGGCTTCCTGGAAAATCTAAGCCTCCCTCTCGCTCAACAACTTAAGTTCAAACAAGCTTTTGTACATCCCTTTACACTGTGCACGTAATGTCAAGGGATCTGAGCATGTGGCATGCATTAGCAAGCACCTAGCACAAAGTATCAGTGTGATAGTCTAGCAGTATACATCTGTATGGGCATATCTTACTGAAATATTTATTGGAATAATTCCTTATAAGTTGGTAAATAGGCACTGACCAGAGCACGCTTTCCACTGCTCACTTCCTGGTCACCCCCATGATTCAGGGGGAGAAAAAAAAGGGAATTCCTAGCAGAGAAGCATCAGTCCTGTTTGGCTTGTGCCCATGCTAGAAGTGGTGTTTAATATTTTGGATATCATTCCTGGCTCATAGCCAATTGTGAGATCTATCCCTTTCCCACCACCCATGCCATTGGAGCTCTAAGACCTTCACGGTCTTTTCATGGACTGTTTCCTCCCGGTTGCATCTTAAATGCTAACTAGCATTCTGAGAGAAGAGTCATGTCCCATAAAGAGATGGGGCACTACTTCCAGACCTCAGCTTCTAAACAGACACTTGAGATCTCATGAAAGCCAGATCCTAAAGCTTTTGAACTGTCCTCATAGAGAAGCCCCCAAGCGCTCCCTAAAAGCATTCCAGAGCCCACATCATTTGTATTTCAAGACACAAATCTAGCATGTTTGAGTTAACACCTTACACAGAGCAGTTGTCTGCTATGTTTTCTTTGATTGAATCTGGTTTTGTAAAACAGAAAATTTAATCAGTGTGTTTGTAGGGCAGGTAACAGAGGCAGTTGTACTCTTGAAGTCACAGCTAATAAATACTTGCCAGTGAGGAGGAAGACAGACAGGCTATAAAAGTAGGCATGAGGATTCCAAGCACACAGGCATTTGGGACATTTAAAAAGTGCTCAACATTTCCTTCAAGGCATGACTAATGTTTCTTTGTAATGATGACCTAGAATTATCAGAAAAAGTATAACTTTTCTTTTTTTACTCTCTTATGTCTAAGGAAGCAACAAAATTTTAAAGACATTTCAGAAAGATTTGTCTCCAGATCGATGATGAGACAAATATTCATGTTTAAGAGTTTTGTTTTTTGAAATCTCAATTTTATTGAATACCTCCTTGCCTGATAGTGTTCCAATAAATGAGGTGTTATTGTAACAAGACCCTAATGTGAACTTATGGACTTTTGTAGTATCTGATGGGCCAGCAATATTAATAAAAATCATTTGTCATAGAAATTATAGCATTGAGAAAATTACTTTGGGACCAGAATCATTATCATAAAGAGGTAGCTGCTTTCAGTTTAAGCACTTCCAAATTCATAGAGTTTGTTGGGGGGAAAGAATACAGAATATTAATCTTCTGTGTCCTCTTTTTCAATGAAATATAATTGAAGAATTATTTTCTCACTAATAGTAGTATAAGGCAGCCTGGTAAAAAAGAGTCTAAAAATGGTATCACCACTGAATTTTTGCATGTGCACCTATTTTAAAAAATAAATATGCATTTGTATCTGGAGGGAAGATTATTTTCTTTCATCAGTTTCATACACACTCCAAAATATTTGTTCATTGTTTAGAAATAGAAATGTGGGCTAAAAGTAGAATAAAGATGAACACTTTACAATGTTTTTTGAGTTTCAGTTTGCCAGTGGAAGTTTTTCCAAATAACAGTAACACTTTGCTTATGCAAGGATTTTCAAGTTCTGTGTGGATGGAATGCTCGTGCTACCCTGTGTTAGAGGGAGTAATCTCCTGAAAAGAATACCATACAGATGGAAATGTCGCTTGTGTGTGCTTAGCGGAAAACCGCATGCATTTTCTTCAGAAGCAGAGCTTTCAAAGTTAAGTTCAGCTTTGTATCATTCACAGTATAATGAGCAACAAATATTCTAATTTATTTAAAAGAGTTACTGCTATCATAACAAAATAAATACATAGTAGTTTACAAGATGTGCCCTAAATAGAGTTTTCTAGGTGCGAATATATATACTCAAAGTAATTTACTGGAGGGAGGCTTTTTGATTGGCTCTATGTTAGAATTCGATATTTACGCTAACATGTATTTGTGAAAACCTACTATGCACTCAGCACTAAAAAGTCTGTTTTAGCTCCCTTTTTTCTGCATTACTCCCTTCCCTTTTCTTTTTTGATCCTGTTTTATCATTTCAGCTTACCACTGCTTTTAGGAAACGGCATTTCTGTTGCATCAGATAGTTTTTAAAGCATGCTCTTCTTACCTCTGCTTAGCATAACTGGTATATTTGGATAGCAAACACAGTATACCATCTTTAGTAGGTACAGCATTATTCCACTTATTACTAATCGTTTTCCTGATTTATCTATTGGTATGAATAACCTAGTAAAGAAATGGAATATGGAATGAGTTGTTTTCTCAGGTTTTAAGTCTCATTTCTAGTTCCTACTAGATGTGAAAATTGAATGTTCTTCCATTCTTTATGTTATCAACCTTTGCAATTGTAAGGAGCAGATTTTCTTGATTTTAGCTAGTATTATAAGATATATTTAATTTTGAATTTACATTGTAAGATCATCATTTTCCTTTTACTGAGGGTTGTTGATACATTTTGTGAAATACAGTGAACTGTTAAATGGAACTCAACTGTCTGAAACCCACAATCAATAAGAATTTTATCTGCATTTGGTCATTAGGAGAAATAAAATATGAATTTACCAGAGATTATAAGAAAAAAAACTACCTGTGTTGTAGTCTAAGGTCAATTCATATTCAAGCCAAACCCCAACAGCTTCTATTAACCTTGAGAAGAATTGATGTCCAGGAATGCTGGCCTTTAGCCATTATAATATCTCTAGTAATGAAAGAAAGATTTAGTTAGGTTTACTGTATGTTGTTTATTAAGACCAAAAGCAAAAAATAAAAAAAAGGGGGACATGTATTGAAAAGATTTCTACCAAAGTGGTTTCTAGTAACCATGACTTTTAAAAAGGATCACCCAGGACTTTCCTGGTGGCACAGTGGTTAAGAATCTGCCTGCCAATGCAGGGGACACAGGTTTGAGCCCTGGTCCGGGAAGATCCCACATGCCGTGGAGCAACTAAGCCCATGCGCCACAACTACTGAGCCTGTGCTCTAGAGCCCGCGAGCCACGACTACTGAGCCCATGTGCTGCAACTACTGAAGCCCCCGCGCTTAGAGCCCGTGCTCTGCAACAAGACAAGCCACCACAGTGAGAAGCTCGTGCACCACAACGAAGAGTAGCCCCCGCTCGCCACAACTAGAGAAAGCCCATGCACGGCAACGAAGACCCACTGCAGCCAAAAATAAGTAAGTAAGGGCTTCCCTGGTGGCGCAGTGGTTGAGAGTCTGCCTGCCGATGCAGGGGACACGGGTTTGTGCCCCGGTCTGGGAAGATCCCACATGCTGTGGAGCGGCTGGGCCCGTGAGCCATGGCCGCTGAGCCTGCGCGTCCCGAGCCTGTGCTCCGCAACGGGAAAGGCCACAACAGTGAGAGGCACGTGTACCACAAAAAAAAAAAAAGTAAGTAAATAAATTAAAAAAACAAATAAATATAAAAAAATAAAAAGGATCACCCAGTGTTTTTATTAATTGAATCTATTTTATATGAGCTACAGATTTTGGACAATAGTGTGCTTTATCTTTTCATAAAACTGATGAAGAAAAGCTATTTCTTCTCATGCAGTCTTTTTTTTTTTAGAAGATGTTGGGGGTAGGAGTTTATTAATTTATTTATTTTGGCTATGTTGGGTCTTCATTTCTGTGCGAGGGCTTTCTCTAGTTGTGGCAAGCAGGGGCCACTCTTCATCGCAGTGCACGGGCCTCTCACTATCACAGCCTCTCTTGTTGCAGAGCACAGGCTCCAGACGCGCAGGCTCAGTAGTTGTGGCTCATGGGCCCAGTTGCTCCGCAGCATGTGAGATCTTCCCAGACCAGGGCTCGAACCCGTGTCCCCTGCATTAGCAGGCGGATTCTCAACCACTGCACCACCAGGGAAGCCCCAGTCATTTTTTATGTTCACAATTTAATGCCAGATTATTCTCCTCTTATCCCTTAAAAAAATTTCAGCTAACCTCTTTTTAGGTACAGTGATGGCTGGACCTTTGTTTAATTTACCATCTATACAGATCATGTTTGTTTGATTGATTATGAATGAGAAATCCACTCATTTTCTAAATCTTATCCATTGATAGAAATTGCTGTGCAATTGATTCAGTTGTAATAATATGAATGTATTTTAAATTCTACCAAAGTGAGAAAAGCAGTCATTGTAAAGACATGGCCTTAGTTATTTGGTGACATTTTTGAGATATTACATATTTCTTCCTAAATTATGCTTGTACAGCTAGCCTTATGCAGGCAAGCCACTATGCTTGCAATTCTGTTAGCTGCCACTAGGTCGTGCCTGTTTGTAAATTGTAACCATCTGGGCTTCCCACGTGTGAATAACAGCGAGAATAGGTTTATAGTACACAAGTGAATCAGATTTTTTTCAATGAAAATTAATTATTAAAATGATCAATATAAATATTCCATCAGTTACCTATTATAGACAGGTTGATATAGCATTTTTAGTAATATTTAAGGAAATGAAAGTGCATGACTATGAGTACCTCTCTCCCATCAAACTTTGTTATTAATAACCTCATATGCTTTCTTTGGTTTTTTCCTTTAGGGAGAATTTTTCTCTTCCTTTTAACTTTGTGTATTAAGAAGCTTTGGGCTATATGCCTTTATACAGCTTCCCATAGGCTTTCTGCTTATAGCTTTCTCTTCTACTGCCCTAGTTAATTGCTTTGCTGCTAGTTCTAGTTGCCCTAAATGACTAAGGTCTGATTTCTTTATGTCTCAGATGAAGTATTATTTCTTGGCACTTTTTATATAGGAAAGAACCATGTCATGTATTCAGTACAGTCTCACTAGGTTTAGCCCCCTTTTAGCCAGCAGTCATAAGATTCTATCCCTTACCCAACAACACACACACACACACACACACACACACACACACATGCACACACACACACACACACCCCGAGTGCGTGCACCCTTCCCTCCCTTCATGCATTGGCTTCCAGCAGTATAATATACACATGTAGATAAGTGGCTATAACTTCTTTTAGTCTCTGAAAAATCCCGTGGTGGTCTCTCTTCCACCAGCTAGCTGCCAGCCACTGTCACTAATTCTAACTCCTGCTTTCCTTTGGACTTTGATGCTTGGATTGTTTTAAAAGCTAATTTGCATCAAATAGTAAAGATCATCTATTAACTTCCCTAGCAAGTTCCTGGCAGTTTTATAGTCTGCTTTGTAAAAAGATGCCATTACTCTATTTCTTCTGAACCTTTGAAAGCATTTATTTCAACTTCCCTTTCAATAAATAGAATGGTTTTAAGTAGAGACATAGTGGCTTCAGTTCTTATGATCACATGTGTTCTCATGCTGTGAAAATTAAGAGTTTAAATATGAAGAGAAAGAAGAAAGAGAGAGAGAATGATACTGATGGAGGAAGGGGAGAAGGGAGGAGAGAGAGACACACAGAGAGAGAGAGACAGAGACAGAGAGAGAAACAGAGAAAGAAAGAAAGGAAAGAAAGAAAGAAAGAAAGAAAGAGAAAGATATTAAAACTTCTCCAAGATGTAGAACAAAGTATTCGATTTTGGTTGTTAGAACTGATCTCCTGTGCTGGCTGTGTCACTAACTTCCTTGTAACTGTGACCAAGTGATTTCTCATTTATAGTCCTGTTATCTTGTCTGGAAAATGAAGGAATTGGCCTGTAGATCATCATTGCCCACATTGTGAGTCTGTGACTCAGGCTCGTATTAAAGCAAAAATGTGGGGAATGTATCTTAGCTTCAGGTCTGCTTGAGTTCATGACTAAACAACTCAACTACCAATAAAAGGCACAGATTTTTATGCGTAATAAAAGTGTATAGGTTCACTCTTTCTCCTCTCCTTTCCTGCATTGCCTGGACCTGCTGCTGTCAAGGCAGTGCTTCACATTTGGGAGACACTGGTAGATATAACACTTTCATATTCACACTAAAGGAAAACAGGAACCCTGGGATGCTTATTTCTTTCATTCACATAGACCTAGTCATTCTGATTTACAAGAAATATTACCTTTGGATAAGAGAGAGTATTCTAAGAGGGCACAGCTTCTCTCTGTATTTCTAGGAGTTTGTGGTTATAAAGCAAGGGACATTCAGAACTTAGTCGTATGCTACCTCTAATAATTTGGAGAGGTGAGGTTGTCTCCTCAAATAGATTATAAACTCCTTGAGGGAAGAGAATCTATCTTATATGCATTTTTTTTGTCGCTCAAAGACCAAATGCAGTACAATGCACATAGCCTACAAGTTAGCAGTGCACTTCCTCTCTCTGACAAAAAGTTACTGACTCATGGCATCTTAGCCTCGTATGGTGATTTTGATGTTTCTAGTCCAACTTCCCATTCAGTGTGATAGAAACCCAGTGCAGAAGAACGCACCACCTAGCAAAGCAGGTCGGTGCACTGTTGGACAGTTCAAGCTCTGAGCTGGTCCTTCACTGTGTTGAGCTAACATGTGTCTCTCTATATATTTTCACCCCTAGATCCTTCTGGAGAAACAGAAAACAAGTCAACTGCTTGCCTTTATATTGTTCATCTCCAGAGTTCCTCACTTCCTAAGTATTTATATAAGGAACTTGATGGCTTCAGAGTAAATACATAGCAAAACATTAAAAAAATTTTTTTAGTCATTGTAGTCATGGGATGAGGTTTGTGAGATTCCTATTTCCATATTGAACAAAATGAATTCTGATGATTTATTTCAGAAGCACTTTTTAGTACCAAGCACTCTTCAGAGTGCTTTATAAATATTAACACACTTTAATCTACAATCCAACCCTGTGAGATTGATACTGTCATTGATACTGTCATTTTATGGATGAGGAAACTGAAGTACAGATGATTTAGATAACTTGCCCAAGATCTTTTATCTGGTAAGAGGTAAGATTATGAATAAGGGCTTCTTGTTCCAAAATCCTATTCTCAACCACTAGGCAAAGATGGGATATCTTTTAGGGTTTTTTTAAATTTATTTTTTAAGGTGGGTCATTTAATTTTTTTCTCTTTTTCATTCTCATAAATTAGTACTTAGCTGTCTAAAGTTTCCAATTTTTCATGAGACTTATTTTAAATTGTTTCCTTTTTAAAGGTCTGGAAAAGGTACTGCTTAAAGATCTTTCATTTATTGTTTGTTTTTGCCACCTTGAAGCACTATACCTTTATTTTGATTACATAAAACTTTTTCCGATTTAGTTAACTGATGTTGCTAATATCTGGGAAAGTTCTACTCCAGTCTCTAAGGATGCTGTTACATCAGCTCTGTTTTCTGTCCCTAGGGAAGCTCTACTTTTTTCCATCTAGGTCTTTTGCACTCTCCTACACTGAATTTATTTAAATGTTTGCTTTGGCTCAAGCCTAAAACATCAAATAAATACCATAATTTGCTCATTTATATATTTTTCACTTTCTTTAAATTCCTAACAACTGTCCTACCATGTCTAAAACCAGTTCTGTGTCATTAACCTGGATCTTGGATTTATGGAGTGCCTACCTCACACCAGGGATTTTCACATCTGTCATATGATTTACTCCTGCAAGGAAACTGAGATGCTGAGGTTAAATATCTTGACCAAAGGTTAAATCCAGGTCTTTGTGATTCTAAAGCTCATTCTATACAGTCCAGAACAACTAGCCTTTCTTCACTTTCCTGGGCCTTAGTTTTCTCATCTGTGCAATGAAAACAAATGGATTGAGAGCCTATTAAGCGTCACGTACCAGGCCAGGTCCTACGCAAAAGTGGTTCACAGAAATAGCTACACAACTATGACATAATAAGCTTGTGGCGGAGAGTTCTGTTTGAGCACCCAGTGATGCCTTCTTCTTGGTAGAGGTGAGAAGCTGCCCCTAGAGGAAAAAGTGAGATTTCTCCCTTTCTAAAGAAGCACATTCTATAATTCTATTCTACCATAAAATAGATACATCGAAAAAAATCATGTTGTACTCTTCTTTCTATAAACAGGTTTACTAAGTGTGTGGCATCACAATTATAGTTTGCTAGACTACTAAAGTCCATGAGAAGAGGAACCATGTCCAGTGCCTTGTATATAGTACTTAATACATATTTGGAGGATGAATGAAGGAAAAAAGACATTTTTGTAAATATATGGACTCTTACCTACACACGACTGACAATTCAAAGATTTTTTAATGAGTAACTACTATCTTATGCCTACTGCCACCTCTGTTATTTATATAATTTTCAACTCAGCTAACACTTATTGAGAACCTAGTTGTGCTAGGTCCTGTGCTAGGGAAGGTAACAGTGAACGTACCTACAGCTCTAGCAATGTTTAATTCAAATTAGCATTGTTCTTGAATGCAGTTGTAGAATGTAGAACAGTTTTAATAGAATGGTGGAGATGGAGTCCATCTTGTAGTGAGTGCAGGAGTGATTGAGAGTGAGGAAGAGGAGGAATCAGTTTGAAGATATTCCAGCAATGAAGGCTTAGGAAGCCTTCCTTGAGAGAGAGGCAGAGCTGAACTGTAGGAAAGTTGCATGGATGTTTGTGGGAGAGACAGAATTGTAGCTCAAGAGATCATGGGAAGGGCTTCCCTGGTGACACAGTGGTTAAGAATCCGCCTGGTTCAAGCCCTGGTCCGGGAAGATCCCACATGCTGCAGAGCAACTAATCCCGTGCACCACAACTACTGAGACTGCGCTCTAGAGCCCGCGAGCCACAACTACTGAGCCCGCGAGCCACAACTACTGAAGTCTGTGCCCCTAGAGCCCATGCTCCGCAACAAGAGAAGCCACCGCAATGAGAAGCCCACACACCACAACAAAGAATAGCCCCCACTCGCTGCAACTAGAGAAAGCCTGTGTGCAGCAACGAAGACCCAACACAGCCAAAAATAAATAAATAATTTTTTTTAAAAAGAGATAATGGGAAGATTCCTGAGAGACATGGTCACACATGGAGTGAATGAGTTCCTGAGGATATTATGGTTTGGCCTATTCATCAGTAACCTTGTGGGCCTAAACATAAGGTTTTTTAAAATGAGTTATATAACATCTGGATTCCTGACATCATGTCACCTATCCACTAAGATTATCTTTTCCAAATTTTTTTGAAATTTTAAAAATAAAATGCAAACACGAGGAGCTGTGGCTTATCTGTGTTTATACCCTTGACATCTAGTTATGTGTCCCTGAAGTTAGTCCTTAATAAATGTTTGTTTGAAGAATGTATTTATGAAAGAGAAATTATGGAGAACTATTATCAATATGTATTCAATAACTGGATATGAGCCATCTACCTGAATGGTTTAGAGTCCTTCATTTACTTACCTGAAGGTAATGAGCTAGATTTGATCTTTCAGGATTACTTTCAACTCTAGCATTCTTAAAGTCTTTATCCTTTGATGAACGAGTCTTGTTTGACTTTTGACAAACCTAATAACCCAGGGTGTATTGTTTCAATGATTACTAATGTGAAAGTTGTTTTGTTCCTTGAGGCTTGAATGGTTTTAGTGGAACAAGTACATGTGATTGATGATATCATCCATATTTGGACCCTGGGAATTTAAGTTCAGTTTTATGTCAGTGTGAGTTGAAGAAGTTTCTGTTATGCTGAGAACTTTATGATCTTTTGTGAGATATACTGTTATTTAAGATAGAATCAAGGCATTTTGGTTTCCTTCACTGATACATTGAATTATATGGCAGTCCAATTTAATCATTTTAGTCATTCAGTACTTGGTGATATAGATGATATCATGTTAACCTAATTTCCTCATCATTCCTATAAGGTATACTCACATGATTTTAAATTGATGAACACAACATGGTAACTACAGTATAGAATTTATCAGTTTTAATGGGATTCCGTTCACCTGAGTATAAATGTAAATGCTCTCTTTAATCCAATATTTAAGCCATTACTCCTTCTCCTCCTTTTTTGCTTGGCCATTTAAAAATGAGTCGAGTTTTTGAATGATTCTTATCTATAGGTATTTTCTTAGTTTCCATATATGTTGGTGCTTACCTTAGTGTACAGACTTCCTTGCTGGTTTGACTTCAGCATTTTCCTTGAGTTTTATTTTCAAATCCTGCTTTCTTTTCAGGCTCTTACTCAAATCATGTCGTGAAATCCTCATGTGGAGAAATCTTTTTTATTTTGTCTTCTCCTTTTGATTTGCATACTCCAGGTTTTGATATGACAAGCTTACAAATTAGCAACAGAGAGAGTTTTAATAGGTGCTGGCTACTTTGCTGTAGTATTATAGCTTCACAGTTTTTTCATAATTTCTCAATCTCGGTTCAAAGTTTTAACTTTGATTTGGATAAGCATTTTTTTTTGTAGAGAGTTTTATTATTGGGGGAGGGATTTAGTATGCCCAAAGGCTTTTATGCTTCCCTTCTGCCAGCTGGATGCCAGATTTCTGGACCACATGTTCTTTTGAATGGGAGATTTTAAACCCAATGTGTCAAGCATTTTCTAACTTATTTGCCAGACATGCATGAAAAGATATATTCAAAAAATTATAAGCAATTCAGGATCCTCTGGCTTCCATGGATAGGAAGTAATGAGCTTTCATATTGTAATTACAGGAAGCTGGGAAGAAAATTGAGAAACTGGAGATTTTTAAATTAGTGCCCATAGCTCTATTATTATGACATCTGAGAACTTTAAATATTGAAAAACTCAATACTACTATTTGGTGACAAGTCTGGAACTGAGATTTGTGACAGATTTTGTTTTGAAATTAGACTTTAACATTGCTCCTTAATATTATCTACTTCATAGAGTATTGGGATGATTGAATGAGATAATGAATATAAAACTCTTAACACAGTGTCTGGCACAGAATACGAGCTCCGTAAATGTTAAGTAGTATTAACCTCTAGAAATACCAGTTGTCTAATAACTAAGATACCACTTTAGAATACATCATTAAATCTGCTCAGCAAAGCAAATTTATCCTTCTTATTGTGTTTTAGTGGTTATTTTGTGAACCCTAAACTCACTTTTGGAATTTTTACTCAATAAAATTCCCAGTGTCTCAATTGATTCGAAATTGATATAGAGAATGTTCTTAATGGAATAGTTGGTATTTATGTTTATCCTGACCACAGAGGATAGCAGGAGAAATGGACTCTCGTAGGTAGAAATAGGAAAAGAGAAGCCAAAACCAAACATTTGGTTAGCAGGAGAAATATGCCAGATCATATGTTTTGGCTAGCAACAGACTATGGCCGGGAGGGTCAGTCAGATGGTTATAAGCAGATAAACTGATTCTGATTCTAAAAGGTTTTAGAAATTAAAGAAGACCAGGTAGACCATCATAGAAAAGTAGAGTCTAAAGTTTGTCTACAGTAGAGAGGCAGTTGGGACAAAATCATGTGTGTAAAGAAGGTGGTGGTCTCTGAAACTGAAAGAGGGTGTCAAGGCAGTTGCACTGAAATTAATGGAAGACACAGACTCACAGGGGTCAATAAATCCTTATATCAGTGGCAAGGGACTGCCTTTCCCCAGGGATTCAAAGCTTCAGAGAGTGCCC
Organism: Phocoena phocoena; assembly: GCF_963924675.1. Lineage (NCBI taxonomy): Eukaryota > Metazoa > Chordata > Mammalia > Artiodactyla > Phocoenidae > Phocoena > Phocoena phocoena. The sequence continues at coordinate 111,636,366 of NC_089240.1, read as the reverse complement.
TTCTGGTTTTCAGCAATGTGAAATTCATCCATAGCCAGGAATTAAGCTCAAACATGGATATGTGTTGTCAGTGAAAGAAACTAAATGAATCAGGACAATTGGGTTAAACTTTGGGAATCTGCCCACCCATTCTGACCGCAGATGGACAAGGTATCAGATATGATGAAATCGGACCATGTGCTCTTCATGTGTACACTAACAGTTTCAGGCATTTTAGCCAAGTAGATGAACCATTCTGGGCCACTGTTCAAGGTTGAAGTAATCAATAGGTTACTTTGCTCCTCACTGGCTTTGATAATTATTTTTATTTTATTTTATTTTATGTATTTATTTTATTTATTTATTTTTGGCTGCATTGGGTCTTCGTTGCTGTGCACGGGCTGTCTCTAGTTGCGGCGAGCGGGGGCTACTCTTCGTTGCGGTGCACGGGCTTCTCATTGCAGTGGCTTCTCTTGTTGTGGAGCACGGGCTCTAGGAGCACTGGCTTCAGGAGTTGTGGCTCGCGGGCTCTAGAGCTCAGGCTCAGTAGTTGTGGTGCACAGGCTCAGTTGTTCCGCGGTATGTGGGATCTTCCCAGACCAGGGATCGAACCCCTGTCCCCTGCATTGGCAGGCAGATTCTTAACCACTGCACCACCAGGGAAGCCCTGGCTTCGATAATTCTGCTGTGACCACATTTACAGTTATTTGGGGTATTTTCATATTTGATGTGGGCTTGATTTTTCTATACCTTCCTTTTAAAATATGAAATCTGGATTTAAGTTATATACCTTACAGAAGTAGGAACATAAGTTATTTTCCCATTTATTGAGGCAAACCAGAGTTGAAATTGATAGATTTCACAGAATTGTTCTTATAGAAGATGAGTATTACATTTCAGGGTTTAGGTGTTGCTTTCCATTTTCATGGTACAATTGAAGCAATCTTCTTCCTCGCCCCCCTCTGCTTTGGAAGTTTTGTAATCTTTCCTTTGAGACTTGTTGAGATTGACTGAACAATAGAAGAGAACTATTCTATCTGGGCCAGGAAGACAACTTTATAATGACAGTATTATAGTTACACACCTTTCTTCAGTGTTAGCAAGGGCATTGACTACTTGTCCAAAATTCAGTTAAAAGATGTTAAAAAGACAGTCTATTTTACATTTTCTCTAAATTTTTCTATAAAGAGACACCCATAATTTCCAATCCAGTATAAATCACTCTGAAATATCAAGAGAAAACTGGAATTCTTATTTTAGAGGCTGTTAAGTATACTCTCAGTGTGAAGTTTGGGAAATGTAGAACTTAAGATTCTGACCTGTCTGTGCTCTGAACTCTTCACTCCTAATTCTTTTTTTAAAATTCAATTTATTTAAACAAACAAAAATATTCACCCATTTCTCCCACTCCCATCCCCCACCTCTGGCAGCCATCAATCTGTTCTCTATATCTATGAACACTTGGATTTTATATGTGTGTGTGTGTGTGTGTGTGTGTGTGTGTGTGTGTGTGTGTATTTTTTCCCACATGTAAGAGAAACCATATGGTATTTGTCTTTCTCTGTCTGACTTATTTCACTTACCATAAAGCCCTCAAGGTCCATCCATGTTGTCACAAATGGGAGGATTTCATTCATTTTTATGGCTGATAATATTCTATTATATCTACTTATATATCACAATTTCTTTATCCGTTCATCCATCCATGGACACTTGGGTTGTTTCCATACCTTGGCTACTGTAAATAATGCTGCAGTGAACACGGAGGTGCATATATCTTTTCAAATTAGTGTTTTCGTTTTCTTTGAATAAATACCCAGAAGTGGGATTGTTGTATCATACGGTAGTTCTATTTTTAATTTTTTGAAGAACCTCCATACTGGTTTTCATGGCGTCTGTACCAATTTACATTCCCACCAACAGTGCACTAGGATTCCCTTTTCTCCACATCCTCACCAACATTTGTTATTTCTAGTCTTTTTGATAATAGCCATCCTGACTGGTGTGAGGTGGTATCTCATTGTGGTTTCTCTGATGGTTAATGTTGTAGAGCATCTTTTCATGTATCTGTTGGCCATCTGTATATCCTCTTTGGAAAAATATCTATTAAGATCTTCTGCACATTTTAAAATCAGATTATTTGGGGGTTTTGGGGCTATTGAATTGTATGAGTTCTTTATATATTTTGGATATTAGCCCTTTATCAGATATATGCTTTGCAAATATTTCCTCCCATTCAGTAGGTTGCCTTTTTATTCCATTGGTGGTTTCCTCTGCTGTGCAGAAGCTTTTTATTTCGATGTAGTCCTACTTGTTTATTTTTGCTTTTGTTGCGTTCACTTTTGGTGTCAGATTCAAAAAAAATCATTGCCAGGACCTATGTCAAGGGGCTTATTACTACCTATGTTTTCTTCTAGGGGTTTTATGGTTTCAGGTCTTATACTCAAATCTTTAATCCATTTTGAGTTAATTTTTGTGTGTGGTGTAAGATAGTGGTTTAGTTTCGTTATTTTGCATGTGGCTGTCCAATTTTCCCAACACTGTTTATTGAAGACACTATCCTTTCCTCACTGTACATTCTTGGCTTCTTTAGTCATAAATTAACTGACCATATACGAGTGGGTTTATTGATGGGCTGTCTATTCTGTTCCATTGATCTATGTATCTGTTTTTATGCCAATACCATTAATTACTATAGCTTTGTAATATAGTTTGAAATCAAGGACCATGGTGTGGTGCCTCCAGCTTTGTTCTTTCTCAAGATTGCTTTGGCTATTTGGGGTCTTTTATGGTTCCATATTAATTTTAGGACTGTTTTTCTATTTTTGTAAAAAATCTCATTGGAATTTTGGTAGGGATAGTACTGAACCTGTATATTGCTTTGGCTAGTATGGACGTTTTAACAATATTAATTCTTTCAATCCATGTGCACAGAATATCTTTTTATTTATTTCTGTCTTCTTCAATTTCTTTCATTAATGTCTTATAGTTTTCAATATATAGGTCTTTTACCTCCTTGGTTAAATTTATTTCTAGGTATTTTATTCTTTTTGATGCAATGGTAAATAGGATTGTTTTTTTTTAAACATCTTTAATGGAGTATAATTGCTTTGCCATGGTGTGTTAGTTTTTGCTTTATAACAAAGTGAATCAGTTATGCATATACATATGTCCCCATATCTCTTCCCTTTTGCATCTCCCTCCATCCCACCCTCCCTAGCCCACCCCTTTGGTGGTCACAGAGCACCGAGCTGATCTCCATGTGCTATGCAGCTGCTTCCCACTATCTATCTATCTTACGTTTGGAAGTGTATACATGTCCATGCCACTCTCTCACTTTGTCCCAGCTTACCCTTCCCCCTCCTTGTATCCTCAAGTCCATTCTCTAGTAGGTCTGCATATTTATTCCCGTCTTGTGCCTAGGTTCTTCTGACCATTTTATTTCTTTTCTTTTTTAGATTCCATGTATAAGTGTTAGCATATGGTATTTGTTTTTCTCATTCTGATTTACTTTACTCTGTGTGACAGTCTCTAGGTCCATCCACCTCACTACAAATAACTCAGTTTAATTCCTTTTTATGGCTGAGTAATATTCCATTGTATATATGTGCCACATCTTCTTTATCGATTCATCTGTTGATGGACACTTAGGTTGCTTCCATGTCCTGGCTATTGTAAATAGAGCTGCAATGAACATTTTGGTACATGATTCTTTTTGAATTATGGTTTTCTCAGGGTTTATGCCCAGCAGTGGGATTGCTGGGTCATATGGTAGTCCTATTTTTAGTTTTTTAACGAACCTCCATACTGTTCTCCATAGTGGCTGTATCAATTTACATTCCCACCAACAGTGCAAGAGGGTTCCCTTTTCTCCACACCCTCTCCAGCATTTATTGTTCGTAGATTTTTTGATGATGGCCATTCTGACCAGTGTGGGTTGATATCTCATTGTAGTTTTGATTTGCATTTCTCTAATGATTAATGATGTTGAGCATTCTTTCATGTGTTTGTTGGCAGTCTGTATATCTTCTTTGGAGAAATGTCTATTTACGTCTTCTGCCCACTTTTGGATTGGGTTGTTTGTTCTTTTGATACTGAGCTGCATGAGTTGCTTGTATGTTTTGGAGATTACTCATTTGTCAGTTGCTTCATTTGAAAATATTTTCTCCCATTCTGAGGGTTGTCTTTTCATCTTATTTATGGTTTCCTTTGCTGTGCAAAAGCTTTGAAGTTTCATTAGGTCCCATTTGTTTATTTTTGTTTTTATTTCCATTTCTCTAAGAGGTGGGTCAAAAAGAATCTTGCTGTGATTTATGTCCTAGAGTGTTCTGCCTATGTTTTCCTCTAAGAGTTCGATAGTGTCTGGCCTTACATTTAGGTCTTTAATCCATTTTGAGTTTATTTTTGTGTATGGCGTTAGGGAGTGTTCTAATTTCATTCTTTTACATGTAGCTGTCCAGTTTTCCCAGCACCACTTATTGAAGAGGCTGTCTTTTCGCCACTGTATATCCTTGCCTTCTTATCAAAGATAAGGTGACCATATGTGTGTGGGTTTATCTCTGGGCTTTCTATCCTGTTCCATTGATCTATATTTCTGTTTTTGTGCCAGTACCATACTGCCTTGATTACTGTAGCTTTGTAGTATAGTCTGAAGTCAGGGAGCCTGATTCCTCCAGCTCAGTTTTTCGTTCTCAAGATTGCTTTGGCTATTCGGGATCTTTTGTGTTTCCATACAAATTGTGTTCTACTTCTGTGAAAAATGCCAGTGGTAGTTTGATAAGGATTGCATTGAATCTGTAGATTGTTTTGGGTAGTAGAATCATTTTCACAATGTTGATTCTTTCAATCCAAGAACATGGTATATCTCTCCATCTATTTGTATCATCTTTAATTTCTTTCATCAGTGTCTTATAATTTTCTGCATACAGGTCTTTTGTCTCCTTAGGTAGGTTTATTCCTAGGTATTTTATTCTTTTTGTTGCAGTGGTAAATGGGAGTGCTTTCTTAATTTCACTTTCACATTTTTCATCATTAGTGTATAGGAATGCAAGAGATTTCTGTGCATTAATTTTGTGTCCTGCTACTTTAGGATTGTTTTCTTAATTACTCTTTCTGATACTTCATTATTAGTGTATAGAAACACAGCAGACTTTTATGTATTGATTCTGTATCCTGCAGCTTTACTGAATTCACTTATTTGTTTTAGGAGTTTTCTGATGGAATCTTTAGAGTTTTCTATATGTAATATCATGTCATCTGCAAACAGCGACTGTTTTACTTCTTCCCATCCAATTTGGATTTCTTTTATTTCTTTTTCTTGAATAATTGCTCTGGGTAGGATTCCCAATACTATGTTGAATAAAAGTTTCTGAAAATAGGCATCCTTCTCTGGCTCCTGATATTAGCAGAAAAGCTTTAAGCTTTCAACCATTGAGTAAGATGTTAGCTGTGGGCTTGTTATATATGTCCTTTACTGTGTTCCTCTCTACCCACTTTGTTGAGAGTTTTTATCATAAATGGGTGTTGAATTTTGTCAAATGCTTTTTCTGCATTTGTTGAGATGATCATATGATTTTTATCCTTCATTTTTTTTTTTGTTTTGCTTTTTTTGCGGTACGCAGGCCTCTCACTGTTGTGGCCTCTCCTGTTGCGGAGCACAGGCTCCGGAAGTGCAGGCTCATCAGCCATGGCTCACGGGCCCAGCTGCTCCACGGCATGTGGGATCCTCCCGGACTGGAGCACGAACCCGTGTCCCCCACATTGGCAGGTGGACTCTCAACCACTGCACCACCAGGGAAGCCCCTTCATTTTGTTAATGTTTTGTACCACATTGACTGATTTGCAGATGCTGAACCATCTTTCCATCCCTGGAATAAATCCCACTTGATCTTGGAGTATGAACCTTTTAATATATTGTTGAATTCAGTTTCCTAATATTTTGTTGAGCATTTTTGTATCTATGTTCATCAGGGAAATTGGCCTGTAATTTTCTTTCCTTGTGGCATTTTAAATTTTATTTATTTAGTTTTGGTTGCGTTGGGTCTATGTTGCTGTGTGTGGGCTTTCTCTAGTTGCGGCGAGTGGGGGCTACTCTTTGTTGCGGTGTGCAGGCTTCTCATTGTGGTGGCTTCTCTTGTTGCGGAGCATGGGCTCTAGGCGCACAGGCTTCAGTAGTTGTGGCACGTGGGCTCTAGAGCACAGGTCTTCAGTAGTTGTGGTGCATGGGCTTAGTTGCTTCACGACATGTAGGATCTTCCTGGACCAGTGCTCAAACTCATGTCCCGTGCATTGGCAGGCAGATTCTTAACCACTGCGCCACCAGGGAATCCTGTAGTGGCATTTTTGACTGGTTTTGATATTAGGGTAATGCAGGCCTTGTGAAATGAGTTTGGAAGACTTCCATTCTCTTCTATTTTTTTGGAAGAGTTTGAGAAGGATTGATATTAATTCTTTGAATGTTTGGTAGAATTCACCAGTGAAGCAATCTGGTCTTGGACTTTTGTTTGTTGGGAGGCTTTTGATTACTGATTTGATCACCTTATTTGTTATTGGTCTGTTCTGGTCTATTTCACCATGATTTGGACTTAGTAGGTAGTATGTTACTAGGAATTTATCCAGTATTTCTAGATTGTCCAATTTGTTAGCATATAATTCCTCATAGTACTCCCATAATCCTTTGTATTTCTGTGACATCAGTTGTAATATCTACTCTTTTATTTCTGATTTTGAGTCGTCTCCCTATTTTTTCTTGATGAATAATTCTTTACTAAAGTACCCAGCTTTCCAATTAACTCTAGGCAGTTAGCTTACAGATATGTCACTGTTGTGTATAATATGAATGTGAAATAATGCCTCTAGCAACAGTAACTTCAGACATAGACGATAGAACTCTTGTGTATACTTGCTTAAGAAATTTACTTTCCCAGAAAACTCCCTTCACGTCTTACTAGAACTTTTGGCATTGATGTATTAAATTACTTGGTCCTTGAAATCAGGGTACCTTTGGTCCTCTCCCAACTTTTTTAGCCATAAAGCTTTTTTCCTCAATCTTTTACTGGTCTTATAAGTGCTCCTAATAAGGATTGGAGGCTTTGTACTGAGATTGAGAATCTGAATTTATTGGGCATAATACCAGTGATGAAGTCAGGTAAGGAAGCCCTCACTGGATGCTTACTAGATACAGTGATGAATCCCTTTACATGATCAAATCACTTAGATGCTAGTTTAGTTTACCTCTCTGACAAATAGTCATACTTATGTGACTCACAAATTTGACTAGAGTTACTTGAGCTGTTCAAGTATTTAAAGGATAAATAAACATTTTGTGATAGCTTCTGATGATTGTTTTCCAATGTGTGTGTGTTTGTGTGTGTGTGTGTTGGTGAATAGTGAATGTTCAACCAAATCTTATCAGTGAGTAAATTGGCCCTGAAAATTGAATTGAGTTCAATTCAGTATGTACTTTGGGAGGAGCACGAACACTTTCCAGCCACTGGGGTGCTGGTTAAAGTCCTGTAGCAGGAATTTACAGGATGCCATTACAGCCAAAAAGTTGCTATCTAAATTTAACTCCTGGCATGAGCTTGTTCTGTAGCAAAATCTAACTGAAGAAAAGAAATTCTTGCTGAAGTTTCAACTACATTTTTAAAAGGAATTTACCTTGCAGAGAGTAAGACTGAAAAACATTTGAGTCACTTTGTAAAATAGGAATACAGTTATGTGTCCTTAATGATGGGGGTCATTGATAAATGTGTAATTAGCAAAATGAAAGCAAGAAGCTGCACTTTTCAGTTTGTTTTTTTACCCACTTTTCATGGCAGCCTGACTTGAATCACTGCCTGTCCTGTCCTCACAGAGCCTGTGAACTAGAGAAACACTCTGACATCCACCCACTTCTCTCTCATCTTTTGTTCTTGCAGAGTATGTCAGATGTGTAAACTTTGCTCTGATTGTGTGTTGTGGGCTCCTTAAATAAAACAATTTTGCAAGGGCAGATCATTGTTACCATACTGCATTTATGGCCACTAAGTTTCTACTCTGCTTAAAATCTTTGAGAGCGGCTCCTATTTCTATAATAAACATTACAGTCCTTGAGCCATTTTCAAGGATCTTCAGAAACAACGCACAAATGATTTGTCTTCCACAGTATGAACCTGCCATCCTAGCCCGCCCATGTGTGCTCACCATCCTACAAATACCTGATACCTAATCTTCTCATCTCATCCTCATTCGTGCTGTTCCTCTTTCTAGGAAGTCTCTCTACCCCTCCATCCTCACCTAGGTCCTTCTCATTCATTAAGACCCAGCTCCACTTTCTCCTCTTGGAAAACTCCCTTGACAACTTCAGGCCTGAGTGACATCCTCTTCTCAGAACTCTCATCACATTTGTTGTTAATGTTACTAAATTTTGCTCTTAATTGTCTACATTGTTTGCTTTTATTTCATATTATGTTGTTCTTGTCTCCCCAACTCAAAAGAGGTTTCTTGAGTACACAGGCAGTGTTTTAAAGCTCGTCTGGTTCCCCAGAAGCGTGTGACACAAGTCTGTGCATATTGTTGGTGGACACAATAAATGTTTGTTGATTAACGGACACTTTCCCACGTGAACATTTTCATTTTTATTTATTTATTTATTGAGATATAGTTGATTTACGATATTATAAAAGTTTCAGGTATACAAGTGATTCACAATTTTTTAAAGATTATACTCCGTTTATAGATATTATAAAATATTGGCTATATTCCCTGTTCTGTACAATCTATCCTTGTAGCTTATTTTATACATAATAGTTTGTACTTCTTAATCCCCTACCCTTATCTTGCCCCTCCCCCCTTTCCTCTCCCCACTGGCAACCACTAGTTTGTTCTATATATCTGTGAGTCTATTTCTTTTTTGATACATTCACTAGTGTGTTTTATTTTTTAAATTCCACATATAAGTGACAACATACAGTATTTATCTTTCTCTGACTTATTTCAGCAAGCATAATACCCTTTAAGTCCATCCATGTTGTTGCAAATGGCAACATTTCATTCTTTTTTATGGCTGAGTAGTATTCCATAGTATATTGTATACTATATCTTCTTTATCCATTCATCTGTTGATGGACACTTAGGTTGCTTCCATATCTTGGCTATTATAAATAATGCTCCTCTGAACATTGGGGTGTATGTATCTTTTCAAATTAGTGTTTTCATTTCTTGGGATATATGCCCAGGAGTGGGATTGCTGAATCATATGGTAGTTCTGTTTTTAGTTTTTTGAGGAACCTTTGTACTGTTCTCCATAGTGGCTGCACCAATTTACACTCCCACCAACAGTGTACAAGGGTTCCCTTTTCTTCACATCCTCACCAATATTTGTTATTCCACATGAACATTTTTTTTTTTTTTTTTTTTTGTGGTACGCGGGCCTCTCACTGTTGTGGCCTCTCCCGTTGCGGAGCACAGGCTCCGGACGCGCAGGCTCAGCGGCTCATGGCTCACAGGCCCAGCCGCTCCCACGGCATGTGGGATCTTCCCAGACCGGGGCACGAACCCATGTCCCCTGCATCAGCAGGCGGACTCTCAACCAGTGCGCCACCAGGGAAGCCCCACATGAACATTTTTAAAGACCTCATTGGCTTGAATTTTAGGGAATCATAATAGGTATTTGTTAAATGGATAAAATGAATGACGGATATGATTTTTTATTTATTTTCGCCACCCCCCCATCCCCATTCATGGCCAACCAGTTGAATGTATGATTCTCAGGCCAGGGATTTAATCTTCTTGTTCAACTTTGCATCCCCAGCACCTAGATCAGTGCGTAGGTCATATTAGATGCCCAATAAATATTTGTTGAATGAATCTTAAGCAAAATCACCCTGCATATATTAAATGCAATGTCTTGTGACATTTTGTATTTCTCTCATCTCAAATGCTTGAGCATTATAGGACTTAAATTGCCAAATATGTTAAGTTCCTACTGTCTTCAATTTTAAATCCAGTTTTCTGGTGATCTTTTAATGGCTCTGGGATTTCTGTCCCATGGACATAAGCAAGCAATTAACCAGTGTTGTTTGATAACAGCTGTGTGCAGAATCCAGGTTTTAGGTTGTTTTTATATTAAATTGGATTAGTTTAAAATATTTAAATGGCATTTATTAGCAAGTTCTCATAATTTCATATATTATTTTAAAAGAGATATATCTTTTTTTTAAAAAAAGATGAACTCCTCTGACTAACAAAACCAATCACATTTGTTGCTAGAGCTATGTTTGAAAGAGACAGGGTAGCACCTGTTTTTTTTTCTTTTTATGACCATATATATGCACTGAGGTGGGTCTTTTAATTGCTTTATGAAACAGAATAACTTGATTTACCTGCTTTTTGTAAAAGATAAATTTGTTACCCTGGGAATATTGTGAAAAAAATTCAATGAAACTTAAAAGAAAAGCTTAATGAAAAAGTTCTGCACATAGGTGAAATGTCCTTATTTTCACACTTATTTTTTTCAGACATAAAACTCAGTTTTCTATAGGATGCTTGTGAAATCATGGCTTCCATCTGCAGTGCTGAGGACCTCTCATATGCCTTAAAGAACTGGATTGGTGGACCACTAAGCTAAATATGTGAGGGAAATAGAACTTGAAGCAAATTAGAAAACTTGTAAGCTTTTAAGCCTTGTTAGCCTGCCAATTCAAGCAGCATGTAGCAGGCGTGTCATATATTCGTAGAGCCAAAATAAATGGCCACAAGGAATTCCTTGTGGTAATACAGATGTAAGGAAAGCTTAAAATGGAAAGAAAGAAAACATTGTTTTCATTGTTTATTCCGGAGGTCGATAAATACATTTAAAGAAATGCCTCTTCAGATATTGCTTTAGGTGCCAAAGAGCGTCTTTGTGATCTTCTGGACCAGACACTGGCAATGTTTCTATGTTATGTGCTGGCTTGTGAAGGGAAGGCAAAAGAAAGGAGGAGACGAGGAAAGTGTAAGAAAAAGTGGGACAAAAGTAACTGCTGGCAGTGGCCTTGCAAGCCACTCTGGAACAAGGTACTATTTCCATTATATCAGTAGAAAATATTTATTTATTTTGTTTTACCATCAAGAACAATTCCATGAGAAAATGTTTGAATCCTTAAAAATATAGATAATCTACTTAATAATGAATCTAGTGTGTATGTAATTTTAAAGTAAAAACTTTTTTTAAATTGAAGTATAGCTGATTTACAATGTTGTGTTCGTTTCTGGTGTACAGCAAGGTGATTCAGGTGTGTGTGTATATATATTCTTTTCCACTATAGCTTACTATAAGGTATTAGATATAGTTCGCTATGCTATAGAGTAGGACCTTGTGTTTATCTGTTTTATATATAGTAGTTTGTATCTGCTAACCCCAAACTCCTAATTTCTCTCTCCCCCTCCCTTTCCCCTTTGGTAACCATAAGTTTTTTTTCTGTGTCTGTGAGTCTGGTTCTGTTTTGTAAATAAGAAGTTCATTTGTATCATATTTTAGATTCCACATATAAGTGATATCATATGATATTTGTCTTTCTCTGTCTGATATTTCACTTAATATGCTATTCCCTGGGTCCATCCATGTTGCTGCAAATGGGTATATTTCATTCTTTTTTATGGCTCAGTAGTGTTCCATTATATATATATATATATATATATATATATATATATATATATACACACACACACACACACACCACATTTTCTTTGTCCAGTCATCAGTTGATGGGCCCTTAGATTGTTTCCATGTCTTGGCTATTGCAAATGGTGCTGCAATGAGACTGTCTTCTCACCATTGTATATTCTTGCCTCCTTTGTCAAAAATTAATTGACTGTAAGTGTGTCGGTTTATTTCTGGGCTCTATTCTGTTCCATTGATCCATATGTCTGTTTTTTGTGTCAATATCATGCTTTTTGATTACTGTAGCTTTATAGTATAGCCTAAAGTCAGGGAGAACGATGCCTCCTGCTTTGTTCTTTTTCCTCAGGATTGCTTTGGCAATTTAGGGTCTTTTATGGTTCCATATGAATTTTAGGATTATTTGTTCCAGTTCTGTGAAAAATGTCATGGATATTTTGATAGGGATCACATTAAATCTGTAGATTTCTTTGGGTAGTATGGTCATTTTAACAAGATTAATTCTTCCAGTCCAAGAACATGGGATATCTTTCTGTTTCTTTAAATCATCTTCAATTCCCTTTATCAATGTTTTATAGTTCTCAACATATAAGTCTTTTAACTTCCTTGGTCAGGTTTATTCCTAAATGTTTTTAATGTGATTTTTAAAAGGGATTGTTTTCTTGAAGTAAAAACATTTTTTATTTTCCTTATGTTATATCTAATATAGAATTTTTGTAAAGGAGCATTAATTAAAATTCAAAAATAACTCTTTTACTTTCAAGGAAAAATATGTACTTCGGGGATGTTTCTTGTTTCTTCCTATGGCTCAAAGTGAAATCTCCTTCACCCCACTCCCAGTTCAGTTTCATCACACTGATTCTTGGGCAAAAACATTCCAAAAATTAACCTACTATCCAAAGATATAGAGAAAAGTCATTTGGTTATCTCATATTTTTACTCTAAATCCAAGATCTTTCTGTTACCAAAAGAGCAGGAATAGACCATTCTTTATCGAAACTGAGTGCTCTATATATCAAGAATTGCAGGTATTAACATTTCAATTTGAAAGCTAGAATTATGAGAAAATACTCAACTTTACAGATCTGATAGATATGAAACTGACAGAGGTGACCAAAGCTCAGCCAGCCTAGAGGATGCTCAACTGACAAAACTCCTTGCTTGGAAGTGTTAAGTTACCATTTAATCTTTGACCTTTCGAAGTAAGAATCCTGAGAAATGCTGTCATGCTCTAACTTCCAATGAGAAGATAGAGTCAGCAAAACTAAGTAAAACATGATCTCTACTTTTATGGAATTTACAGTCTGATAAGGGAGAAAACTTAAGGGCCTATAATAAGAATGTGATCTGTGCCATAAGGGAGACACAGTATCATGACATGACTAAGAAGGTGGGCTCTGGTCGCAGACTGCCTGGGTTTGAACCATGGCTTGAGGGTAGCTACATGAATTTGTGCAAGACTTAACCCTTCTCCACCTCTGTTTCCCCATCTGTAAAATGGGAACAGTAGTACTGTCTTCAAGAGGAGTCCGGAGAGCAGTAAGACTTGGTGTGGTAATTTCTGGGGTGTTCCTTTTAGTGACTCGTTTCTATGCAATAGTGTTTGAGTGTGTGTTTAAGAGTATTGTTACGTTAGAGTGCTTGGTGTACCATTCATGGGAGAATGAGAGAGCTGTGTTGGAATCAGAATACCTAGAGTCTGCTTCCACCCCTTCATAAACTCTCATAATCATTTCTCTTTGCTATGACTTTGGTTTCTTCTCTATTTAAATGAGCATAGGAAGTTCTACGACAGCAGGGACCTTATCAGTCTTGTTCCACATCTAGAACGGTGCTCGGCATATAGTGGATGTGGATAAATGTTGGTGCAGCACAACTCAGGAATATTATGAAGATGGCACTGCAACAGGCATGAACGTAATTTTGAGAAGGAATCATAAGTACTACACAGAAATGACTGGCTTTCGTTGTTTAAGATTCCCAAGAGAGACAAGAGATAAGAAATGATCACTGCTACATTTCTCTGCCAGGATCTAAGCATGAGATTTAGAGTCAGAGGATCTTGCCTGGAGCCATGGTTCTACCACTTAAGGCTTTGTAACTTCAGATAAGTAATTTAGCTTCCTTGAGCTTCATTTCCTTCATTGGTCTTTTTGGGTTATCACCCATGGTTTAGAGTATTTTTTAGAGCTCCAAAGATCAATGAAATAAAAACACTTGCAAGCTGCGAATACCATACAAGTACAAATGTACTAAGAAATGGTAACTTCATGTTCTACATTAGAGGACTATAAATCATGAAAAGCAAACTCGTATTCCTATTACTCAAGTCTAAAGTAGTGAAGATAAAGTTGTATTGTCCCCCAAACAAAGTTGATCTTTGAAATGGACCCCCCTCCCTGTCTTTTATACAGAGATGAGCAGCGCGGCAGGACGGAACATCTCTCCACTGTCACACCAGCTCTTTTTAGTTGTTGCACCTAGCTTCTTCTGTGCCAGCACCAAAAATAGTTCCAGTTTGAAGGAAGACATGCAGATATGTGCTGGCTAGAACTGTTTTGAGGAGCTGGCCAGGGTCCCATCAGAGGTTACAGGTCAATTTTAAAAATGAAGAAAATTCCTTCTCCCATTCCCCCTGTCTTACATAAAATGCATGGCCAGAGTTCAATTCCTGTTTGTATTTTTTCATTTGTAAAAGTTTAAAATTCAAATTTATTATTTGTTTCTATACTTGATAGACCTCTGTAGAAAAATCTTTCTCCAGACCCTCACTCACCGTTTATGTTCTGAGGAAAAAACCCATTTTTTATATATATATATATATATTTCTTTTTCATTATTTTTCTTTCAAATGTGTTCAGGCAGCCCATGTAATTTAGTTATAGGATTAAATTTGAATATATCTTTAAATCTAAACTTACAAACTCACAGAACATACTCTTTTATTAGAGTACTTTCTATAATACAAGCGTGGAAATGAATTTATTCTTGAAATTCAACTTCAGAACACTACTTAGAAGAATGTGTGTCTAAGAAGAATCTAAGAAAGAAAAGATTGGGGTAGCCAATTCCATCACTTATGAAGCTTTTTTTTTTTTTGGTTGTCATGTCTCTTTAGACTTAAAAAAATAGCTTTATTGATATATAATTCACATATTATCCAATTCACTCATTTAAAGTATACAGTTTAGTGAATGGGCTTTGGTATATTCAAAAAATTGTGCAACCATCACCACTGTCTAATTCCAGAATATTTTCGTCACCCCCAAAGGAGACCCCATACACATTCAGCAGTTGCTCCACTTTCTCCCCTTCCCCAGGCCCTCACAACCACTAATTTGCTTTCTGACTCTATGGATTTACCTATTCTGGATATTTAATATAAATGGAACCATACAATATGTGGCCGCTGTGACTGGCTTCTTCCACTTAGCATCATTTTTGGGGGGGTTCATTCGTGTTGTGGCATGTGTCAGTACTTTATTCCTTTTTATGGTAGAGTAATATTTCATTGTGTTGACGTATCACATTTTGTGTATCCACTCATCCGCTGATGGACACTTGGATTGTTTCTATCTCTTGGCGATTGTGAATAGTGCTGCTATGAACATGAGTGTACACATATGTCTTCGAGATCCTGCTTAACATTTTGAGGAACTGTTATACTGCTGCAGCAGCTGCACTATTTTACATTCCCACCAGCAATGTACGATAGTTTCAATTTTTCTTCTTTTTTTTTTCTTATTTTTTGCGGTATGCGGGCCTCTCACTGTTGTGGCCTCTCCCGTTGCGGAGCACAGGGGGTCCGGATGCGCAGGCTCAGTGTCCATGGCTCACGGGCGCAGCCGCTCCGCGGCATGTGGGATCTTCCCGGACTGGGGCACGAACCTGTGTCCCCTGCATCGGCAGGCGGACTGTCAACCACTGCGCCACCAGGGAAACCCCTCCAATTTTTCTTTTTTATTGTAGCTATCCTAATGGGTGTGAAGTGGTATCACATTGTGATTTTCATTTGCATTTCCCCCATCTGGCTGTTTAAAATAGATATATATTTTAAATATTTTTAGAGGTCATTCACCTGGCAACCTTAACCCTCTAGAACGTGGTCCTGAATGGAACATACTGCAAAAGGGTTTCCAAACCAGTAAGAGTAGTCACAGACCTTCTGCGTGAAAGCCCTGCACTTTGCCCGCAGGCCCCTCATACAGTGAGTAACTAACTCTTATTCAACGCTCATGATTAGCTATTATGTATTCCAGAAAGGAGCTGGACAATCCACCATGGCAGATATTGTGGCAGGAAGGGAAGTGACAGTAGAAGTGACAATTAACAATCTGCCACTGAAAGAGAACTGTAATACTTACCAGGGCATTTTATGACCCCATGTCTTCAACCAGAGCCCAAATTATGTTCAGTATTTTTTAAGAAGGCAAAGCTACATATAATACATTTTAGAAATATTTCCATGAAGAATGACTTAGAGAAACACGTTTTGCTCTTAACTGGATAAGCCTGCATGAATTTTCTATATACTTAATTTCCTAATGGTATCTGAAAAATTAGGTGATATTGAGTTTCATCTTGAATGCGTAAAGAATAAAGCAAAAATTCAGATTCTGTAAAATTATTGAAGAAACTGTTTAAAAAAGTAAATGAAATGTCTTCAAGAACTTTAATTCTACTTTTTTGATGAAGTTAACAATTAGTTTGATTTGTCTGATACTCAGAGCTTACTTTTGCTTTAGAAAATCCCTGTTATTTTGGTATGTGTTCATGGCATAATGCCAATAAATTAACATTTAATCTATCTTCTCAGCTGAGTTCCTAGAAATTGTTGCTGGTCGACACTGGTTTAAAGTACAAACCCTAAAGCTGCACAGTATTTAATGTATGAACAGTGCTTTCGATCTCACTTATTTGTCCATGCTGAAACCTCCTTCTGAGTTGTTCCAATATCCCTTCATAAAGACTAAGAACTAATAGAGCATACATAGAAAAAAAAATCCAACATCTTTTCAAAGGATTTCTTTCTTGATCTGAAGCACATTTTACATTTCACAGTCTCTCCCCTACCTCATTTGCAGTGGGTCTCCAGCTTGTTATGTCATATCTGTTTTGTGTGATCATCAACAATTACATTTCAAATACACAGTTACCTCTTGGAGCATCTTAAATTTTCCTAGCAATTTCTGTTTTCTGGATTTTGAGAGCAGATCATCAAGCCTTCGATCAGATCATAGTAAAGCCAGTTTAATGGCAGGTCTTTGGTAGCCTCTAAAACCTGAAGACACACAGGTGGATCATGACTACATAAAGCGCTGACATGTCAGGCTCTTTCTGTGCAGTGGACCCCTGAATGAATTTCTGCCCCCAAACAGACCAAAATGAAATAATCTTTTTTTTCTTTTTAATTGGGTTGTTGCCCAGTCTCGTATTTCAACAGTAAATCGAAGTGGTTGCTTCCTTTTACTATGTACCGTTCTATACTGGGAAATGCCCTTTTTATTGACAATGGCTGACTGTCTCCTATGTTGCACTGTCAGTATCTAGATGCTTCCTGTTTTAAAGAGGATATATTACTACTTTTCCAAATCTAGAGTTTAAAACGGAAGCAATGTGTTATATTAGCTAATTTTATTTTATTTTATTTTTTGCAGGTTTCTGGAAAGTGCCTTTTCTGAAAACTCTGCTGATTGGATTCCACTTTCGAGCTGCCTCTTTATAAAACCCTCTCCCTACCACCATCACTGCCACCTCTCCCCGCCCCACCCCCGCAAAAAAACCCTGGTGTGCTTGTAGTTCATTCTCAGCAACTCGTTCATTCTTTTTTTCTTTGATTCTCAATTTTCATAGTCATTTTTCCTCCTCCCGATTTTGCAGCAAAAACAAAAAAAAAAAATTGCAGTTGTAACATCCTATTAATCTTTAAAGCCAAGAGATAGGTAAAAAAACTTTTCTCCCCTTGACTTGAGACCATTCCACACATTGACAGGCAGCCAGCAGCATATGCTTTTTGCAAGAATAATTGAAAATATCAACTGGAGAGCACAGAATCCTTTTGAAACTCTGCCAGTTATTTGAAGTAACTTCAGCAGAGGAAAAAAATAAAGCACTCAATATCTTAACCTTGACGGATGCCTTCTTAGGACTTGGTCTCTAATTTGATTTTTAGTTATTCTGATACGATTTTTATTTTATAGTGGGCTTTTTGTTTGACTAGACCACCAAATTTCACTTAAATGAAAACTTAAGTGCTAACAAAGAAACCTTTCACCAAAGCAACCAGTTATCTCTTCACATTTAGCTTGAATTTATTTTTAACCTTTCAACAACAGCAGTAATAGTGTTGTAGAGAGGGTGCACTTGATTTTAACTTTGCTTTCAATATGACGGCTGTCAATGTTGCCCTGGTTCGTGATACCAAGTGGCTGACTTTGGAAGTCTGTAGAGAATTTCAGAGAGGAACCTGCTCTCGAGCTGATGCAGATTGCAAGTTTGCCCATCCGCCAAGAGTTTGCCATGTGGAAAATGGTCGTGTGATGGCTTGTTTTGATTCTTTAAAGGTGAGTCTCATCTAAATGCACATCATTTTTAATTGAAACTTGTTGATTTCTCTGGGTTTTTTTTGAAATATGTTGTGCCTTGAAATTAGTCAAGTTAATGATAGCATGAAAGCAGTAAGTTTGTTTGTTTTTTAAGACAGGATGTAGACTTTGTAGAACTAAGCCAGACTAAAGCTCACCAATCAAAGCTCACTGACCGAGATAGATAGACTTAAATAAAAAAAAATTCAAAAATTTTTGTAGGAGTGAGAAGTTGTAGCCTTGCTGTACTTTACGTCTGTGTATATTATTTAGATTTTAATACAGTGGTCATAGTCCTCAACATAGAGAAGTCCTTCACTGAAATATAGCTTATTATCTATATTATCAAAATATACTTGGCAGGGACCAATCAGAGGATAAATAAAGTCAGACAGAGAAAGTATAAGGTGAAAATCTCACCATCCAGGAGGAAAATGATGGCATTTTGAATTTTCTTACTTAAAGGATATTTTGAACCTTTAACTTAAACATATTTGCTACAAAACTAGGTTCATGTAATTTTCTTCCTGAGCAACTGATTGACCAATTTCATATTTGTGAGCACATTTTATAAGGATAGGTCTATTGCCAAGGTCATCAAACCTGAATATTATGTACATGAGTATAAACAAAATATGAGGACAGGTGAGATATTATGTAGAATAGAACATATATGATTGCAGAACGAAAAATGCACTGATTTTCATGTTTTATCCATGGTTATCCTTAAATTAAGCATAAACGTACAAATTAAAGTATAGGAGTAAAAAATAATAATAGAATCCTCGTTGAATTAGTAAGATTTGCTATGATTCATTTCAGATTTTTTTTCAAACTATGTTAAAATGGATATGGGGGGAAATGAATTAACCTTAAAAACCGTTTGAATTTCTTTTTTTCTTAACACCTTTATTGGAGTATAATTGCTTTACAATGGTGTGTTAGTTTCTGCTTTACAACAAAATGAATCAGTTATATATATACATATGTTCCCATATCTCTTCCCTCTTGCATCTCCCTCCCTCCTAGCCTCCCTATCCCACCCCTCCAGGCAGTCACAAAGCACGGAACTGATCTCCCTGTGCTATGCGGCTGCTTCCCACTAGCTATCTACCTTACGTTTGGTAGTGTATATATGTCCATGCCACTCTCTCGCTTTGTCAAAGCTTACCCTTCCCCCTCCCCATATCCTCAAGTCCATTCTCTAGTAGGTCTATGTCTTTATTCCTGTCTTACCCCCAGGTTCTACATGACATTTTTTCCCCTTAAATTCCATATATATGTGTTAGCGTACAGTATTTGTCTTTCTCTTTCTGACTTACTTCAGGCTGTATGACAGACTCTAGGTCCATCCACCTCATTACAATAGCTCAATTTCGTTTCTTTTTATGGCTGAGTAATATTCCGTTGTATATATGTGCCACACCTTCTTTATCCATTCATCCGAAGATGGGCACTTAGGTTGTTTCCATCTCCAGGCTATTGTAAATAGAGCTGCAATGAACATTTTGGCACATGACTCTTTTTGAATTATGGTTTTCTCAGGGTATATGCCCAGTAGTGGGATTGCTGGGTCATATGATTATTCTATTTGTAGTTTTTTAAGGAACCTCCGTACTGTTTTCCACAGTGGCTGTATCAAGTTACATTCCCACCAACAGTGCAAGAGGGTTCCCTTTTCTCCACACCCTCTCCAGCGTTTATTGTTTGTAGATTTTTTGATGATGGCCATTCTGACTGGTGTGAGATGATACCTCATTGTAGTTTTGATTTGCATTTCTCTAATGATTAGTGATGTTGAGAATTCTTTCATGTGTTTGTTGGCAGTCTGTATATCTTCTTTGGAGAAATGTCTATTTAGGTCTTCGGCCCATTTTTGGATTGGGTTGTTTGTTTTTTTGTTATTAAGCTCCATGAGCTGCTTATAAATTTTGGAGATTAATCCTTTGTCAGTTGCTTCATTTGCAAATATTTTCTCCCATTTTGAGGGTTGTCTTTTCATCTTCTTTATGGTTTCCTTTGCTGTGCAAAAGCTTTGAAGTTTCATTAGGTCCCATTTGTTTATTTTTGTTTTTATTTCCATTTCTCTAGGAGGTGGGTCAAAAAGGATGTTGCTGTGATTTATGTCATAGAGTGTCCTGCCTATGTTTTCCTCTAAGAGTTTGATAGTTTCTGGCCTTACCTTTAGGTCTTTAATCCATTTTGAGTTTATTTTTGTGTATGGTGTTAGGGAGTGATCTAATCTCATATTTTACATGTACCTGTCCAGTTTTCCCAGCACCACTTATTGAAGAGGCTGTCCTTTCTCCACTGTACATTCCTGCCTCCTTTATCAAAGATAAGGTGACCATATGTGCGTGGGTTTCTCTCTGGGCTTTCTATCCTGTTCCATTGATCTATATTTCTGTTCTGTGCCAGTACCATACTGTCTTGATTACTGTATCTTTGTAGTATAGTCTGAAGTCAGGGATCCTGATTCCTCCAGCTCCGTTTTTCATTCTCACAATGTTGATTCTTCCAATCCAAGAACATGGTATATCTCTCCATCTATTTGTATCATCTTTAATTTCTTTCATCAGTGTCTTATACTTTTCTGCATACAGGTCTTTTGTCTCCTTAGGTAGGTTTTTTCCTAGATATTTTTTCTTTTTGTTGCAATGGTAAATGGGAGTGTTTTCTTGATTTCACTTTCAGATTTTTCATCATTAGTGTATAGGAATGCCAGAGATTTCTGGGCATTAATTTTGTATCCTGCTACTTTACCAAATTCATTGATTAGCTCTAGTAGTTTTCTGGTAGCAGCTTTAGGATTCTCTATGTATAATGTCATGTCATCTGCAAACACTGACAGCTTTACTTCTTCTTTTCCAATTTGGATTCCTTTTATTTCCTTTTCTTCTCTGATTGCTGTGGCTAAAACTTCCAAAACTATGTTGAATAAGAGTGGTGAGAGTGGGCAACCTTGTCTTGTTCCTGATCTTAGTGGAAATGCTTTCCGTTTTTCACCATTGAGGACAATGTTGGCTGTGGGTTTGTCATATATGGCCTTTATTATGTTGAGGAAAGTTCCCTCTATGCCTGCTTTCTGGAGGGTTTTTATCATAAATGGGTGTTGAATTTTGTCGAAAGCTTTTTCTGCATCTATTGAGATGATCATATGGTTTTTCTCCTTCAATTTGTTGATATGGTTTATCACATTGATTGATTTGCGTATATTGAAGAATCCTTGCATTCCCGGGATAAACCCCACTTGATCATGGTGTATGATCCTTTTAATGTGCTGTTGGATTCTGTTTGCTAGTATTTTGTTGAGAATTTTTGCATCTATGTTCATCAGTGATATTGGCCTGTAGTTTTCTTTCTGTGTGACATCCTTGTCTGGTTTTGGTATCAAGGTGATGGTGGCCTCGTAGAATGAGTTTGGGAGTGTTCCTCCCTCTGCCATATTGTAGAAGAGTTTGAAAAGGATAGGTGTTAGCTCTTCTCTAAATGTTTGATAGAATTCGCCTGTGAAGCCATCTGGTCCTGGGCTTTTGTTTGTTGGAAGATTTTTAATCAGTTTCAATTACAGTGCTTGTGATTGGTCTGTTCATATTTTCTATTTCTTCCTGATTCAGTCTCGGCAGGTTGTGCATTTCTAAGAATTTGTCCATTTCTTCCAGGTTGTCCATTTGATTGGCATAGAGTTGCTTGTAGTAATCTCTCATGATCTTTTGCATTTCTGCAGTGTCAGTTGTTACTTCTCCTTTTTCATTTCTAATTCTATTGATTTGAGTCTTCTCCCTTTTTTTCCTGATGAGTCTGGCTAATGGTTTATCTATTTTGTTTATCTTCTCAAAGAACCAGCTTTTAGTTTTATTGATCTTTGCTATCGTTTCCTTCATTTCTTTTTCATTTATTTCTGATCTGATTTTTATGATTTCTTTCCTTCTGATAAATTTGGGGTTTTTTGTTCTTCTTTCTCTAATTGCTTGAGGTGCAAGGTTAGGTTGTTTATTCGAGATGTTTCCTGTTTCTTAAGGTGGGCTTGTATTGCTATAAACTTCCCTCTTAGAACTGCTTTTGCTCATCCCATAGATTTTGGGGCATCGTGTCTCCATTGTCATTTGTTTCTAGGTAGTTTTTAATTTCCTCTTTGATTTCTTCAGTGATCACTTCGTTATTAAGTAGTGTATTGTTTAGCCTCCATGTGTTTGTATTTTTTACAGGTCTTTTCCTGTAATTGATGTCTTGTCTCATAGCGTTGCGGTCGGAAAAGATACTTGATACAATTTCAATTTTCTTAAATTTACCAAGGCTTGATTTGTGACCCAAGATATGATCTATCCTGGAGAATGTTCCATGAGCACTTGAGAAAAATGTGTATTCTGTTGTTTTTGGATGGAATGTCCTATGAATATCAGTTAAGTCCATCTTGTTTAATGTGTCATTTAAAGCTTGTGTTTCCTTATTTATTTTCATTTTGGATGATCTGTCCATTGGTGAAAGTGGGGTGTTGAAGTCCCCTACTATGAATGTGTTACTGTCCATTTCCCCTTTTATGGCTGTTAGTATTTGCCTTATGTATTGAGGTGCTCCTGTGTTGGATGCATAAATATTTACAATTGTTATATCTTCTTGGATCGATCCCTTGATCATTATGTAGTGTCCTTCTTTGTCTCTTTTAATAGTCTTTATTTTAAAGTCTATTTTGTCTGATGTGAGAATTGCTACTCCAGCTTTCTTTTGGTTTCCATTTGCATGAAATATCTTTTTCCATCCCCTCAGTTTCAGTCTGTATGTGTCTCTAGGTCTGAAGTGGGTCTCTTGTAGACTGCAAATATATGGGTCTTGTTTTTGTATCCATTCAGCCAATCTGTGTCTTGTGGTGGGAGCATTTAGTCCATTTACATTTAAGGTAATTATCGATATGTATGTTCCTATTCCCATTTTCTTAATTGTTTTGGGTTCGTTATTGTAGGTCTTTTCCTTCTCTTGTGTTTCTTGCCTAGAGAAGTTCCTTTAGCAGTTGTTGTAGAGCTGGTTTGGTGGTGCTGAACTCTCTCAGCTTTTGCTTGTCTGTAAAGGTTTTAATTTCTCCATCAAATCTGAATGAGATCCATGCTGGGTAGAATAATCTTGGTTGCAGATTTTTCTCCTTCATTACTTTAAATATGTTTTGCCAGTCCCTTTTGGCTTGCAGAGTTTCTGCTGAAAGATCAGCTGTTAACCTTATGGGGATTCCCTTGTGTGTTATTTGTTGTTTTTCCCTTGCTGCTTTTAATATGTTTTCTTTGTATTTAATTTTTGACAGTTTGATTAATATGTGTCTTGGCATTTTCCTCCTTGGATTTATCCTGTATGGGACTCTCTGTGCTTCCTAGACTTGATTAACTATTTCTTTCCCATATTAGGGAAGTTTTCAACTATAATCTCTTCAAATATTTTCTCAGTCCCTTTCTTTTTCTCTTGTTCTTCTGGAACCCCTATAATTCGAATGTTGGTGCCTTTAATGTTCTCCCAGAGGTCTCTGCGACTGTCCTCAGTTCTTTTCATTCTTTTTTCTTTATGTTGCTCTGCAGTAGTTATTTCTACTATTTTATTTTCCAGGTCATTTATCCGTTCTTCTGCCTCAGTTATTCTGCTCTTGATCCCATCTAGAGTATTTTTAATTTCATTTATTTTGCTGTTCATTGTTGTTTGTTTCATCTTTAGTTCTTCTAGGTCCTTGTTAAATGTTTCTTGCATTTTGTCTATTCTATTTCCAGGATTTTGGATCATCTTTACTATCATTATTCTGAATTCTTTTTCAGGTAGACTGCCTATTTCCTCTTCATTTGTTACGTCTGGTGGGTTTTTATCTTGCTCCTTCATCTACTGTGTGTTTTTCTGTCTTCTCATTTTGCTTATCTTACTGTGTTTGGGGTCTCCTTCTTGCAGGCTGTAGGTTCGTAGTTCCCGTTGTTTTTGGTGTCTGTCCCCAGTGGCTAAGGTTGGTTCAGTGGGTTGTGTAGGCTTCCTGGTGGAGGGGACTAGTGCCTGTGTTCTGGTGGATGACGCTGGATCTTGTCTTTCTGGTGTGCAGGTCCACGTCTGGTGGTGTGTTTTGGGGTGTCTGTGGACTTTTTATGATTTTAGGCAGCCTCTGTGCTAATGGGTGGGGTTGTGTTCCTGTCTTGCTAGTTGTTTGGCATAGGGTGTCCGGCACTGTAGCTTGCTGGTCGTTGAGTGAAGCTTGGTGCTGGTGTTGAGATGGAGATCTCTGGGAGATTTTCGCCGTTTGATATTATGTGGAGCTGGGAGGTCTCTTGTGGACCAGTGTCCTGAAGTTGGCTTTCCCACCTCAGAGGCACAGCACTGACTCCTGGCTGCAGCACTAAGATCCTTTCATCCACATGGCTCAGAATAAAAGGGAGAAAAATTAGAAAGAAAGTATTAGTAGAAGTAGAAAGAAAGAAAGGATGGAGAGAGGGAGGGAGGAAGGAAGGAGGGAAGGAAGGAAAAAAAGAAAGAAGATAAGGTAAAATAAAGTAAGATAAACTATAATAAAGTTATTAAAATAAAAAAAATTAAGAGAAAAACAAAAATAAAACGGACGTATAGAACCCTAGGACAAATGGTGGAAGCAAAGCTATACAGACAAAGTCTCACACAGAAGCATACACATACACACTCACAAAAAGAGGAAAAGGGGAAAAAATCATAAATCTAGCTCTCAAAGTTCACCTCCTTAATTTGGGATGATTCGTTGTCTAAAGGAGGGAAGGAAGGAAAGAAAGAACGAATATAAAGTAAAATAAAGTTATTAAAATAAAAGGTAATTATCAAGAAAAAAAAATTTTTTTAAACCGGATGGATAGAACCCTTGGACAAATGGTGGAAGCAAAGCTATACAGACAAAATCTCACACAGAAGCATACACCTACACACTCACAAAAAGAGGAAAAGGGGGAAAAATCATAACTCTTGCTCTCAAAGTCCACCTCCTTAATTTGGGATGATTCGTTGTCTATTCATGTATTCCACAGATGCAGGGTACATCAAGTTGACTGTGGAGAGTTAATCCGCTGCTCCTGAGGCTGCTGGGAGAGATTTCCCTTTCTCTTCTTTGTTCTCACAGCTCCCAGGGGCTCAGCTTTGGATTTGGCCCTGCCTCTGCGTGTAGGTCGCTGGAGGGTGTCTGTTCTTTGCTCGGACAGAACGGGGTTAAAGGAGACGCTGATTTGGGGTCTCTGGCTCACTCAGGCCGTGGGGAGGAAGGGGCACGTACTGCGGGGCGAGCCTGCGGCGGCAGAGGCCGGCGTGACATTGTACCAGACTGAGGCGTGCCATGCGTTCTCCCGGGGAAGTTGTCCCTGGATCCCGGGACCCTGGCAGTGGCGGGCTGCACAGGCTCCCGGAAGGGGGGTGTGGTTAGTGACCTGTGCCCTTACACAGGCTTCTTGGTGGTGGCAGCATCAGCCTTAGCGTCTCGTGCCCGTCTCTGTGGTCCGCGCTTTTAGCTGCGGCTCGCGCCCGTCTCTGGAGCTCCTTAAAGCAGCGTTCTTAATCCCCTCTCCTCGCGCACCAGGAAACAAAGTGGGAAGAAAAAGTCTCTTGCCTCGTCGGCAGGTCCAGACTTTTTCCCGGACTCCCTCCCAGCTAGGCGTGGTGCACTAACGCCGTGCAGGCTGTGTTCATGCCGCCAACCCCAGTCCTCTCCCTGCGCTCTGACCAAAGCACCCCTGTTGCTGTGCTCTCCTCTGCGTCTCCGAAGCTTTCCCCCTTTGCCACCCACAGTCTCCACCCGTGAAGGGGCTTCCTAGTGTGTGGAAACCTTTCCTCCTTCATGGCTCCCTCCCACTGGTGCAGGTCCCTTCCCTATCCTTTTGTCTCTGTTTATTATTTTTTCTTTTGCCCTACCCAGGTACGTGGGGGGTTTCTTGCCTTTTGGGAGGTCTGAGGTCTTCTGCCAGCGTTCAGTAGGTGTTCTGTAGGAGTTGTTCCACGTGTAGATGTATTTCTCGTGTATCTCTGGGGAAGAAGGTGATCTCCACGTCTAACTCTTTCGCCATCTTGCCCGACGAAGCCTCAATTTCTTGATATTGTTTTATCCTCACCATGACCTATTTTACCTCGTTCACATTTTTATTTATGGCTGCTTTGGCTAATAGAGATGCATTCCTTCATGTGATCATTTATTCAGAAAACATTTTATCATGATATCCTACTTAAGTAGTTACTTTTGCTTATTTCGTGGTTGCTAGTTTTTGTTGCAGACCATTCCAGTTCAAGAATGGGAACTAGTTATAAAGATAATGGCAATTCCTAACATTGAAAATGTCTGAATTGCTCTTTTTTGTAGCAGATATTATGACTAAAGGGCTTATTCTGTTTTCTTCATTTCATTTTCATTCAGGTTTCACCTACAATTATTTTATGTATTATTTAAATCTTCTGTGTATTACTTAAATCAAGGACTGTGCAGTGCCTTAAATGGAAAAGAGCTCTGGACTAGTTCAAGAGGGACAAAAGGAGATGTCTTTTAGCCAGTTCGTATAGAGTGTCCAGCACTGCACTAGTCACTTTACAAATCTTGTTTCAGGAGTCCCAGCCCCACTACTGTTTTTGACTTTAGCTACTTAATCTGACAGAGCTTGAGTTGCTTCATCTGTAATGCATGGGTAATTCTTCTCTACCTAACTTCCATGAATATTGTGGAGATTCCAATGAGATAACATAAATGAAAAGCCATGTATCACTATAAAAGTGAATTAAGGACTTCCCTGGCAGTCCAGTGGTTAGGAATCGGTGCTTTGACTGCATGGCCCCGGGTTTAGTCCCTGGTTGGGGAAGATCCTGCAAGCCGCATAACGTGCCCCCCCCCAAAAAAGTGAATTAAATGAAAAGTTATCTTCTTACTATTAACTAAGGTGCTTATTTTAGGAGTTCTTCAAAACAGTTCTATTTAGTTAGGGTTTTATTATCTAAAACTACACATTCATGTTTCAAATGGACATGCCCACATCCAGTTGCCATGAGTGTGATGTTAGTTCTTCAAGCTAAGTATCACTATTTTTATGGCTTACTCTTAGATATAGAGTTCCTTGCAGGCTTTGTAAATTCTGTCTTTTCAGGTGTCTGGCGGAAAGAGATGTGTGATATTACTAATCATTGATATACTTCAGATCAGTTCTCCCATTTAAAGGCAAAAGAATGCCATAATGGAAACATTTTGAAGAAAAGTAATATGGAACATGATTGTTAACAAAATGCATACTGCACTACCACTTTAAAGCTTGGAAAATGTTTAATTCAGAGACTACATAGATAATGGCCAATGAATAGTAATAAGCCACTTAATTATTTAAATACACGGTCTACTCAGTATATCCAGTGTTTTTAAAATAATTTTTGATATGTTAAAATCTTGATGACCAGTCGCACAAGATAAAGATGATTTACATAATCCTTACATTCTCAAATTTTAATGAAAATCTTAGTATTTGAAACATACAGTGCCTTTCAAACAATTAATTAGTCATTTAGATAGCACATGCATCACAGTTCCACGTCTGCATAAAAGCTTTGTAGTTCTCTTATATTATTCCTTATCCATGATAAGCATGAAAACTATACCAAGTTGACAATAGTTGACCTACGTGGGTTGTACTACTATCATATCTATAATACACAAATAACAAAATAACATACCTCGATGGTTATTGCAGCATTTGCTACCCACTTTGAGTTTCTGTGATTGAAACACTTTTGAAATGTATCTGTGCACTGTTTCTTCTTCCATGAGTGGTTAAATAACAAGCAATCACTTGATGAGTTTTGGGCAGCTGCTTTTGTTTTTGTTGTTTTTATAAGGATTCCATTAGCGCTAGGTACTCTACCAGATGGTGATGGTTCTTTGCCTTCATAATAGGCACAATAGTTAACAATATCCTATACTCACCTCATAATGAGGGAATGTTATGAAAATAAGGAGGGCAAGCTTGATGGCTAATTGTGCATTGTGCTGAAGTGCTGTGCCCATCACTCCATGAATGTTGAGTGTTCAGTGATGAAGTTTGCACCATCTTCAGATAGAGATCTAGATAGCACAGCCCATAGATTAATTTCCAGCTACGTAAAAGAGTCTCGCATCATGTTGATATGCAGCTGTTTTGTGACTCAATTGCCTAGTCGGCTTGGCACAATTTTTTTCAGAATTTCTCTCCAAAGTATTGCTTAACCCATTCTGTGCCAATTTCTTGATATTACAGTTTGCAATTGATCTAGGTTGGTATTTTTAGCGACTGTCCCTTGACTTTAACAAAAGATCATTACTGAAAATACTAGAAAATACTGAAAATACTAGAATCTGTGATTGTTTTCATAGCCAATATTGTCTTCATGTATTCTGCTTCAGCAATTTCATGTGTCTTAAACCTTCTTCTCCATACTTGAAGCACTGTGATACCTGCCACTTGTTATCTAGGGAGGATATAAATGCTGTCATTATTTAATTATGAAAGATCAACACCCATCACATCTGCCCACTGCACTCACCACCTTGGGTAGTTTTGTGACAAAAATCTCCTGGCAAGGGCCTTAGCAGCAGGCATAGTCAGAGGACTGGGTGAGGAAAACACACAAAACAGCCCCATACTATGTCTTCAAACATCACATATGATCGCAAGCATAATAATATTTTGGCAAGTGAAACTTGTTTTATAGACGTATGGGTGTGAATCTATCCTTGTAGGTCAATTTGTCCTGAGTTACCAGTATATTCTGTACTAGTATCACTAGTCACAGCAGTTTTCACCAGTTTAAAATTTGATTATTTTTGAGTGAATATTTATCTCATCCCTGCTTGCTAAGGGAAAACTTACTGGGAGCAGAAGACTCCTAGCAATATAATCCCAAGGGTTGCTGAATTATGCAAGATTTAGAATCATTTATGAGCTTGATCAGAGGGGTTTGCCTGTATTGTAAAGATACATAGACAGCCCCTGTCATCCTGAGACTCAAGGAAAATAACATTTTACTTAAGGATCTCTATCTTCTATTATTGACCTTAAAAAGGATGTATCTTTGACTGGTAAAAGTCAATGCTATTTTGGACATTTCAAAAATCTCTTTTGAAAGAAATATGGAATTACAGTCAGTACCCAATGAAATACATATTGATTGATAGCTCAGCCTCACTTGTTAAACTTTTTATTTTGAAATAATTTTAGGCTTACAGAAAAGTTGCAAAAATAGTACAAGAAGTTCCTGCATACCCTTCACCCAGCTTCCTGTAATGTCAACAACTTACATACCATACATAGCACAGTTATCAAAACCAGGAAATAACTCCAGTTCAATACTATTAAGTAAACTAGAGACCTTATTTGAATTTCACCAATTTTCCCTCTAATGTCCTTTCTCTGCTCCAGGACCCCACATTGCATTTACTTGTCATGTTTATGTAGTCTCCTCCAATCTGTGACAGTTCCTTAGCCTTTCCTTGTCTTTCATGACCCTGAAACTTTGGATGAGTACTGGTCAGTTATTTTGTAGAATGCCTCTCAATTTGGGTTTGTCAAATGCATTCTCATGATTTGACTGAGGTCATGCATTTTTGGCAAGAAAACCATAGAAACGATGTGCGTCATATTCGAGAGTACTTGATGTTGATGTATCTCCTCTCTCATGTTAACCTTAATCACCTGATAAAAGATGGTGTCTGCTGGGTTTCTGTGCTGTAAAGTTTTCCTCTTGTGAAAATCGATAAATATCTTCTTCATTTATTCAACATCTCCTCAACATACCATTGATGGTAAGGATCATCCCAATATCCAAGCTGTCAAAATGTGGAAGTGTCCATCTTAGAAGTGATGGGTAACACACTTCTCTACTGTCAATCAAGAAAGGGAGGGAGGAGAAAATGGACCAAGAGATGAGGAAAGACTGAGAAACTGTCACAGATTGGAGGAGACTAAATAAACATGACAAGTAAATGCAATATAGGATCCTGGATTGGATACTGGAGCAGAGAGAGGACATAAGGGGAAAAATTGGTGAAATTCAAATAAGGTCTCTAGTTTATTTAATGGTACTGTAGTAAAGATAATTTCCTGGTTTTTATAACTGTGCTATGTATGGTATGTAAGTTATTGACATTACAGGAATCTGAGTTAAGGGTCTCCAGGGGCGCTCTGTACTATTTTTGTAATTTCTCTGTAAGTCTAAAATTATTTCAAAGTTAAATGTTTTAAAAAGAACTTTCTTAGTCTTGCACATGCATCTCCTGTCTTTTGATGCTCAGAAATACAGTGGAGTATTATTGTTTCTTTTTAAAAATCTTTTAAATTAATTAATTAATTTAATTTTGGGCTGCATTGGGTCTTTGTTGCTGTGTGCGGACTCTCCCTAGTTGTGGCGAGCGGGGGCTACTCTTGGTTGCGATGCGCGGTCTTCTCATTGCTGTGGCTTCTCTTGTTGCGGAGCACGGGCTTCAGTAGTTGTGGCTCGCGGTCTCTAGAGCGCAAGCTAAGTAGTTGTGGCGCACGGGCTTATATGCTTCACAGCATATGGGATCTTCCCAGACCAGGGCTTGAACCTGTGTCCCCTGCATTGGCAGGCGGATTCTTAACCACTGTGCCACCAGGAAAGTCCTAATGTTTCTTTTACTTTTTCTTTCTTCTCTTTTTTAAACTTTGGGTGTGGTAATGAGAAAACTCTGAAATCCATGGAGTGGCTGGTCTTGGAACTAACCTCAACTAACTAGATGGGTGGGATAATTTAAATAGTTAAGAAAGCACTCATACCCATAACAGCGCTTCACAAACCTAGCAAATCAAAAATTTTGAGTGTAGAACATTCATTTCAGATTGTCACCATTTACAAATAGGAAACTGGAGATCCAGTGAGGGAGAGTCCCTTGTCCAATGTCACATAAGCAGTTATCAAAAGATCCTGAGAACTCCAGTGTTCTTCCAATCATTTCAGTCTTTTTTCCTGTGGTGAAGAAGGAGATGGAGAAAACATCATTTGGGCTTATTGTGTTTTGTTTGTTTTTGATCTTTGCAGCATTCGTTTAATTCTAAGAGAAGAAACATACTGCTCAAAAATATGGAACGCGTCACGAATTTTCGTGTCATCCGTGTGCGGGAGCCATGCTAGTCTTCTCTGTATCTTTCCAATTTTAGAATATGTGCTGTCGAAGCAAGCACTGGGCTATTGTTTTACTAAACCAAAAGCATCCAGTGCTTATCACATCAGACTGTCCCACATGACTTTGGGATGCCCTGTTTTCAACGTTTTGTGTTTCTCCTTCACTTTCTGTTATTTCAAAAGGGGGAAAAAGTCAACTTTCCCCTTCCTAATCTCTCCCTCATTTATTGTTTCATGACATTGTGTTTAGATGAAGACTTTAATTAAAGTTTCGTATTTAGTTCTCTGACAGTCATTTGGGCTATTAATTTTGAAAAGAAGGAGGAAGTGAGGCAGGGTGTTTTTATTTTTAGACCATGTTATCTAACTTAGTGATACTAAGCTTTGTTTAATCACCAAGAGTCAGAACACTGAGCTGTCTCTACTCCCTCGTCCATCCTTTTCTTCACACCCTGTATTGCTGAGTTAGCTAGCCAGAGTCAGGGATTGTAACGGGCTGTGGATCATGTATATCTTCACTGCATGAAACTCTTTGATGTCTGATGCTGTTATAGATATACTCATTAGTACAAAGTCCTGGCCAGCTAGGGAGGTACCTGTCACAGATTAACTGAAAATATTGCAGTAGCAGCTCAGCCTTGTTATGGGTCAAATACAGTTTTGTAAAAGAATTTGGAATCTAATCCAATGAATTTAAAATGTTGTTTTATGGAAGCATAGCTCAAGATCATTTCTCTCTCCCCCTTGCAGCCAAGGCTGCAATTGGCTACCTGGTAAGAAAGGACTTGTGATATGGCCAGGGATGTATTCTTCAACCAAAATTTGGTACCATTAAGATGGACCCTTTGTCACAGGAACCCCATTTAGTACGAGAGATCTGAATATCTGAAGTTTGAGAACTGTCTACTATATGTCAACTCTTTTGTGTGGAAGAAGCTCTTTACATGTTATGGAAATAGATGTCTGATCTTACTTGATCATATAATAATTCTCTCATGTCACATAGCTATATGAAGTCATTATAAATATTATTTTTTTCTTTACTTCACGTTTTTGTGAAATGTGGATACAAGGTACTTCTGTGCATCTGGAAATAGCAATTAGTTCTTCTAGGAACATGACTTTATTCATAGAACATCATTTACTCACTGCTGTTTTTGCCCTTACAGATTAGGTTTCTGATTGTAAAGTCCCCAGGTTTGCCTTGTTTTCCTCTATCTCAGCTGGCCGCTTGATTGTTGACCTACAGGGGTATATATTCCAGAGGAATTTTAGCCATCTGGCCATCTGTTCTTTCCTCATTATCTCTAAATAATCTTTTCATTTTTTTTCTGTATTTCCTCCACTGTGTAATCAATCTTTGGTTTCTTAAATTTATGTGTTTTGTTTTGTTTTGGTTTGGTTTTTTGTGGTACGCGGGCCCCTCAATGTTGTGGCCTCTCCTGTTGCGGAGCACAGGCTCCGGACGCGCAGGCTCAGCAGCCATGGTTCACGGGCCCAGCCGCTCCACGGCATGTGGGATCCTCCTGGACCGGGGCACGAACCTGTGTCCCCTGCATTGGCAGGGGGACTCTCAACCACTGCGCCACCAAGGAAGCCCCAAATTTATGGTTTTTGTTGCTGTTGCTGTCTAATCCAGATTTGCAACCCTGCTTAGGTTTTCAATGTTTTTATTTCTGTGCCTTCAGTTCTCACCACAAAGTCAAGTTTTACTGCTAGACATAATGAGAAGTTTAATTCATGCTTTTTCCTGTCTTTCTTGATACTGTTTTCTTAAAAGTCAGTAAATGATTCCATTTGGTCTACGACCTTTTGTTTTGTAAGTCATCTCCACTATTTGGACTTAACCATGTTGTCTACAGTTGGAGTAAATTATTTTTCCAATATTATTCCTGATGAGCTTGTATAATATGGCTTAGTGTCATGTCAAACTCTGTTACTTACAGAAGTAGATGTGACAAAACGATCCATCGGTTTTTGCTGTTGCTTGGTCATAGGCATGTCAATGTATGATGTCATACATTGTCAATGTCATACATGTCAATGTATGCTTTCAATTGGACTACTTTTTCTATTGTAAGTGGACATATTTTTTGTTGTTGAAACTCAGATTTTTATTTACCCACTGGGAATTTGTAGAAAATATGCTCCTACACATGTTCTTGTGGGTAAACAGTGAAGGCAGTTTCCACACTGAAAACCATCCAACAGCTTGAAAACATAGAGTCACAGTGATATAACTGTGTTAAATATGGCAAATTTCCTGAACTAAGTAAGAGATATCCTATGTGTCAGCCATGATTTGCCAGCTAACTAGATAGTACTAAGGTTCTAATTTCTGTCTCTAGGATGCAGAAATGCAAACAGAAAACCTTTTTCTCTGTGACTTTAAACTCTTTTTTTTTTAACATCTTTATTGGAGTATAATTGCTTTACAATGGTGTGTTAGTTTCTGCTTTACAACAAAATGAATCAGTTATATATATACATATGTTCCCATATCTCTTCCCTCTTGAGTCTCCCTCCCTCTCACCCTCCTATCCCACCCCTCCAGGCGGTCACGTGCTTTGTGACTTTAAACTCTTAACCCATCTTTTATATGTGTCTAGGTACATTGAGTAGGCAGCATTATAGTATCAATCATCTCTTATTCCATTCCAAATACATTTTGGAGACTATATTTTTAAGATGACATTGTTTTAAGATCACATTGTCATATTGCCTTAAAATTGTTCATCCTATTTATGAAAAAATAGTAACCCTGAAGTAACCATTTGAGAACGTTGAATATGTTTAAGAACTCTGTGTGGTTTTAAAACATTTGCTAAATACCTCTCCCAGAAGTTGTTTTTCTGTTGTTAATGTTTATATTTATCACATACTTTATTCAACGAACTTAAATTTTTTCCAACTTGTATAAAAACATAATCTCTAGAGGTGTTTTTTTTTGTTTGTTTGTTTTTGCCATTTCCTGGTTATTTCGCTTTTTCTATTAGCCGGGAAAGCATTCTATATAGAAACAAATTCAATCTTAACTTACTTCCAAGTAACTGAAAAAAATTTTTTTAATTGTCCATTTTTATTCTGCTAGTACCCCACTAGAGGAAGGATTTTTTCCAGCTTTAGTGAGATTTAATTGACATATAACATTGTGTAAGTTTATGGTGTACAACGTGATGATTTGATACAAGTATATATTGGGAAATGATGACCACCTCACATAGTTACTCTTTTTGTGGTAAGAACAGTTTAAGACTTACTGTCTTAAACAAGTGTCAAGTATATAATACAGTTTTGTTCACTATAGTCACGATGCTGTATCTTAGATTACCATAACATATTCACTTTATAATTGGAAGTTTGTACCCTTCGACCACATCTCTCCATTTTCCCCACCCCCAATCCCTGGTAACCTCCATTCTACTCTGTTTCTATGAGTTTAGCTTTTTTAGATTCCTGATATCAGTGAAATTGTACAGTATTTGTCTTTCTGTGTCTGGCCTTCAAGGTATATGCATATTGCCAAAAAAGGCAGGATTTCCTTCTTTCTCATGGCTGAATAATATTCCATTGTATATATTTTGGAATATTGTCTTATTTTTCATAGAGGCCTTAGAGGTAGTCTTGATAAATGCCTCTTTCTTGGGTGAACAACAGATGTAACCATGGAAATGCTTGATGTGAAGCATGGTATCAGCAAGTGGCATAAACATAGAAAATGCTGACTTGTAATAACAGCTCTAACCAAGGCTCCTTGTGTGGCCTTGAGGAAGTCATGAGAATCCTACCTACCTCTGTTTCTCTTCATACAAGAGCAAGCAGCAGTACTCAATTTGCAGGACTATTGCTTGTGGTTTACTACATGGATTTTATAAATGTCAGGGGTCATTTAATGCTGAAAGTCCTGTTAAATCCATTAAGAGTTCTATCTATATACATCCAATTCCCCAAAGAAATGATTCATTCAACAAACATTTATTGAAAACTATTACTTGTTAGGCACAGGGCTGAGTACTGCACAGAATACAAAGTTATGGAAGATATGGTCCCTGCCTGACCTTTTAGTGTGAAGCTGCTTGTGTTATGTGCCATAAGCCAGGTACAAACGAACCACTAAAAGAGTCCAAGGGGGGAGGGAGGGCTGGGATTATATCCAGCTGTGGTGGTTAAAGAAGTAGTCATGGGAGAGGTACCGTGTGAGATATTCTTGGAAGGAGAGACAGGAAGACATTCCAGGCAGAAAGGACAACCTAAGCAAAGACAGAGGGGAAAAAACTGTAGTGTGGATTTGGGGAGTCGAGTGTTAAGTCAGCCTGGCTGAAGCATAGAGCCTGTGTTGGTAGAGGAGTAGCCTTCAAAGGAAGTGAGGAGCTTGAACTTGATTTTGTAGCGCTGAGGAATCTGATAATTTTGAGTAGAGAAGTGGCATCATCAGCCTATGCAAGATGAATGAATAGAGCAAAAGAGACTGGCCACAGGGGGACCTCTTAGAAAGCTGCTATTGAAGCTTAGAAAGCTTTATATTGAAGGTATGAAATGATAAGAATTTGAATTAGGGGGTGGCAATGGGAAGGAGAAGCCAGTGATGGAGTTGAGATGCTGCTCAAGTCAACATGGTTAAGTAAGAGGGGGTTGGTTGAAATACTACTTCCACCTACTGCTATTGTGTTCACCTTAATATCCAATTTCATTGAATTTGAAATGAAGATTTGTCATACTTTTTTTTGGTTTCACATTAGACGGTGTCTTGTTCACCACCACAGCTTTTGTGCCTAGCACACATAGTACATATTGGGAGCTTGAAAAGTGTTCACTGAATGAAACATGAGCTTGTTGAATGGCTTTGACAGAGGGAGAACCAATATGGGCCCCCATGCAAGGTGCCTAGTCATCTCTCCACCTGCATCTGTACTTCTACTCCCAGTTCAGTTTTTACCTAAATATGAATGAAAATTGTATACACCCATGTGCCAACTTTCCTCACTCAACCACATTTTAACCTA
Source organism: Phocoena phocoena (assembly GCF_963924675.1). Taxonomy (NCBI): domain Eukaryota; kingdom Metazoa; phylum Chordata; class Mammalia; order Artiodactyla; family Phocoenidae; genus Phocoena; species Phocoena phocoena. The sequence continues at coordinate 111,600,046 of NC_089240.1, read as the reverse complement.
GATTTCATGGCCTACAGATTGCTGATTTTTGTGAATTTAATTCTGTCCCTTGGCATTATAGAAATGTTCATTGGCCAAACGCCTTGGATACTCTCCAAATTTAGCATTTGAGTGTTTTTACCCTCTATGTGGATTTTTTAAAAATTTACTGAATGACCACTGTTACATATTATTTTAAAGTAATTAGTGTGATAATCTAGTAATATTCAAGCATCATTTTCTGCCTTAAAATGTTTGAAATTGAATTTTACAGCAAGTGGCTAGCTTGCAAATAAAAGTATTCTTGGAAGCATGATTAGCACTAATAAGGTCATTCTGAGTCAAGTACCAGGTCATAATCTGCAGAAAAGGGTTTTGTGTAAAGGTGACTGCCTAATCCAGTAAAAATATATATTTAAAGTTTAATCAATAATGATTGCTTCGAATGTACAGTGATATTTAAAAAGTCTGAAGAGTTTCAGCATAGAAAGGCAAAGAAAAATTCTTAGCGAGAGAGCCTGTGCATTGACTTTTAAAATAAACTTACCTAGCAATCTGCTTTTTAAAAGAAATGGGAAAGTAATAAGAAATGGGAAACTAATTTCAAGATGGAATTTAAAAAAGGATTTCTAGGCTTATGAGCTGTACCTTGGTATTTGTGCAGTCAGCTCAATCTATTATACCTTCTCCATCTTCATCTCCATTTGGCATAGTGATTTCTGTTTCTCAGGACAGCCATCCTGAGGCCTTGGGTGCAATCCTTAGTAATTGAGATGTGATTCAGGTTTGGGCAACTGACTCTACTTCAAAAATAAGAAAAGTACCTGGACCATTTTAGAAAAATGTTTCAACAAAGAAGGAAACTTAAAATGGTTTTAAGTATTTAGCAGCATTCAGCTGATGTCATTAATAGTTTACAATAATATCCATAATTGTGACTTGCATATTTTAATAGGCAACTGACAGCTAAGACAAAACCAAGACCCTCTTTCACTCTTCCCAAATTCTCAAGGCCTCACTCCGGTGGCACATGACATTTATTCCATCTACGAAATATTGCTGATAAAATGTATTTAATCATATTTCACTATTCCTCCCCCAAATCTCCTATTCTCCTCACTAGAGAAACACTTAAGGAAAAAAATGACATTACTTCCATGCCAGAGATTGTAGAGAAAAAAAGAAGAAATTCGGAGACACCTATTTGAGAAAAGCTTTTCATTCTAAAATACTTCAGCTCCAATAATAATGTATTTGAAGCGAAACCAGAATGAAAGTGTAATGAATAAAATAACATACTAATGAAGGGGGTGGTGGTGATAGAGAAAGTGAGACTCTGCCAGAGAGAGAATTATTTGTGCCATTTTTATCACACATTATAAACTCCTTGGCTTTCCTTGAAGCAAAGATGAAGAGCTGTGATTAATTATGGCTCAGAGGCGTCTCATTCTCCCCATCAAATTTCTCCTCCTCCTCAATAGCACCTCTAGACCCCTAGTTTAGTCACCTTTGATTTCTACCCCACTGTTTTCCTTTGATTTCTATCCCATAATGTCAAGTGCTAGAGCCCCTCTCAGCAACAGTCCTCAGGCCTCTGCAGTTGCAGAAGAGATAAGATAGGCAAACTCCTTGTGGGCAGGTTCCCTGCCCTATTCATTGTCTTCCATAGTATCCAGCAGTCTCTTTTACAGAGAGGTGCTTATTAACCAGTGTACTTTCTTTTATCAAGCAGTAAGAACAATGCAGTTCAATACATTTTCCTCTTTACAGTGGTTGCCAGAAAGCGCAGAGCTACATTTAGGGCCCAGCTGAAGCGATTAACCTTATCTAGATTTTTGAAGTTTTTGATGTAATTATCACCACCTTCCCCATTATATCACTCTTACTCTTTAGGCCCATGATAATGGTGTTTTTGGAAGTGTGTCTTTCCTGTAAGTTGTTTCCAAGCCCTTGTGGAAGAATGGAGTTGTATACCTAGTGAGAGGGCAAGGGAAGGGGCTAATTCTATTTCTGAATTTCTTATTTACAGCTTATTAAGCTATTTGAGTGTTTTTCATTTAGACATGCCAATGTATTGCAAGCATTATGGTATTGCAAACTGGGGGCTTCAGATTTAAATAGACTGCCAGTGATAGAAGTAAACCGAGTACTGCTGAGACTATTCTTAATCAGAAAGGAAATGATAACAAATACTTGGAACTCCTTAGCCAGGTATTTATTTTCTTCACAATGAAAAGGACAAAGTGTTGTATGGGATGTCCTGTTTCCTTACTGCATCACTGCAGGGTACAACGGATGAACTTTGTATTTGGTGCTTGCTTTGAGGTTTGGGAGTCTATCAATACTTCACCTTTTGGTTATCCATGTTGAAATGCTGTGGTCAACATTGGGTTGTTTGCTTATTTGATGTGAAAAGTATTTCCCTCCTTTGAGCTTGTCTTTTTTCCAGATATCTTTTTTGGGGGTGAGGAGAAGAGGTAGTACTTTCAAATGAGTGTGGTTCCTGCAGTGAGTAAAGGTATTAATTTATTAGAGAGCCGAGGAGAGTTTACTAGAAAATCCTTTATCTGCTTAAATTTGGGTATGTAGCAAACATTTTGAAAAACACTCTGGGGAGATTTGTAGAGCAAACATAGGCAACATGTAATACAGAGCTCTTATATACTTACCTTTATAACTAATAGCACTACTTTGTAAACAGAAAATGAATGTGTTTTCTAGGAGTAGTAGAATAGAATCTTGAGAGGTCCAATCCTTTTTTTGTGTGACCTGGACTGGCCTTCTTTTATACGACTGCTAACATCATTACTGAGGTCAGAGATGTGGAATTAAGATATCAAAACCCCGTCTATATGACCTTTTAGAAACTGATTATCAGCGACATAAGAAAATGCTTAGTAAATAGCTAAATCTATTGTTCCATAAGACAGCCATTCCCACAGTGTTGGGAAAGTGTTGTTGGCTGACTAGCAGCCCCACCTTCACCTGGGTACTTGTTAGAAATGCAAATTCTTGGGCCCTACCCAGAACTGCTGAATCAGAAACTTTGAAGGTGAATCTGACAGTCTGCGTTTTACAAAGCCCTCCTGGTGATTCTGATGAACACTCAAGTTTGAGGACCACTGGTTTAGAGAAAACCCTAACAGTCCAAGACAGTATCAACTAAAGATAATGTTTCTCAGTTTCAGAATTCTCAGCACTCTGGCTTATTGTTTATACTCAGATCTGGTGGAAAGAAAATGACATCTGTTCTGGAAGACTTATATATCTTTGGGAAACTTATTGTATTTCTCTCCCTAGGGAGCACCACAGTGCTTATTAGCTGAGATAAGGCTCTGAGACGTACTGCACGAAAGAGCAGTTTACTTCTGTTACACTCAACACTTCTCAAAATTCTTTTACCACAGAAACCCTGTTTTTGTGGAGCACATAGAAACTTCCCATTGAACATCTCATCACAGGTAGCTGGACAAGAATAACATTAGTGTGTAAATGTGTGAAACCAAGAAGAAAAAGATTATTTTAATCACTTGTCTCTTGTAACCCTTTGGAAGGATTAGTGACTTTTTTATACCCCAAAAGGTCTATTGTAGGTGTTACTAGCTGCCACAAGTGGACTTTCAAAGTTTTATATGCAGCAAGTGTGGGGACAAAAAGGGCTTATATATGTATATAACATAAATAATATATATTTGTATATAATATATATTTATTATTAGTTCTTTACAATAGAAATATACATTCAATATAATTTTCAGTACAATAAGAATATTCAGTGTATAAGTATATATGTTCCAACATGTTTCACATTTATATGAGTCAATCTTGGCTTCTAAGCAGTTGGGCCTGTTGAGATGAAAAATAAGAAAAATGAAAATCTGTTCAAATAGTTAGAAACAGTTTTATAATGAGATTCATTATTATTTTACCAACTTATATAAATAATATTCAAAATCCCTTTGCTATAATTAATTACTTGTTAGTATTTTAAGCACCATTAACATCTTCTCTTATAGCCTAAAGCTTGTTTTGCTTTATCCTCCTAACTTACCAGGAAAAAAATGACTTGCTTGATTTCTTTATATCCTTTTAATATGTGTTATAAATAAAATATAACAGCAGTTTTGGCAAAATTAAAATATAAAAAGTACCAACCAAAAAATGTGATGCTCCCAAGTTTTTCATATGATAGAGATTACTTTGAATGTTTTATTCATTATGATTCTAAAGTGAATTTTCATTATGTGAGATCTTAAAGTAAGAAGCTTGTGATGGTAGAGAAGTGCCTCTTGACTAGGTAAACTGGTCTTCTAAGTAGGCACTGGCTTATTGCCAATTGTAAAGGGAGCAATAATTCCTTTCTCTTTTCAGTTATTTGCAAGGATAAGATTAAAGCTTGGATCTGCTTCTTTATCCTCTGCTCTTTCACCTACCATTACTACTGAGTTGTGGGAGCAGCAACTGTAACAATATCTGGTTCTAAGAAGAGAAGTGTCCTTGGTTTTCTAACATTGTATATAAATTCCCTCTCTAGGCACATGATAATTTATATTACTCACAAAATCAAGGATTCGTCATATAATAATGCATTATCTTCTGTGGGGAGGTAAAATGGTAAAACATAATTTGTAGTCTATTGAATTTTTTATACTTAATTCACAGCAACAATTTTAGTTCTAACTAACTAATAAAGAAAATAAGTATTTTTTTTTACTGATTTTACTTCCAAAGCATACTAAATTTCACTTTTTCCCTTTATTCTTTCAAAGTACTTATGAAGTATGTAGGGGCAGGAATTATTCCTAGAAAAACTGATTAACAGAATTGGAAAATAATTTAGCCATGATCTAAAGGTAATTAGAATGCAGGACACTTAAATCCCAGTTTAGCCCTCTTCCTAATAAAATGCTGCATTCATATTTAGTAAAATACTGCATTCATATTAAAAATTTAGATTTGTCTCAGAATAAATGTGTTAGAAGTCAGAGTATGAACTGCCTGCAACCTGATTCCAAACAGCTGATTCATTTCAACATTGGATTTATTTATCATTATTATTTTCCCCATCAAATTGTCTTTAAAAGTATAAGTACCCTTTTGGATTCTACACGTTCAATTGTCTAGTCACTTATATGAGATCTAGGTTCCCTACTACATCATCAGCAAATACCTAGAATATTTTTTTAAAAGCTGTGGAAAAACCTAAGTGCTAAGTTAGAGTGAATAGAGTTGATATGTTTACATCATGTTTATATGTTTACCTGATGCATTTACATGTTGATTTGCATTTGAAGTCTTTAGCCTTATTTTGTGAATAATGTTTACTTAACCAAAAATAAATTGACAATATAGAAAAGAAAATAAATAAACATAACTTGCTCACAGGCAGAGTTGAAGCACTGAAAAAGTCAAATCCTAGTTCCCAGGCCCACAAATCATCACCCCATGTTGCACATGGGGTGCATGTGTTTTATACATGCACCCCATGTATAAGTTTATATATTTTTATACATTCTCTAGTCATTTAAGTCAAATCCCCACTAAAACTGAGCTTTTGGTGGCGTAGTCTTTTGTGAGGTGGTATGTGTGGTGTGTGTGAATCCTTATTTGTCTGTTCTTTGTGGAATGAAATGCTTCAGAAGAACACTTTGTACTTCTTTGTGATAAGGTTGATCTTTTGTCATCGTTTGGGATTTTCTCTGCTTTGTCATAGTGTTGAACCTACAGCACCCAGACATTTATGGTCTGAGTAAACCTGCTTCTAAATGGCACTGCTGTGGTGGTTTTTTTTTTTTTTTTAAGATTCTTCTTTTAGAGTGGTAATAATAGTAGTCACAAAAAGGCACACAACCAACCCTTTCATTGAGCCCCACTTCCATCTGTTCTCTATGTCCATGGGGTTTTGCAGGACTGTTACTTTTGTCAGGCCATGGTCATTTGTGCTTAAGCTCTTATAACCCGACTCCTGATTCCAGGACACTGCTTCTCCCAGACCAACTGGCAAAATTCTATCATGCAGACATTTGCTAAAAAGCTGTGCTAAGAGATGAGATATATGTACTAATTGTTCTGCTTTGGTTAGGATGAAAGACTTATAATCCGTTTAAAGCACTTTGAACAGTGCCCAGCACATGGTAAATACACAGTAAAGTTATTCAGGTGGATGTGGTGTAAAAAACATTGGACACTCAGTTATCTTGTCTTATTCATTTTCAAGTCACCTAAGATCCCCAGGTACTTAACAAAACATCCCACTTGACATACATTTATCTATTAAATAGTTTCTGGACATACCTAACGGCCAGTTGGTATGCAATCTTTATTATAATCTTAGAAGGAAAATAGTTACCCAACCATTAGAAATATTTGAACGAGCTCATTCCTCAGTTTAGCACACCATGGTGTTGTGAGGCATTAGTGTACTGGTTAGGAATGTGAGCTGCAGACTCAGTCCATCTGGGTTCAAATCACAGCTCTGCGACATTTGTTCTGTTACCTTGAGCGTGTTTCTTCACATCTCTGTGCCTCAGTTCTTCAGTAAAACACTGACTTCCTAGGGTTATATTGTGAAGACTATATGAGGTAATGCACGTAAAGCACTTTGAACAGTGTCTGGCACATGGTAAATATACCTACTATAAAGTCAGTTGTTATTATTATTCAGGTGGTCATGGTGTGAAAAAAAATGCAAACCTGACCACAGTGTTCAATAAATCCCTCAAATGAGTTGTGTCATTATGACTACTTTCATGATATTAATGGAAAATATAATTTTACAAGGGCCTCAACGTGGTCTCTAAATGTGTGTCAACAATCATCACATGCCAAGTTATATGAGCTAAACCTGTAGATACAGTTATTCTGTAGCCCACTCATAAATGGTCAGAATTAGTTCACATCTGAAGGGTCATTTGACCTTATATACTAGAGTCTGTAAAACATGAAACAAAACAAAAATGGTTAAATGCTCCAGTTATCTTTAGTAGAAAAATAACTGTGAAATATTGGCACACTGATGTTTTATATGGCCTAGTTTATTTCTCTGTATCACTTGATCAAATATTTTTCTAGAATGGAATTTGATTTACCTTGTATAAGAGACATATAAACTGGGCTCTTTTTTTTTCAGAAAGACATGTTTTCTGAAGTTTTCTAATTTTATTCTGATTTTCAGGGAAGGCACAATGAAGCTAGGGATTTGTTTTATTTTTCCCCTCACCAGAATAAGGATTCCACTAATTAAAAGGCAGTGACTAGACCTTAGAAACCTTGTTGTACTTAATATAGAGGGTTTATGGTTTTAAGAAACACTGCATCCTTACAAGTGCACTGTTCACCCACTAACTCTTCTAGCTGCTTAAACTGACTTGCGGAGAACAATTAATAGATTTTTAAAACTAATTAACTTTCGCTGTCCTTTGCTTTACTTTGTTTTAGATTTGGAGATAGGCATTCTTTGGCAGGGGTCATATTTCAACTTCTTCTCTGTAAAGATATGAGACATTTATGGTTGAGGGATTGATTTATTTTAAAACGTAAAACTTCCATTTATCATTTTATCTTCTTTAAACAACCCCATTTCTAGTTACATTGTTTGTGGATCGCCTTGTTTAGTTCTTTAAATACCAGGAACAGTTTCATCATCATCAAATATTAACTGCTCACTGAAAGCAGAAGGTGAGTTTAACAAGGTTGCTATATTTACTAAGTAAGACTGAGAGAGGATCATTTTTAAACATATTCTTTAAAAAAGTAGTCTCGGTAGTTTCATCTAGAGCATTGTCAGTTCTGTTCACATCTCTGAAATATATTTTGGATGAAACTTAATATATTTGGTAAATAATCAGGCCAGGCAGAATAGATCTTTATTTTTAAAAGAGAAAGAATTTATATCAATAAATTGCTTGCTTTTATGTCAGAACAAAAACAAACAGCAACTTGGCCTAATAAAGAATCACTTGGTTAAAAAAAAAAACCCCACTTTATTTAAATACACAGTGCATTTGGAGTTTGGAGTTTTCTTTGGAGATTTGTCTGATACTCTAAAATGCCTACAGTTTTAATAACAAGTTAGCATAAAGGTTTCAGTAAGGCTTTTGGTGATAAAAATATATTTATCATTAACGAAATGTAGAGCTAGTCCATGCCTCAAAGCATTTTAATGCAGTCCATGTCACCAAGTAAACCTTTCTGCTTGGAAATTGCATATTTGGTATTAGTTTGGTAGTTGGGTAGGATTGTGAGAAAAATGCGTATTTTAAAGTGGATACATTTGGCTCCGGCGTTTGAAACATGATTTCTACTTATGAATTTAGCAAGACCCTGTAAACAACCACTTGGTATCATGCTTTTAAATTTCTTTATCTGAAAGAAGACTTATGTCTGGCAAAAAAAAAAAAAAAAGAAAAGGACTGATTTTTATCTCTGTGCCTCTAATTTCAAAAATGCAGAGGTAAATCAATAACTGTATCTGCCCTTTATATAACCTCTGGGTGGAGGGGTACATGGCTGGCTCTAGAGATGTAATTATTTAATTTATTCTTAGCAGCATACTGAGCGTTGCAAAGATAAATTGTTTACATCTGAACAATAATCAGTGCCTTTCTCACCTTTTACTCCCCTTAAGTTTGCAAGATATTTGTCTACATTTAATTCTTCTTTGAAATTTTCTTTTTGCTTAGAGACAGGAAATTTAACTTTGCCAGGTGGAAACCGCAAGGTTTGTTTAGTGCACAACTAAGACCCTTAGGAATTGGAGGGATTGCCAAATACATTCCTACTTCCCAAGTTTTAGTGCCGTTAAAACTCACTTGAGACCCTTAAGTCATGGAAAACCTAAGGTAACTGGCATGGTTTCAAGGGATAGAAGTCACAGGGTAGGAAAGCCAGTTAGACAGAGAAGGCTTGAAGTTGTGATTTCAGAAGTTACCTGACTGAAGCATTCAAACAAAAAGAAGAAAGCCCCGGCAGCCATTTGGAAAGCTCTGGCAGAACTTACAACTTTGGCAAGGAGCGCTGGGAAGCTGACTGTGGGATCTTTCTTTGTAGCCATCATAGGAAAAATCTACATCTTGTTAGCTGTGCAGAGATCGAGTATGGGCAGGAGTGTTCAATGTCATTTCAACGGACGATCCAGTTCCTTGGAGTTCACTGTATGCCATGGGGCTTGCTTTGAGCTTTAGTAGGAGGGAGTTGAATTAAATCAGTATTTTCATAACGCTTCTCTAACGAGATATGTTAAAAGGTATTTTATGGAAAAAAAAAAAGAGGCATGGTTTCTGCGATTGAACTGTGTTTCAGTTAACAAGTCAGCAGGTTTCTTTACTCTAGGACATGTGAGAGGGAACCTTTAGTATGCTCCGGTGGACTGTTAATCTCCAAGAGGGGAATAGAGAGTACCATTCCTTACAAGTATTTCACCAGGAAGCTCAGTTTCTGAGGCTCCTCTCTTGGGAATAGTGGTCTGTGGTACACAGACTGAAGGATCTCTAAGAGCCTTTCCAGCTTTAATGTTTCCATGACATGTTGTCTATAACATATAAGCTTCCCCAGTGAAGTACAATTTCATTCTCTCTGACCTTACTAATTCTGACTCTTTGATAATTCCAACAAAGGAGACTGCAATCTTAATAAAAAATAAATTCAGGATTGTGTCTAGTAACTGATTCCTAAATGTTCACCATTGCCACTTTTGAGATATACCTGTTCTGTCATGTGGGGCTGTTATGGATTGCCATTTTTGCTGAATATATTATTTTGTTCATTAGAATTAACCATGCCCCTCTACATCTCCCTCTCTTTTAATATGAGTAATCAAGGGTTGACTGAAAAAGACATCTATGCAAATAATGGCTATTCATGCCATTTTTTGCAGGTTTTGAATATGTATCTGCATCGATCTTATGTGTGCATGTGGAAACATAATACTTAAGCAGATGTTTTCCTGGGCTTTAATGGATGACTTTTGCTTGAATTTAAGTATACCACCGACAGGACTGAAGAAATTAAGGTTAACCTGTCCTCCTCTCCCTCCCCCCACTAACAAAAACCTTAAAAACATAAAAGCCTCATCTTCCTGTAATAATTCATATGTTCAAAAATGTATATGAATTTAGAGTCAGGAGTTCCGGCATGGTGGTCACTCACCACACCCTCCCCCATCCCAGTTTAAAGGAGGAGCTCCGGCAGGCAGGCATCAAAGTCATTTGAATATACAGTTGCGCCACGGTGGTTGGGAAAGTGGACTGGCTGACTGGGTAGGGAGACGTGCGAAGCTTTTGGTGGGAGGAGCCAGGGAATAAAAAATTGCTTTCTCCAACAGTCAACTTCCTTAAATTCCTTGCAGCTGGTCAGGTAAGCTGGGGCTGAGAGTGCCTTCTGCTTTGCTCTGGGCAACTGAAGGCCTAGTAGAGCCTGGGCTGATTCCATAGAGGGGGCTGCTTATGACCTTAAGGTAACGGGATGAAAATGGGTTTTTGAGGATTTGACTTTATTTAGCTCAACTCACAAGGGTGGAGAATAGATAGGGAGAGGGTTGCCGTATAATATTTTTGTATGGGGCATGCTTATCCTAAAAAATTAGTCCTTGTTCATTTGAAATTCAAATTTGATTGGGAGTCCTGTGTTTTCATTTGATAAATCTGGCAACCCTAGATAGGATCCCAGGCAGAAGCCCTAGCTGGGAAGAAAGGGTGCAAGCAGCCGGCATCCTTTTTGTCCTGGTTCCAAATCGCTGTGGTTAGTGACTGGATGGGGTGTCCGGAGAAGGAAGCCGCGAGAACCCTGAGAGCCAGAGATTTGACTGCCTAAGGGCCAAGGGAGAGACCCCTTTATGTTGTTTTGTAACAAAGCCTATGTAGTAAGTAGCTTCTTGAAGTTGCATGATTTTGTGTATTTGTTTTCTTGGAGTAACATTCAATGTCATTCTTTTTTTCTTTCCTTTTTCTCTGTATTTTAATGACATTTTACATTGGCAGCCATCAGCTACTTTAAAGACAGCGTCCGTGAATCCTTAGCATCGGAAACGCCTTCTGACTTTCGGTAACTCGGCACCAGTGTGCTTCAGTTGTCTTTGGGTTTTAATTTGATTCTGGTTGGCTGTTTTGTAAACAGAGATCATACATTCCTGAGGAGCATATTATTGAACAGATATCCAGTTAATATTTTTCTCAAGCAGTTGAAGGTATTTGATTAGACCAGAGGGGAAAAATTGGGGGGTGGGCAGGAAGCAGATCTGGGGTATTGGGGAGGCAGGCTTGGTTTCACTATGTCCGCAACTATGATTTTTGGTGTTATTTGTTCTTCAAAAATTTTTCAAGCTAATGATTATTTGAAAATAAATGTTTAATGTGAATGCAGCTGAACATGGGTCTTAAAGCACAGCGGGAACATTTTTCTTGTAAGAAGTCAGCATATGCAATAGAGATGCACAAGAAGCCTCCACTCCATGTGATTATCCTGAAGCCTTGTGTTCCACCTTTGTCTCAGTGGCTTCAGGGAATTTGACTTGCAGCTGGTTAGAGAAATACAGGGTGGGGATGGAGCAGTTGAAGAAGGCAGTTTATTCTAAGCTGACCCTAGAAATGCAGTGCTCCCCTTGGGCAGGCCCAGGTGCTGATTAAGTGTGAATCTGCTGCAGGTTCCTTTATTCTGCTCTGTGGGCCCCTATATCCTGGGGGTTCTTGTGACCACAGACCCCTGGGAATGAGACCAGGGTTTGTGTCTGTGCCTCATGGGTTCCTAACATTTCTGATTCAGTTATACTGAATTACCAGGATTTTTCAGCCATGATGATCACACACACCCCAGGGTATATATTCATAGAAAAAAAATTGTTACGAAGTAGCTATTTTCTGGACCTGAATAGAATAACGGTTCATTTGCAACAGAAAACCAGGAACAGCCTCAGTCATATGTTGCCTCCTGTTCTCTTCTTGGAGGAAGAAGAACGAACTTAGGAAAGGAAATGGCAAGAGAAGCAATTAGGCCTCTAAGGCCGACTTAGTGTGATGCCCTATAAAATTATTCTCACAAAGTTTATTCATTCATTCAGAAAACTTTTATGGCGTGGTCACTATTCACCAGGCACAGAAACAGACCTGGAGGTTCAAAGATGAGTAAGATATAGTCCTGCCTTTAGACAAACTCAAGGTGGAATGGGGAGATAGGCATGCAAACAATGTATCAATGTACACAGTGATAAGTGCTATGATAAAAGGGAGTACAAGATGCGGCTGGAGACACAAACGAGGGAGAGGGAGAGGGAAGTGGGGGTGGGGTGGGGAGAGGGGTTCAGGAAGATCTTTACAGAGAAAGAGTCATTTGAAGTGAAAATCCATATTGGGTAGTGAGAGTCTGCAAACTTGGCTTCTGTCCTTACTGAGCTGCTTGTTAATTAGGACAAGCCGTCTCATCAATTTGGCCTTCACTTTCTCTGTAAGATAAAAGTGCACAGATGTTCCTTAAAATCCGGTTCAGCCCTAAATGTTCCGATTCTGGTAATCAGGTTATCTTAGCAGGCTGCTGCAGAGAACAATGGTGTGATTGTTGAGCCTACTCCTCCCTTCATCTTTTGGAGGTCACCACTTGTAAGATTTCTTGAGGCAGATAGGCGAGAAAATTCTTCTGCCCTCCTTCCAGCTTCTTACCTATTCAGACTCGGTGTCTGGTTTGCACCGAAGTCATTGCCCTGTATATGTGTATATGGGATGTCAAGAAAGCAGAGTTCATGAGTTTGGGATTAGCAGATGCAAACTATATGTAGGATGGATAAACAACGAGGTCCTGCTGTACAGCACAGGGCACTATATTCAATATCCTGTGGTAAACCGTAATGGAAAAGAGTATGAAAAAGAATGTATACATATGTATAACTGAGTCACTTTGCTGTACAGCAGAAATTAACATGACAGTGTAAATCAACTCTACTTCAATAAAATGTAACTCAGGAAATGGTCTAATAAAGACTTTTTTAAAAGGATTTTTTGTCTGCATCCCAAATTTCAATGAAAAGTTGTACGCAAGACTTTAAGGATGCTTTTTGTGCGTGCGTATATGTCAATATTCATAGATGGTACAATACTGGAGGATGTCCATTTTTATAAAAACAGAACTCTAAGAGGAAGAAAGTGGGAAGTTTGCCTTCACTATACTGATATCTGGCTAATACTCAGTTTATGTTCATGTTGCCTCACTTTTAGCCATTTCAGATTGTTCCTAGCCCTTAATAGGTCCGTGATGGTTGTAGGAACCAGGCAACCTACTACGTATCATTTGTAATTCTAAAATTACTGTTACTTCCTCTGAGAAGCCATGTCTATGCATATGTAAGTACGTTTCAGTGGGGCAGCATAATCAAGAGGATTTTTCATTTAACGCATTATCATTAAAATGAAATAATTTTTTTCATAGAAATCAAATCATCTCTTCATTGCCTTTATTTAACATTTAACTTTTAACTCTTGATAGTCTAGCAGAGCAGTGAGATGTCTTTGAAAAAGTAATCCAGTTACCACTGTATTTGAGAGCTTTTTTCCCCCCATAATTCCTAATGTATTTGAAGAAGCAAGTCATTCTGCAAACAGCTGTTCCTGTTAATATACTGGTGATTGACAAAGGGTAATTTTCAGCTTCCTGGGGTCCTTTTCTTATTCTGATGGATGGTACAGCTTCCTCTCATGAACATAAAAAAGTACACTTCACAGGGGTTTTCTACCACCAAGTGCCCGGGAAGTCTTGTCTCTGACAGACTCTCACTCTCATAACTCCCAAGACTTGGGTGGGATTTGAATCTCTAAAATGCTACTTTTCTCTTTCACTCAAGTACTCTTTGTGCTCATTTGTGAAAAGCCTGAAGGTAGGAAAAAGGAAATAGATTGAATTTGGGAGGTTTTATGAATGCTCTGCAACTTTTTCCTTTGTCTGTCATCAACTTTTTGATGTACTTCAGAGATTTCATTGGTCATTTATTCCCCTGCTGCTTTTCGGGTGCTTTTTCAAAGAGAGTAGATGCGAAAGGGGAGCGGGAAGCTAGATATACTAGTGCTTATTTCAGCAGAGAATCACTTTCCCATTGAATCACCTTGCTATTTTCTTGACTCCGTATCACAGTGAAAAACCCAATGAGGCCAAAGGAAATGGAAAAGGAGTGAAATTGAGGCAAGCCTAAATCAGCTTGCACTCTAATCTCTTCAATGCTTTAATTTTGTGTGTCTGTGGAGGGGAGGGAGAGAGGTTTACACGTCTTGACCAGCCTTAGCTGCTGTTTTTAGGATAGAGCCAGCTCTACCAGTGGATGGCAATTTTCACAGGTACAACATTTAGAGTCGTTTATGACATGGTGTCCTACTTTGCACTGAGCACATGGCAACTCTGAACCTGTGGGTCTAGAAGGAGGGCTTGGACAACATTGACTTGGCTTGGGAAACACAATGGGTGATTTTTTTCAGCGCAAGATGGTTTCTGGGCTGTTATAGACCTGATGTGATAGGGAGTCTTGTGGCCCATTCAAGAGTGCTTAGCTGGCCTCAGGAAAACATTGGAATCTTTCTACTCCATAGTCTCTGGTTTTTCAAAGGACAAAAACAATAAGTGATTACATACTGTGCTGGGCAGATCCCTCCTCAGCCTCCACCCCATCCCATTCATACATGCTTACCAAAGCCTTAATCCCCTCCAAGGACTAAAAGCAAATGTTAGCAAACGTCAAGAGCAAAGTTTGCCACCCTCTCCCCAACTCCAATGAAAGTATTTTGGCCTATGATTAAGTTTGGGCATCTTGAAGAATTAATACAGGGGAGATTTGTTATCACCAAGTGTTGTGCATATAAATATATTATCCTGAGTCCTAAAGTCGTTTTGAAAAAACTTGAGGGGCTTGGCTTTCTTTTGAAATATTGTGTTCCACAGATAACATTGATGTTAAATTATTTGTTCTCATCTATTGTTTGGATAGAAAATGCAGGTTGTTGTTTTTTCTATATAAGCTTTCTTTAACATAAGAAGCAGTCTCTGGTAAGGTAGTGTTTCTGTACATTTGCATTGTTATAGAATTAAATTATGGATTCTGTCATTCAAAAGAGAATGCTTTATAAATCAAGTAAAATCTCATAACTAAGATGAATACGTTTTTTAAAATCTTATGCTGCCTCATATTCCATACTTTAGTTTTATAGCCTAACTTGATGTAATTTTTAAAGTGTAATTTTTTTTCTATTTCTGTGTACCATTTTTGATTTGTAAAAATGTCATTAGTTTCCCAAGAAAAAGCTTAAGAAAAGTTATTGTATATAAAGGACAGTAACATAACAGCACAAAGGCAGGTAGCAATTCTTTATCTGTAGATTGGCAGGAAATGTGCCAAATACACCATGTTCTCTCACTCCCTTCCATTCTCCTCTCCTCTCTGATGACATTCAGTGTAAATGACGTTAAGACTCTAAACTGTAACAAATGGCAAAAATCCTAAGGTATTCCTTTTCCTTTTTTTTTTTAACTGATCTATTGTTTGGAATTCCTGAATGTAAGAGAGAGTCCTCATCTAATTTTGGGGGCGCAGGGAGTGGGTTACAAATTGTGTTCTGTTTAAATGTTTATGGTTGTGTTTGCCACTTGTCTGGGAAAGCTATCAAGGTGGGTTTGTGATCCTAAGGCAATCCTGCTCAGCAGGTGCCTGGTTTCTTTTTTCAGGGCTGCTATGCAACTGTCCCAATGCTAGTAGGCAGCAAGAGGAAAGATAGTCTAAGGAGAAGGAAGGTCAAGACTAAGTTGCTTAGACCTGGTTAGGGGGCAGGATTTCCAAATGCAGCTGCAGTTAGTGATAAAAAGACCTGAAATTCAGAAGAGGGGTCAGAGGTAGAGATAGAGATTTAAGATCTGAGCAATTGCAGTGAGAGATGAAATTTTACCAGCACTTCATTTCTCCAGGGGAAAGAGATTAAGGAGGAGAGCAGAGGATTTAGGACTGTACCTTGGGGAAATCTTTAATGTTAGGGTGTGGCAGGAAAAGAGAAACCCCGGAAGTATAAACTACCATGCTTGGCTCTGGAAGCCACCAAGTGTCACTACTTCCCCTGAGCTGTTAATTCTGAGCCAGATAATCCCAGTTATACTGGGTGGAGGGTGGAGAATCTGGGAACTAAAATCCTTGTGACTATCTTTGCTTTGATGCAGGTTGTAGTAGGTGTAAAAAGAAGCTTATGGGGCTTCCCTGGTGGCACAGTGGTTGAGAGTGCGCCTGCCGATGCAGGGGACACGGGTTCGTGCCCTGGTCCGGGAACATCCCACGTGCCGCGGAGCGGCTGGGCCCGTGAGCCATGGCCGCCGAGCCTGTGCGTCCGGAGCCTGTGCTCCGCAACGGGAGAGGCCACAACAGTGAGAGGCCCGCGTAACGCAAAAAACAAACAAACAAAAGAAGCTTATGTTTTCTCTTAGGGGGGACATTAGTGGGGGGAACCCTCCATTACCGCAATTTTTAGCGCATATAAGGATTTCCTTATAGTCCTTATATGTACTAAAATTATGTAGCTGTTTCCTAGGCTACTTAATGAGTTCAGGAAGACTGGGTTCATACCACCCTCAACTCTTACTACCAAGAAATTCTTCCTTTTCCAGGATTTCCAGAGAAATATAAAAGCACATTGAAACTAAGGTATTATTTGATTTTATAAATAATTTGATTAAAAATTTGATCAAATTGGAGAAACAACAGGACAAGCCTGACGGAAAACAATAGTGGCTTCCTTGACTTCTCAAGCTATGTTTTAAGTTATACTCAGCTTCCTGGCAGGGGAGGTAAAATAAAAGAGCCACCTCGTCCCACTGATCTGATGTTTAAAAGAGCACTTGCAGTGCATCTGGTTTTGCTTTATAGGTAACTCTCTAAAATTTTGAAGGACACACCTTGATTCTCAGTGAAATTATAGGAATGCTTGGATAACAAGATAACTAAATATGGAGAAGTGATTACATAATCCGTTAAGGCATCATAAATAGGGAAAACTCGTAGCATGTGTTGAAAACACTTGATGAACTAACTGACTTTCTCCTGGGAATTCGGGTGGCCTAGCAACTTGCGCTCTTGGGTTCAAAAAAAAGTTGCCTTTTTTTCCCACCCCTCCCTCCAGTACGCTCACGCACTATGAAGGATCTTAGCAACTGTGGGAAAAAGAATGGCTTGCAGTTGTGCTTATCTTAAAAGGATTATGGCAGACCTAGTAATCCAAATGAGAGAATCATTAGCTGCTTTGCCCAGTGCTCGAGAGTTGAGAGTTAAACAAACACAACAGGTCACATTTGAGAATGTGATAAATACCTGTTCAGTGACATCCTTTGCTACCACATAGTCAGCACCATAATTATCAGCCATATCAGCATTTAGGTAATACCAAACGCATGTTTGGTTCCACAGGACTGACATATGATCCTGTCTGGAAGTGCTTAAAGCATCCATAAAACATTCGAATACCGGACACTCCCAAGTACACTTTGGTCTCAATTATCCAAGTGATCCAGGGCCAGTGCCTCTGGAATCTACAGAACAGCATAGCCCCAAGGTAGAGATTTATTCTTTGATTAACAAAATATCAGTGGATTTCAGGATGTTTCTCACATTGTATGGATTCAGGAAAAAACTTTAGAGCCAAAATTGTCCAGGATAATGGATCTAAAAGTTTTAAGATACATTTATGTGTATATATGTAACATTTTCCCTCAGTTTTCCTGATTGTATGTGTAGATCCACACCCTAAATCATATTTAACATGCATGATGTCTCATGTTGGGAAACTTTTATATAAATCTGTAATGTTATGATGATACACTATTCCTAATGTTTTATATTTTAAACATAAGTTGATGCGTATCAAAGTAGAGCAGAGCAAAGTGGCTAAGAGAATAAGTTCTGGAATCAGACTAACTGGGTTTTAGTTCTGGTTTTGTCACATGTTAGCTGTGCAAGCTTCTCTCAGTCTCAGTTTCCTCACCTGGAAGATGAAGATTATGAGAGTATCAGTCTTAGGGGCCTTGTATGAAGACTGAATGCATTCATTCAAGTAAAGTACTTATGACATATACATAAGTACATCACATATGCTAAGAGATTAATAAACTTTTCTTACCCACACCAGAGTTTTAGAAATATTCATGCAAATTCATCTAATCCTTCATTTTCAGGGTCGGTGTGCTAGAGAGAACTGCAAGTACCTTCACCCTCCTCCGCATTTAAAAACGCAGCTGGAAATTAATGGACGGAACAATCTGATTCAACAAAAGACTGCTGCAGCCATGTTCGCCCAGCAGATGCAGTTTATGCTCCAAAATGGTCAAATGCCATCACTTGTAAGTCACAGTGCTGCTTTTTCAAAATTGCATATGTATGTCTTTTATTTTTTAAGGATATATATCTACATTGGAATAACCTTGCAGGGCCTTTGGGAAGTTAGTCACCAAAGGATTGAGGATGCAGGCTGATAGGTAATTGACACTACAAAGCTGCTGTGCACATGAAGGGAGCAATCAGGTGCGTTGGATTTAAAACCTGGGTTGCAGGAACCATGAATGTAGTTTATAGAAGAATATTAATAAAGGAGCAGGGCCATTTTAAGAGGAGGAAGAGGTTTGATTATTATTACATATAACCCTTTTAATTTTAGCATATTAATTCAAACAAATTCCCTTGCTCTTTGATGGTAGTTTTGTTGTGACTTTTTAATAGACTTTTTATTTTAAAATAATTTCAGATTTAAAGAAAAGTTGCAAACATAGTACAGAGAGTTCCCATATTACCCCTCACCTGGTTTCCCCCACTGTTAATATCTTATGTTTCCATGGTATATTTGTCAAAACTAAGGAACTGACATTTACACATTACTATTAACTGAACTCCAGACTTTATTCAGACTTCACCAGATTTTCCATTAGTGCACCCTTTCTGTTCCAGTGTCCAATCCAGGATACCACAGTGCATTTATTTGAATCCTGTCTCCCCTCTCTCCTCTGGTCTGTGACCATTTCTCAGTCTTTCCCTGTTTCCCATGACCTTGACAGTCTTGAGGAATACTGGCCAGGTAGTTGATGGGGGTTTTAACTTAATCTAGCCACAGTTTCCCTTTGCTGAAATTAATAATATTTTGGCGTCATTCTAGACCAATGTCTAGTATTTGTGTGGATCAGTGAGTTAAAATGGATCACCTAAAAAGTAATTTTGTCCTACGGAGAATTCATCTTGTCCTGATACCTTAAAATATAAAGTTGTAGTTTGGTCTTAGAGTTTTAAGGGGGAATTGAAAACTGTCCCTGTCTACTGAGTTCTTCCAGGTCTCAAATTTAGTTCCATGGTGTCTCATTCTAATTCCAGCTGGCCTATTTCCTTTTAACCATTATCCGGATACTAATTTGAAAGGCTTATGTTTTCTTTTTTGTAACCCACTTCATTGGTGACTATATAATGAACACACTGAAAACTGAAAGATGTATATAGTATTTAGATGCAACAAAAATGTGGGAATAGGTCAATCTGCTCTCAGCAAAGTGTATCTCATTAGAAAGTTGTTTCTCAGAACTCAAGGACATCTGTATAGATAGGGCACTCCTTAATTGGTACATCTTTATAGATAATGCAAAAAACAGGTGCTTGAGGCATTGACAAGTCACTAAAATTTTGTACCATGACACTCTTTCCAGAATGTCTAGGAAATTTTAAGTAGCATAAATAGATTACATGTTTTACGCTATTCATTTGCCAGAAACATTTGCCTTGGAATTCAGTGCTGATTAATTACATTGATAAATTCGTTCCCAGAAGGTCACCAGTGAGCTCCCTGGAGTTCCCCTTTGATCTTTAGTAATACTTTACATGGTTGAACTCCTTCAAACTCTGTCCTTAGCTTTCAAACACTGAAGTATTTCAGTTTGTCCTTACTCCTGAAGGGATAAGGAAGAGAAAGTGTTCTAGATACTGAGAACAGTATGAACAAAGCCACAGAGAAATGGATATGCTTGGTGAGTCCAGAAAATGTGAGTAGATGGGGAATAAAGCAAGGGAGCCTTTAACCCACCATTACTACTCTTGGCCTCTTGTGGGATGTCCCAATTTCAGACTGAGCAAAGAATAGGAGCCAGATTTTATCACACACCTGAGCCCAGCATTTCCTATACAGCTGGAGCATACATTTTTTCATAGGTCAAGGGACATCAGTCAACTACCCTATTTCAGGGAATCATAGAGCAAGGGCCTGGGGTAAAATAGGGGTAAAGACAGAAGGCAGACTATTCATCTTCCCTTCAGCCTCCAGTCAAGTATCTCCATGCCAGGTCTCAACCCTTCATGCATTATTGATTAGGGAGTGGCTTTTTAGAGTCCAGTGAGAGATTCATTGAGTTTTTCAGCCTCTTGTGCTTTCTAATTTGATCCTCCATGCTTTCTATAACAGAATACATTTCCCTTTTTTCTTCAATGAGGGTAATTTCAGGCTGCAGAATATGACTGATACGACTCACAGGAATACAATTTATTTTATAGCATATCACAAGACACACGACATTGCTTAGAAGACCCCAGGGAACAATTGGAAATTGCTTTTCCACCTTGTAGATTATTTAACAGTAGCTGTTGTGATGTGATAAACTGATAAAAGATTGATTTCTGTAGTTACTATGTGTACAAAAAGCTAACCTCGAGATGTTTGATATGATCTTCTTTTGTGGTCTAGAAAGCTGCCTTGTGGGCATGTTGTAATTGAGCTAGTGTGAGCAATTTTAAGTGACATTTACCAGTCTGACTTGAAAGAACTGTTCTTTATTATGGATCTTGATTTTACTATGGAAGCAACGTATAATTTTACTTCATTTCCTTGGTACCTACTCTCCCCAAACAACTCTCTATCCCTTCTAACCGCACCCCCCTCCCGCCCTGATCATCTGATTCTTTTCTCTAAAATATTCAAGCTTTTGTTTAAATTTCCAGTCCTGCTGTTTGTCTGGCTGCATATTAAGACCCATTTGGTATCACTGCCTTGAACCTCAGGTCTTCCCACAAAGCACACTTTGATCTGTTTCTAGGATAACAGAAGAGCACATCTGCTTTTGGAAAATTGAGTCTGTTTTGCTTATTATAAGCCCCCAGATAAAGGGAACATCAACCTAAATGTAGCTAGAGAACAGATTCTGTTCAGTGTGACTGAACAATGAATAAAAGCCACACCTAGTCAATTCGGGTAGAATGCTTGCTGTAGCGGGCAAGTTTGTTCACTGTATCTAACAGGTCTAAATTGACATTTGCACGTATAAAATTCCACCTCAGAAAGCTCTTGTTAGCTTTATTGAGGAAGTTTAGCAAGCGAGGCAAAGGGTGTGACTCCCTAGTATTTTTCAGTGCAGTTTAAGAGAGATAGTTGCTGATGTTCACAGCAAACGTTTGTACAATTAAGAACTCCCCTTGGCATAATTAAGAGGCAAACACGAGCACTGGAGAAGAATTTTAGGGCAAGCAGACACATTGGATTCCAACTCTCAAGCAAAGCTAATGTTTCAAAATTTCAGGTCTTTTCACAACTTGGAATCTTCATTACAGAAAGAAATTTCCAAGGAAGGATTCTCACTGCTGGATGTAATATATGCATGTAAAAGGTGGATGTGATGTTAGAAGGCTATTAAAAATATTTTTGGCTCAGACATTTTGTATAATCTAGACCTGTCTATATCTAGTAAATTCCTTTTGCTTCTCTGAATGTGATGATTCACATGGAACCAGTTCTTTACACGCAGGTAAACTTGACCCAGTCGGGTGTATTCACCTGATGATTCATACAGAGATTACTGGATCATCCATCACTGTGTGCCAAATCCTCTGGTCTGCTGTATGCTTTTCATGACTCGCATTCCTGTGGCCAAGTCATGGTGTTCCAAACCACAGAGGCTATAAACACGGGACTTCAGTCTTTTTCTTTATCACAGATAGAATCATCTCATGTCCGTCTGGACCCTCCCCACCTTTTTGCATCATTTTTACAATTCTATTTACCAAATATATTTCTCAGAAACAAGCTTATATGTCTGTCTGACATTAATATAGTAAGGAATGAAGGTGATGTAACACTTCAGGACCAAATGGGGAAAAATAGGAAGTTGCAGTAGATAAGAGGAAGGGAGATATACTAATTAGTGAATAATTTCAGTATTTTTAGGCTCCCGTGTTTTGAACGTTTTTCTTCTTTAATTAAATAGGACCTCTAAGATATTATATTACTCTATGCAACTTTGGACCAGGACAGATTTAAGTGAATAGAAGTAAAATTGCAAAATATGTATTTACTTTTTAACTTTTGAAAATATTAAATGATTTTGTAGTTAAAGATGAAAGGATAATATCCTTCCCTCACCAAGATACATTCTACATTTTGCATATTCATCCAGAGTTATAGTTTTTCTAGCTCACATAAACTAGTTTGATTGACTGAAGTATATATGCTATCTCCCTGTTGTCAGGGCTCTTCTATTAAAAAATTATCATTAAAAAGGTGAGCAAGACATTTTGTAGATTTAATGGAAAAGGAAATTCTATCCATTTTCCAGATTACCAGTCTCATGGTCAATACAGAAATTACAGTGAATTTTAATGAAGATTCTTCAGTGAGTCTCTCAGTTTACCTACTCATGAAACGATGAATGACAGCCTTTACGTCTTTCATCTCAATGTGGTGACGTTCGGTGTCTTGTAAAGTGATTTTTGCAAAATGTTCAAGTCAGTGGACGACGGGCGTTATGTAATTATAAGATTAATATGCTCTTAATATAATTATGACTGTCATTATCATGTGAAATTCCACACTGACCGAGGTTGAGCAGATCATATCACAGGAGTGTTTGGAGTAATACCATGCTAAAAGCCCAAAGTTTTATCAAGATTTTACTAAGTTTTCTAAAAAATTAGAAAAGATTTTACTTTTCGATGTAGCAACTGAGACCTAATATTATGTATTTGTCCCACAAATCGTTCCCAGGTGTAGGCTTACCTTGAGGTTAGTGAAGGCTCAGTGCCCCTCACTAGCGTGGTGTCGTGCCAGGGCCCCGGGAGGAGGCGTAGCAATGTGTTTACAGTGTGTTTGTAAAATCTGCCAAAGATATTTGTGTATCCTTTGTTCTGAAGGCCTAAACTTGGGGCCCCACAGATCCTGGATTCACTCCTGATTGCAATTACTTGTCCAAAGTAGAGTAGTTATTCAGGTCCTTTCCCGAGGCTGTGCATGTCACACAGCTTAAAGCTCCTTTTAGAGTAAAGCAAAATAAATCACACCAGCTGGAGGTTTGCTGCCTTGCCCCACTCGGCTTAATATACAATGTGAAATCTGTTTTTTTTTAAAGTGAAATGAAGATGCTATACTTTTGCTGTCAAACAGAGGGCATTTGTACATGATATCTTTACAGTACGCAGTTTCTTTGATAGTGAGGAATCTCAACACTCTCCCTTTAGCCTCCCTCATATATTCCCAGGAGATAAATTAAAATGTAATCTCCTCTCAGCCCATTTTGTGTCCTCCTCTGGATCTGGTTAGCTCGGTTGGTGAGAGGCTGGTGCTAACGAGACCATGTGGGCCCGTTAGCTTCCCTGCTTGCGGTCACAGTCTAAGCTCCAGCAGCTACCTCAGCATGGCTTGCCGTTCATCACCAGTGAGGTGAAGGCGAGGAAGTTGGGAGGATCTGTGAAAATCGTTTTCCCTGACGGAGGATAAAAAATCACAACAGCAACGAGAAACAAAGCCAATGCTTGGCAATCTCACCCAGAGAGGATGATATTTTTTTCTTATCACCATCCTCTTGCTCAGATCAGTAGAGTTCAGTGGTTTGTCACTGAGAGGGCCATCAGGAGACCTAGTGTGAAAAAATGTGGTTGCCCTCCCCACCTGATAATAATCTTTCCCCCAAATAATCCTAATCTGCCATAATAATCTTTATAGATGTACTAAATATTATTTGAAAACCTTCTTCACCTAGTCTCCCCTCTTAAACCATTCTGTGCATATCAGAAACATTAGCAATTCAATCGTCCCCTGGGACCACACATTTTGTAATAAGAAGTCGCATATTTCAGTCTGTACAGTATCACTAAACCGTTTTTTTCCCCAGACTCTTCATTGGATACCTTTTGATACTGATGATTTAGCCACTCCAATTAAAAACTGCCATGCATACATGTGTGTGGGTGTGTGTACGTGCACGTGCACATGCATGTGTATGTGTTATACAGTACCCTGTGCTTCTAATACTGTTTAGCATTTCAAAAGACCGTTTGGGAGTGGCCTTCTGCTTAAAGTTTTCCCCGATAGAGACCAAAACTGATGGATTTTTCAATCTCTCTGCCACTAACTTTCGATCCCTGAGTGTTTCTTTTGTTTGTTTGGTGATTTTTGATTTGGATTTTTCTAACTGGTAAACCTAAAAGTAATCAATGGCTTAGGAATCCCTTTTGACTCAATTCACTAAATATTTCTTGAGCATCTACTCTGTGCCAGGCATTTATAAGAGTAAGAGATGGATTAAAAGGTGAATTAGAAACAGTCTCTACCCTCTAGGAATATATGATCTAACAGTAGTGAAATGGTGGATTAATGTTTTCGTGATCCCCATCGTTTCTGCTTTGTACCTGATCCTCCGTATTTTTGTAGCTTTGGGCTTTCTTTTTTCCTCCGTAGAGTATTTTTTTTTTTTTTTTTTTTGCGGTACACGGGCCTCTCACTGTTGTGGCCTCTCCCACAGGGCCCGGACGCACAGGCTCAGCGGCCATGGCTCACGGGCCCAGCCGCTCCACGGCATGTGGGATCTTCCCGGACCGGGGCACGAACCCGTGTCCCCTGCATCGGCAGGCGGACTCTCAACCACTGCACCACCAGGGAAGCCCCGTAGAGTATTTTTATATTAGCCATGCAAGGTTTTGTTTTAGTTTGTGTTGTTGTTTTGGTGGCGGTGGTGGTGGTGCTTTGTTGAACCTCTGATAATTATAACCCTTTGCATCCATTTATCCTGGATTTGCACTGAGATGTCTCTAGTCTCCAGGCTTCCTGTGGGTTCTTTGCTTTTCTCAGCTCTTGCCATTTCCCCCTCCCCCCAAACCCTTCCTTTTTTTCATACCCGTTGTAAAAATTGGGTAACCGCTTGGTTTTTTAAATATTTTTTCTTTCCTAGTGGTATACTAAAGTTAATTGAATTGTCACTGTTATTACATAGTGATTCACCAACAAATAATTTTTAGGGCAGTTCTTGTTCACATCTCAGGAGCAAAGTTAAAATCCCCTCACCCATCTGAGGAAGAAGTCATTTACCCTTCTGCCAGATCCTTACCTCTAGGAATCAGCTGTGGATTATAATTCCTGACCTGCTCTGCAGCTTCTCCCACCACCTACAGGCAGATCCAAACCATGACTTGTTCCCTCTTTCTTGTGATACTTTACACCTTTTATACGCACAATAATCTATCCACCCTTCCCCTACCTGTCTTCCTTCAATGCTTCCCCTTATTTGGAGACTTCCACGATTAATAAGGTCAGAAAAGCCAGGTCTAGGTGAAGATAACTATTCACTTTGACCCTTGAATGTATTTGTTTTTCTTCACTCTCTCTTGGGCCACAGTGACTTATTCATTAACAAGTGTGATTAGTACATAAACACCACTATCAGCTTGCATCTGTTTATAAAGTTCACTCTCAATTATTGAGGGACCAATTAACTAGTCTGGAGGTTATGTGGGCCTCCTGCAGTGTGCCTTTTGGCCACTTCAGTCCCCCTAGAACAACGCTCAGAGAATGTGGAGATGACCAAGCAAAAACTGTGAAACAAAAACGATTCAGTTGTGCTCCTCGTCAACAGCTAGTAAAGTCTGATGGAAACAAAAATGATACATTTCACTGTGCTTTGGGATTATCTAAGGATAGAAATATGCATGGTGACTGGGGAAAGGGGCTTCCTTTTGTACTGTATAAATGCTTGTAAATGAGTAATGAAATTAAGGTCTTATGAGTGATAAAGTTAAGAGTGCTATTTTTCTGGTATTAAAATCAAGTCAACAAATTGTTACCAAATGTTTACCATCCTATGAAAGAAAATGTTTAGTCGTCCACCTTTAGACAGGAGTTTAGAGAGAGGAGACCTCAATTATGATGTTGACTTCAGGCCAGGATGAGCCTAAGTGACTTAAGTGTCTTGCATTCATCCAACAATAATTGTAACTGACCTTGGATATTATTCAAGTAACTACAAATAGATCTAGGCTGTGGGGAGATACAGAGATGGATTTAGCATAACATTTAATTTTTTTTCTTTATACTAGCTTGAGGAATAACTCATTTTAAGTAATAAATCAGTGTTACTAAGATGTATATGTGAACTAGACATATTTATTTGAGGCATCATTTTTCACTGAGTTGTATTATTATTCAGAGGTGCTTCAGAATCCTTTAAGGCCAAAATGTGGTGGCTCCTAAAATTTTACCTTTACAGGAGTCCATCTATCTCCCCATTCTTAGTCACTGAGTAGTTATTGTTTTATAAACAAATAGTTAAGAACATGAATTTTACTAACTATGTAAAAGAACATTTTAGTGAATGCTTTAGTATCTGTTTCTAAAGTTTAACTTCTTCAGCTTATGGAATCTTGCTACAAGTATTAAATTCACACCAATAGATTTTTATATAATTAGTGCTTTACTTCAGAAATTGATGGAGTGCTTTATTTTTTGGAATCCTTTAGAATGAGGGTCAGCAAAATTTTCTCTAAATGACTAATAAAAGTATTTGAGGATTTGTGGGAAAGAAACAAAGTTGAGGATATTATGTAGGTAATTCTGTAACAAGAGAGAAAACAGATATCCACACTTTTTGTTATATAGGTCTATGAGTGAGTGCAGTGGAAGTTATTTATGGACACTGAAACACAGATTGCATATAATTTTCATGTGTTATGAAATATTACCTTATCTTGTACTTTTTTTCAACCATTTAAAAAGGTAGAGAATAACAAATGCTGGAGAGGGTGTGGAAAAAAAGGGAACCCTCCTACACTGTTGGTGGGAATGTAAATTGGTACGACCGCTATGGAGAACAGTATGGAGGTTCCTCAAAAAACTACAAAATAGAGTTGCTATATGATCCATCAATCCCACTCCTGGGCATATATCCAGACAAAACTATAATTTGGAAAGATACATGCACCCCTATGTTCATAGCAGCATTATTTACAATAGCCAAGACATGGAAACAATCTAAATGTCCACCAGTGGATGAATGGATAAAGAAGATGTGGTATATGTATACAATGGAATATTACTCAGCCATAAAAAAGAATGAATTAATGCCATTTGCAGCAACATGGATGGACCTAGAGATTATCATACTAAGTAAAGTAAGTCAGAAAGAGAAAGACAAATACCATATGATATCACTTATATGTGGAATCTAAAATGTGACACAAATGAACTTATCTACAAAACAGAGACAGACTCACAGACATAGAGAACAGACTTGTGGTTGCCAGTGGGGAGGGGTGGGGAGGTTGAATTGGGAGTTTGGGACTAGCAGATGCAAACTAATACATATAGAATGCATAAACAACAAGGTCCTACTGTATAGCACAGGGAACTATATTTAATATCCTATAATAAACCATAATGGAAAAGAATATGAAAAAGTAGTATATGTGTGTGTGTGTGTATATATATATATATATATATATATATATATATACTGAATCACTTTGCTGTACACCAGAAACTAACACAACATTGTATATCAACTATAATTCAAATAAAATTTAAAAAAAAATAAAATAAAAATGTAGAAACCACTCTTACCATTCTGGCCATACAAAAACAGGGCAGGCTGGATTTGGTTCAGGACCTGTGGTTTGCCAACCGTTACCCTAGAACACAAGCTCTTAAACAGTAAGTCGTCCATAACCCCACACCAGGGGTGAGTTTCATGAGGTCCTTGAACTTCTTGAGATCACATGCAGTTTATGCACATATGAATTTTTCCGTGGACAGGGTCTACAGCTCTCATCAGACTCTCAGAGAAGTTCAGGACTCGAAAAAGATTAGGTGCCTCTGTTCTAGAGGCAATTCACCAAATTTTAGAAAGCATTTCCCAAGGCCCTGATAGTTCCTAGGTACTGTGCAAGTAACTGGTAGCTCGCGGGAATTCCTACCCTAGCAGCTAATACTGCAAGAGACATTGAGGGTAAATAATTGTCTAGGTGATCGTTTTATTCATATAGTCAGTTGTCGCCATCATTCTTGTTGGTTTTATAAGTCTCAGAGAAAGATGAAAATCCATACCCCTGTTCTAGGAGGGAAAGTTTTCTCATATTTTCAAATATTTAGGAAATAATTTAGGTTTGAGTGAATATCTGAAACATATTTAAGTGCCCAGATCATTCAGGTTGTAAATAGAAATCAGATTCAACCTGTTAGGTACCTTTTTCTTTAATATTAAGATTACCCCACTAATTGGTTCATGTTAGCTCAACTGACATCAAAGGCTGCAATACAGGTATAGGAAGGATTAAAGTCGCTTATTAAAATTGAATGTGTGAACTTGCAGGCTGCCTGATATAACAGGTGGCTGTTAACTAAAGCTAAGCCCTTGAATGTTCAAATTCATGAAAATGGAGTGGTTACCCTGGGGCAGAGGTGGTGGTGAGAAACAGAAATGTCCATTTGAAAATAAATAAGAAACTCAGGAGCTCCTCCCTGTGCCCGAGGGTTGGGAATAAAAAAAACCTGCTTCTTCTCAATAAACAGAGTTATAGAATGAAGTTTATACCAAAGAGGAAAATGGTTATAAAATCTACAATACTAACTTTAAAACCTAAACATGGCACAGTATAACCTTACAAACCCTAAACTTTTTCAGCAAGTCCCTTGCACTATTTATATAGACTTTTCATTTTCAGCTTGTTTTCATACAATTGGAACATATAACAAACGTGAGAGGGTTAAAACATATTCTAAAGAAAGCAGAAGTTAACCAGGAAATTTCCCCAAAAAAAGGAAGGAAAAAATACAGACGTTCAGAGCTATTATAAATAGGAAGCATTGCTTACATGTACATTATTCTTAAATATTATTAATTGATCGGTTATTTATTAGTGATTAATGATTTTTTAATCTGGAAAATTCACTCACCTGCAAGTTTTCCTTTTAATTCAATAGTTTTCATTCCATGAGAAGTATGACATGTCCCTATTCCCTGTTACATCACAGCGCTAGTTAGGCTGGGTCAGCCCTTGGCTTTTGTCCTCGAACCTTAAAGCACCTCCCTGACTGCCCCATCATCTTTCCTGCCACCTGACGTCACCCCTTTCCTCTTAAAGCTCTTGGCCACCATGCCTTCTCTGCTTAACCCTGGTGAGTCTTGCCAGTTTGGGGAGGAGGGGGCATGCTCTTTCTGCCCTTCCAGATTTGCCAGTTAGCTAATGATAAACTCATCTAAGGTAGAGTGCTAATGGGGAAGTCCTTCCTTCCAAGCTGAATGTTGTTTATAACAGGGGTTTCACGGAGAAGGCTGTGCTATTGAAAGTTTCAAGTCCGACTAGGGAGTGGCGCCATGAACATAGATCGCCCCTCACTTCATACTCAATAGACTTCTATTCTACCTGCATTTAGAGCTGTTCCTATTAATGTGATTTAGCAGAAGGTGTGGGCATAGCTTGGCAGTGCAACAGATTATTGTTTTAGTGAAAGAAATAAAAAGAAAGCAAGAAAGAACAATGCTATTAGTAATACATGAGACATCACCATTTGCATGACAATGCGCTACCTACCTTATAAAGTCACTATTAGAAATGTACTATATTTAACCATGATTTGTTATTCATTCATTAAAATGCTTACATTATTTTTAAATTACGTTATTGATTATATCAGTCATTCACTATATATTGGGTACTATAGGGGAGACAAGAGAACTATCAAAGAAATTATGACCACATTGAGAAGAAAAGACACCCACATAGGGAACAAACTGGAAAACAGCACAGTAAAGTGATAAATTATGTGGTTACAGATAATAAAGGCAGTACATATATGAAACTCTAGAGGGGTGGGATAGGGAGGGTGGGAGGGAGACGCAAGAGGGAGGAGATAGGGGGATATATGTATATGTACAGCTGATTCACTTTGTTATACAGCAGAAACTAACACAACAATGTAAAGCAATTATACTCCAATAAAGATGTCAAAAAAAAAGAAAAACCAAACGTTTGACTAAAAGTTTTCAATAATTTCCATTTAGATTAAGTGGGAATTGATAACAAAACTGTGTATCATCTAGAGTGAAGTGTTTATAACTATGCTGTGTTACCATACATTATATGTATTTGTCAGTTCAGAATTTATTTTCAATTAGCCTAAATTAGTTTTTTGTTGTCTCCATAAAGGTTGAGTATTTATGGAGATTAACATTTTTTGTGATGTTTACAATAAGATTTGAGTCAAATAAAATAACCTGTTAATAAAAAAGAAATAGAAAAGCCAGTAAGATTCCTTTGCATTTCCAAGACTTTTCTTTACAAGTTATACTCTAGTGTATGTACCTTATAATCCTGTTATCTCTTCCTGCCTAATAGGGATTCTCGTAGCATGTTCAGGGCCCCCTTTTAAACTGTGCACATCATCTGATCCCTCAGATAAAGACAAGGCTAGGCAAGTCAGATTCATTTGTAAAATAAGACCTCTAAAAAAAAATGACCGTACTAATTTCATTTTAGATAGACAGCAAGAAGCTCTTACAGCTCTCACTTTTCAAAATCTACCCCTTTCTTCCTGCCTTCTTGCTTTCTTCCTTAATTGATAGGGCCAAGAAGCAAGTGTTTGGTAGGGCAGTTGGGAACCATGGTAGGACCAGCAGCTTTGGAGCCAAGCAGTACTGCGAGGAAGGGGAAGGGAAGGAAGAGGGTGGGATGAAGGGGGAGAACCTGAAGTCTGTGTGCAAAGGCCATGCTTGTGTGAGGAGATAAGGCAGATTGCCCACGTATTTGATATCGTTGGTGACATGGTTTTTAGGTAAAAATGGAAGTGCTAGAGAAAACACATTTGGAACAGACTCCATCAGTGGGATTTAATTTACTTATGACTGTTAAAATTATGTGGCTTGGCTTATCAGCTTACCAATAAATTTGTTACTCAAAGAGATTTGTGGTTTTAAAAGGAACTCCTCCTTTATGGGAATTAGTATGAGACTAAAAATAAAGCAGAAAATACAATGGTAACTTTTGATATGACTTGAGCTTTTTGAAAGAATGCTTCCTTGTGTAATAATAGGAATATTCTATTGACCTCTAACACCTTTTTTTCTCTTTTAATCATACAGACTTCTTTTCCTGTGACTCCATCCCTGGCAGCTAATCCTGCCATGGCTTTCAATCCCTACTTACCTCATCCTGGGATGGGCCTGGTCCCTGCCGAACTTTTACCAAATGCACCTGTGCTGATTTCTGGAAACCCGCCTCTCCCACTGCCAGGAGCTCCTGGTCCAAAACCGATGCGTTCAGATAAACTGGAGGTATTTGTGTAGAAATATATAAATCCCTATGGGGTAGATATTAACCTTATGCATAAACATTCTTAGAGCCCAATGTTTTCAATGCTTTAAATAAGTACATCTGAATTTTAAGCTTATGGAATATAACTTCAGAGAAATGTTAGACATTTTATTACTGCAATTTTACCCTGTTATGAAGTGCACGGTTGTATAGTAGGTCAAACAATGTCTTAGTGCACCCAGCTGCAGACTGTGCATCTCCTTTGCTATGGCGCAGAAAGTCTGGTGGGAATGCTCCTTTCAGCCAGGCTCCAGCTTTGCAGAGTGGGATTACTGTATTCGTTGATGAGTCTCTACTTGCTAGAATAATCAAAAAGTCAGCTCCATTGGCAGCTCCTTAAATGCCTTGCCATGTATTGAACTGGAATCTGTGCGTGTCCTTTAGTCATGGTCCACAAGTCTGCTTGTAAAAAGCACATTGCCGGACTTCCCTGGTGGCGCAGTGGTTAAGAATCTGCCTGCCAATGCAGGGGACACGGTTCGAGCCCTGGTCCAGGAAGATCCCACGCGCTGCGGAGCAACTAAGCCTGTGCACCACAACTACTGAGCCTACACTCTAGAGCCCGCAAGCCACAACTACTGAGCCTGTGTGCCACAACTACTGAAGCCCGCGCACCTAGAGCCCGTGCTCCGTAACTAGAAGCCACCGCAATGAGAAGCCCGCGCACCGCAATGAAGAGTGGTCCCCGCTAGCCACAACTAGAGAAAGCCCCCGCGCAGCAACGAAGACCCAATGCAGCCAAAAATAAATAAATTAATTTAAAAACAAAAGAAAGCACATTGCTGTGTGATAAAGACACATCTTGGAGCTTAACAAAATAACCCCCTCTTGCAAACTTAGCTAATTACACTTTAGGCTGTGTATCAAGTGGAGGATTAAAAACTGGTTTTCAACGATACTTGCATTTCAATGTAAGGAAAGTAGACAAACTTTTCCTTTGGGAAGATTGGAGTTTTTCTTCCTCGGAATAGAAATTTTGTTTAGGTTTACATCTCATAGTGAATATGGCTCGACATTATCCTTCAGCTTTTAGAATTTTTCCTAAATAGATGACAAAAGAATGTATACTGTTGCTCTTATACGTTCACTGGCAAAATAAATAAAAGCTAATCACCTTCCAAGCATCAATGTGATTTTTTTTTCTTTAAGGTTTGCCGTGAATTTCAGCGTGGAAATTGTACCCGTGGTGAGAACGATTGCCGCTATGCTCACCCTACTGATGTTTCCATGATTGAGGCAAGTGATAATACCGTGACCATCTGCATGGATTATATCAAAGGTCGATGCTCCCGGGAGAAATGCAAGTACTTTCATCCTCCTGCGCACTTGCAAGCCAGACTCAAGGCAGCTCATCACCAGATGAACCATTCAGCTGCCACTGCCATGGTAAGAACAGGCCAGGACTCGTCGACTGTTTGGGGATAAATGATTCTTATAGCCCTCAATTTGTCTAATATCCTGGAACCATGATCTTGGATAGTCATGAGGGGACCTTAAAATGAATTGCCCAGGTTATAAGCTGGAAAAGAGAGAACCTATTTATTCTAGTTCACTAAAATTTTCTAAAGATAACTATTTAAAATCTTTCCTAATGATTTTAACTTACTGTGCTTTTTCTCCCACTTTTTAAGAAAGAGTAAATTATACAACTTAAACAGTAAATTATTTTGGAGTGGTTTTTATAGCCTAACTAACCTTAATATCGTAAAAAGGCAGAAAGTTGCCTTTCTGCCCCGTGAGCCACCTAGATGGTCACTTTGCTGGTAACATCCTTAATGCCTTTCACAAACAGAGGACTTGGAGGATGGGGTGGAAAATAGGTTCTAATTTCCCAAAGGTTAATGATTTCAAGTCAGCAGCCAGCCAAGGCTGGGTGGGGGGGGGAATTTCTACATGGTTGGAGAAGAGGTCTGCCTATTGAGTTGCCCTAGTAAGTAAATTTGGGGGAAAAGTTAGTCCTACTGAACCACGAAAAGATAGGAGGTAGGAAACTATTTGCATAACACTATAGTGTGATAGGTTAAAAAATAGGAATTATGATTACTTACGCTTGTCACAGCTGTCAATTATTTTGATAGGCTGTGGGCTATTCATTTCTTTTATAGTCTGGGCTTTTCCTCATGTAATAGGGTATAACCCCAATAAGGGGCAAAACCCTGAGGAAACCTCATTTTTCCCGACTGTGGGAAAAAAATCACCTCCATGACCCTGAAGCCCATGACAGAGACCTTTCCTTTTCATAAGAGAGATACATTTATTTTCAGACATCCCTATTTGTTGAGAAGGTTTTCCTCATACTAAGTTAAAACCTATCTTGTTGTAACTGGAACTTACACTTAGTTTATTGCAAAACATGCCAATCCCTATTTCATAGGAGCCTGATTCTCATGTCCTTTCCCTAAGCCAAACACCCCAAATTTGGACTTGTTCTCTTTCTCAGTACCCCTGCTCTCTCAGAACTGAACCCAATACTTTGTGAAAGAGCTGAGTACCAAAATAGAACAAACTTATTTTCTGCCTTGATCTGGACAGCAGAATTTGTTAATGAACGTTAAAAAAGACTTCATTCACCAAATATCTTTTGTCTTAAATTATTTTGAATGAGGGAATTTTAAGCTATGAAAATAGGAAGGAATCCAGAATATTCAATGCAGAATTTAAGCCTCCAATTGTTAGATTATTTCTGTTGGTGGCACACAGTTCAGAAAAAACGCACCCTGTTGTAAAGGAGAGGAATACAGTTGGCCCCCTAAAATTAAAGGTTCTCATATGCATGGGATGTACAAGGAATACCATGCCTGTGCCATGGTGTACCTACCTGTCCAATGCTCAGTCATGGAGCCTTCGTATGTATGTGCCTATTTCTGATGTTTTTGGTGTGTTTGTTACAATGCATATAAGTCAGCCCCAAATTTCCATGTAGAGAGTTAAACATACTATATATAGTAAGGTCTTCAACTGGTACTTTTGAACGTCAATATAGAATTCTTTTCTGAGTGGCTGATCAGAGCAGCGTCTTAAAGGTAAAGTAACACTGGCCCATAGGAATTTGTTTGAGGTAAGATTAAACAAAGGAGGCTGCATGAAGAAATTTAAGCTTTCTATATTTTAAAGATTCAGAGTTGAAACGCTTTGCGAAGCAGAGATTTTTACCCTGTTCGCGTTCGTGTGCATAGCTCAGGTTGACTTTACTGAAAGCAGCTTGTATGCATTTAAAAGGAAAGACTTGGAGGGGTGATATTTATTTCCCAAATGAAAATAGAGGTATCATTAGGCCTTCTTGTCCATAGGAATAAGGAGGTCATGGCATGCCCCTTTTCGGCTTGTGGAAGGCTAGATACTCAGCATAAGTGTGCCCGTCTCCTTAAGGATTTGGAGCATACCCAATCGTTGTTGCTGGGACAAGTTTTTTAAGTACTGTGCAATCTGCTGAGGAAAAAATGTAAAGTAATGTCAAATTTCTCCAATGAATCTGATCCAGGGGGAGCTTTGACTGAATATTTTAAGCACAGTGGGATTTTGAAAGAATTGTAGACATGAAAGGAGGATTTTAAAACGCTAAGAGGTTTCAGAATTAAACGTTACAACAAAGCAGGCAATACATATCGAAATGCACAGCAAGTCTCTATAAGTGAGAATTGCATACATTTTGCTAACTATCTATGGTATCTGGGTGAGGTGGCGGGGGCAGATTAATTCATTTGTTTTTTCCTTACATGTTAGTTGGGAAATATACAGTTATAGGGTTTGGACCTGAAATCCTTGTATAAATTGAATTTTGGATTTTGGAGCTTTAGACTCTGATCTACTGACATCTGTTTTTTCACCTACATACCATTTATCTCCTAGATTTATATTGGAATTGTAACTGGCAAAAATTTCTTTCCTGCTATATCTGTTGCTTCTGCTGATCTCATTTTAATAGGTTAGGAGATGAGCATCCTTTAGATGTTAATTTTAAATGATTATTTGCTGGCAACAGCATCCTGTCGCATCCAGCCCACACGATGAGGTCCTTTTCAGCTTCATTAATTTGTCTAAATTAGTGACGTTGAAAAGCTTCTTTTCCCCCCTGTATGTTTATTTTCTGTTTTGGACTGAGTATGTACTCATATAGTCAACGGCTTCATCTCTGAAGTTGGTTACCTTGCTCAATGACGACCCTTGCAAAGGGTTCCCAGGCCAGACCTTATCTAACTGCTGCTTGCTTGGTTTGTGTACATATTTTACTTTCCTTAATACTATTTATTAATCCACCCTTCCCTCACAGGCCCTGCAGCCCGGTGCACTTCAACTGATACCAAAGAGATCGGCACTTGAAAAGACCAATGGTGCCACCCCGGTCTTTAATCCCAGTGTTTTCCACTGCCAGCAGGCTCTGGCTAACCTGCAACTCCCGCAGCCGGCATTTATCCCTGCAGGTGAGAACGGGGCTCTGGGCACCATGAGTTGCTTGATGTTGCGAATGAATACAGTGCCCACCAGCTTCCAAAGAGCATTTATGTGAGAACGGTCAACAGATACTGTGGTTAGAAATAAAACAAGGCAGCATGCTCAATCTGTTTGTACACTGAACAAACTGTTTTCCTGTGATTCCTGAAAATTAATGGTTTTGAAATCAAACTAGGAAACACTGTCAACATTTTTCTTTTGAGCATTTCCTAATTTTTGCTTCTCATGTTTGATTCACTTGTTTTAGTCTCAAACTAATTCCTTGATTCTTAGGTATCACTTTCAAAGACAATGGTCTGCCCTCAAAAAAAAAAAAAGGAAGTTTCCAAGCTTCAGCATTGCAAAAATAGGTAGTCCATATATCTTTGATATGCCAAAGATAGTTATAATAAAACTACCCTTGCATTTACAATATAATACAGCATAGTATATATCTAAAACAGGTAGTTTTAGCCTCTAACTCTTAAACCAGTTAATATAAAATATATAGCAGTTTATCACATTTTCCTGACACTTTGTGGCATATTTTATTACCTCCTACATTCAACTATATTTAATAGCATAACAGTTTTGCACTAAATTGAAAAGAAAAATTTAAGCCATAATTTTTTCAAATAAATATCATAGGGGGCTTCCCTGGTGGCACAGTGGTTAAGAATCCACCTGCCAGTGCAGGGGACACGGGTTCGAACCCTGATCCGGCAAGATCCCACATGCCGCTGGTTGATTTGTAGCTGGCAAAATGAAATTATTTCCATGACCAGATATGGTCTCAAACCAGCATTCATGCAAGGCCCAGAAGCAGAAGAGCTGAGGTCAAACAAATATCATATATGAGGGGAATTACTTTTCTTCCAGTGGTTCAGTACTTTAAGAACAAGCATATAGTCTCTTAGGAATAAGTTGAAAATACTAACCCCTGGGAGTATGGTAGATTTTTTTTTTTTTGTCAGAATCATAAATGCCCCAGTTTGGAAACTGTTAAATGAAAGTTACATGCTTTAAAAATTAATTTAGAAACCTTGTTTATTATAAACATACTAAGCACATGGTATTGTATGCCTGGACGTGAAGAAACCCATTGGTTAACTGATACATTAATCAGTTAATTAATTTTGAAAGAAGCCATAAAAATCCAGTCTTTTGTCTAGTTAACTGACCACAATAGTTCCTCATGATATCATTTAAAAACACAATTTTTAGACTTGTTGGGCTGGATTTGGCTAATTTAAAATCTAGATTTACAAGCAAAAACATCAGAAGAAACCCTTTCTCCTTAATTAATAGCAAAAGAAAAACTTGTCAGGCTGAGAGCCCCCTCTTGATGAAAAGCCTATTTGCCATATGTTCACAGTCAAGTCCTTGGTTGCGAGGTGGAGAAAGCAATGATAATAGATTAGTGCCCTAAGTACAACTTATTGGCACCAGCTGCCAGATCCTGGTGCATATTTTGAAAATTGTCTGTATAATAAATTAAAATTCTTCCTTTCATAATCAAAATCACTTAGGATGTATTCGTCCAGAATAAATATGTAATTTAAGTGAGCTAATACCTTTAAAGAAAAATTAATGTTCATTTTTATACCTAAGAATCCAAGAATTACTTTGATTAACTGGGTTTGGGATCTTAAGCTGTAATTGTGAGCATGGGAGATTACTGGATATGCATGTGCTGATTGATTAATATTGCTAAGAATATCTTTCTAGTTAGAAATTATTTCTATCAGTAAAACTTCAATAATGAAATATCTCTTTTCTTTACTTTTCACGCTTTTCTGCATGGTGT
The DNA here is from genome assembly GCF_963924675.1 of Phocoena phocoena. Lineage (NCBI taxonomy): Eukaryota > Metazoa > Chordata > Mammalia > Artiodactyla > Phocoenidae > Phocoena > Phocoena phocoena. Next base: position 111,562,244 of record NC_089240.1, on the reverse strand, counting down.
ACAGGGCCAATACTGTGCATGGTACCTGCTTCAAGTATTGGTAGGTTTTGTACAAAAATTCTCAACTTTTTACAGTCTGAAAGAAAGTGTTTTTCTGTCGTGACTATGAAAGAGACAAGCAACTGGATGACGTGGCTGGACATTTTCTGAGTATTTAAGGTTTAATATGGTGCTGTCTGTTACATGTCTTTGTGGAATCACAACAGTCCTACACTCTCACAGTTGGTTGCCACTGTGGTCAAATACCGACCCTGCCATTTCTGTATTTTCACCCTAAAAATAGTAGCTGAAATATTTTGAAACATTTCCTTATCTAGCCAGAATGGGCAGTTTTATTCTTAGCTTTACATCTGTTACTAAGAAATTGTAAAATATTTAAAATATTTTAAATGTATAATTTGTAAAGTACAACATAACAATTCCTCCAAAAAAAAAAGTTATCCATAAGATCAAAATTATTCAATACTCAGATGTTGCAAAAAAGCAAAGCTAGAGCATTCTGTAGTGTTTTGTGATGATTTCTAGGAGGAAGTGCCATCTGCACGGAAACCAGGCACCACAGAATCATTTCAAAATGACTCTTTGGGGGTATGTGATTTTTAATAACCAGTTGCACACAGATCCTTTAATTAGCCACCTATTCAATATGGTAGCCATCTCGAAACCATTTTGTACATCACTAACACTGAAGAAGACAAGGAAAGGGACTTGTTTCCCTCTCAGAACTCCTAGGGAGTTCACAGCTCCTATAGTTTCCATGGGCGCCAGGAACAGACCAGGAGAAAATAGCTCTGTTCCATACAGGGAGGAATTATCCCACCTCACCCCACCATCTCATATCAATCCAGTTCCTTTTATCCTTTTTGAGAGTTCGCAACAGCTTGACCTCCATCCCATTGGTCAACCAAAGTCGATGCAGAGCCCAAAAGGGACTAACAGGTTTATCAAGATAAAACAAAAAGGTCAAAATGACAACTACATAGTCGTAGCACTCACTAACAGGTGAGGCCCCTGTTATTAGCTGTGCTCTGTCAGAAGGCCCCTGTTATTAGCTGTGCTCTGTCAGAATTAAAAACATTTCCACTGGTACTAACAGAAGCATCATATGCATATGATTAGAAGAGCATACTTCTGCAAGTTCGTGAAATGTGTCTCCATCTTCCCATTTTGTGACTCTGCTCCCTTGTCCTTTCACCTAAGAGCTCAGTGTAGGAATGCAAACTGCATGCTTCAGTGGTGCTGCTTTCTGCACAGTTGTTGTGCTCCCAAAGGGAAAACAAGAGTGTTTTTAGAATTGGCATGTGCTACAATAAGGGATGTTGATAGGTAATGGATAACTAGAGATGAGATGAGCATGAGAGATAACTACAGAGTTTCTGTTAATCACCATTTGGGGTACATTTGTGGTTTCTGTGACGTTGCATGTGTTGATTTTCCTCTCTCCAGGCCATTCATTTTCTCTGTAGACTTTCAGAAAATCTGAATTCAATCGATATATTATAGATGCAAATTATCACATATGCACACATGCCATTCACACATTAATTCCTTGGCTTGCTATCCAAAATGAGCTAGAAATAAGGAAAGCATCCCAGAAGCTTTCAAAATGACATAGAAACTAGAAAAGGCAAAGAGAAATCAGCCTGAAAGAGATGTTGCAGCTGCTAGTCATTGTCGCTGTAATATTGCAGTGAAGACAAGATTTTGTTGGATATTTACTATGAAGTACCCCTTGGAAATTTCGGCTGTTTATGAAACAATAAATAAATGGCCTATGTTGTTTCATAAGTAGCCTAAGTGTGCAAGGGGTTTGCCAGAGGTGTGCTGAAAAACCTGCGTGCATAGGCCACTGTATTCTTTATCTGCTCCCCTACCACATACCCACCAAGCAAACTACGATCTTTTTGTATACAGATCAGGTAAGTATATCTTTGCACCTGCAAATCCAGTGACAGCACTCATGTCTGTCATGAGTTAGCGAAACCAAACACCAATTCACAGTTCCCTACTCCCGTTTTGAATGCGCAACCCAGTTACTTTTCTGCTTGACTAGCTGTTCATAGCGATTTCTGCTTGACTAGCTGTCCACAGAGATAGCCTTGGTAAACTCAGATTTGTCATAGGTACCCATTGTAACCCCTTCTGAAAATTTGGCCCTTGAAGTCAACTACAGTGTGATTCTGCTCAAAAACTAACTAAATGTTGAGAATGATTCCATTTTCCTTAATGGTAACTATAATTGGCTTTCCCCTTTTCTCTTTTTAAATATTTCCCCCTTCCATGCTGTGTTGCTTTGCACTGACTGTGATTGCATGTTGCACCCTGGTGTATCCATCATGATGATGTTACATGGCTTGTTGCTGTGATACCTGCCACGCCCCATTCCATCGTGTATGTCACGGTTACGTAAATGCTCCACCCCCTCGTGTGTTGCTTCCATGATTTCCTACTGAAAGTGCCCATGATGCACGGTGCTACACCTACCACTGTGTCTGCAGCAACACCACCTGCCACCAGCGTTCCCTTCGCTGCAACAACTACAATCAATCAGGTTTGGCCATTTATTTCACCTGTTCAGACCTAGCTAACTACGGTGTGTTGGTAAGGCACAGTATATGCTTTTGGGATTGGTGAGAGACATTAGTCCCTATTCTTAAGTGTTTCTTTAGCCATTGTTACATTTAGAATTTCTCTTTTTGTGTATATTCTAGAGGGATGTTCCTGCTTTGCTGCTCATCCTGAGATGAGTCAGCAGAGTGTTCTTTTTTAATTGGTTACAGATGTCACTCTTGACATCTTATATATATAGTTGTTGCTACCACACCAATCCTCAAAGGTATATACTAAATATTTTTTAAATGTTTCTTCATTGGTTGAGAGGAGAATTTATTTTAGTTGACTACCATTTTTGGTTATTGCGTTTGAACTTTCACTTAGTACTATCATCACCTTTACCTTTAGATCTACTGGAAAGAAAGATAACACATTTCTTTCCAAGGCACAGATATGCTTATCATTACCCAGTGATTACATCCGAAATTCCTTCTCATACCGACATGAGATGTGCTTGTGTTGTTTTAATTTTCATTTGCTTGAGGTTTTTACAGGCAGTCACAAGGCAAATTATGAATTTGGGGTGAGTCTTGAAATTATAAGGAGATACTTACAATAATTATTGTGTAATATTATGGCCATTTTGCCTTGTTAAAGTGGTAACCACTCTTAAAGACTGCAAGTTCCACTGCTGTTTCAATTACAAGTATGATAAACATTTAGGACACAGAGCATTAATCCTTTGGGGAAACAAACCACATTCTAACCTTGTGCTTTTCGCAAAGTTAACTATTATTGGATATGGTTAGTATGTCTAAATTTTTCTGTGAAATTGGTTACGGTTATTGATTACCATGTCCAAGGAGTGAACAAAATAAATGGAATTCTCTCAAGAAACTATTTTAATCTAAAATCTTTTTTACTACTATAGATACCCCCATTATCAATAGATGAACTGAATAGCAGCATGTTTGTTTCACAGATGTAGAAGTTACCAGTAGAACAGTAAGTCTCTTTAAGTATTAATATAATATTTGTAGGTTATATCTTTTATCTACACAGTTGCATTTGCTAAAGACTTGGGTAAATATTTTCATTAATAGGCACTGCTTATAACGTACAGCTTGATTTAAGCATTCTAAATTTTCCACAATGAAATATGGACAGCAAATATGCAATTTTTTAATATGAAAATAACAGCTGTTATTGTATTTTCCCAATGAGCTTACAAATTCCCAAATGTTTTCCCATTATTAAAGGGGTATGATTGGTTAGCCAAAGGCACAGATCGATTTTGAATTTTAATCTTTTAACATTTTTCTAGCTTTGTTTTATTTTAATTGAAATAAAGCAAAGTAATTTTGTCACAATTTGATTAAGATGGTTATCTTAAAGACAGTAGGCAGTATGCTTTTTCTAAAGACATTATGGAAAATAGCGCTTTCACATTCTGCCACTTTGTGTTGCTTCCCATGTAAGTCTAGCAGAATTGCTCCAGCTGTTTTCAATTTTGAGTGACATAATTTAGTAATTTAATCATTATTTTCATTCACATCATGGCACCTTGTTTTTTGGTAATTTTTGTTGTTGTTTTCGGATTTTTCCCCCTTCACTTTTGATTTCCTTTGCCTGGTCCAGAGCCCGTAATGGCAACACACTTAATTTGAGCAGTTGTTCACTTGGAACATGTGACTTTTAAAGTCACTCAAGACGCTGAGGCATCTTAATTAATAATTATAGGGAGTTATTAAACAAATACACTGATTCTGAGTTGCATCCATTAGTCATTGAAAGCTTGAAGTTCTCACACCTGGAGTGTTTCACTTGGTTAAAGAAGGCAACAGTTCTGTTCTCTTGATGGACTAGTTCCCCAGAACCTGGCTAGCATTTCTTTCCTGCTGAGGACACACAGGCCCAGAAGACTAACTGTTCTGGACAGAGCATATAGATAGCTGTACATTAGATAACAGGTCCCTTCAATCATAAGGAGCGTTTTAAAAAAGACATCTTTGAGTACACGGAATAACTGAAGTAGCTGTATATTGTAGTCGTTTTCAGGGGTATCATTTTGGATAGTGGCAAGTTGGCAACAGCACCGAACATGAGAATAATAGGCTTTGTAAACACTTGCCTGATTCTCATGGGCTGCTTCACATCAAGGTAAACAGAAGTGGTCAAATATAGTTAACTTTCCAACAGAACATGTTTGGGAATAGTGATTCTTTTTTACTTGATTCCATTAGAAAATTTAGAGGTATTTGGCACATCATAATCATTGCAATATGTAACAGATGTTGAAAATTTCTCCAGAGTGCGAAAATGTAATTTTGTAAAATACTGTATACCGAGAATTCACACTTAGGCTATTCCTGCACGGCTCCAAAACATACAGATAAAAAGTTTAAAGTTTGTCTAATATTTGCATATTTCAAAATGGAATCCAGTATGTTTTGTCAATATATGCTTGTTGGAGGAAGTGGATGGATGGGTGGATGTTCATGGTGTAGACAGTGCCTTAAACAACCGAGTGTATCTCTGTTAACTTAGGGCAACTGTCCACACTGTCACTCAGCGAGAACCACAGACTATCAGACTGTCATGCTATGTGACTCCTTAGTGAGCATTTCCAACAGCTCGATTTTCGTAGATTCAGAGTGGGGAATATCTTGGCATATGGTTCACACACAGAACTGGAACAAGAACCAAGTATCCTGACCCCTACTTCAATAACCCTCCAATATTTCTCTTTTTTTTTCTTCCATTTCAGTTGAAATTCTGAACAACAGAGTTATGGAGTATCAGAATCTCTCCGTGAGAACCTCCATATGGCCTTTCTATGTATATTCACGTATGTCCTCTTCTACCAACACAACAATAAGCATGGTGCAGTCAATATATTAAACAAAACAAACATACCAACTAACAAATTCGAATAAAAAACAAAGCATCAAACAATCAATGGAGATGTTAAAACACCAACAGAAAACTAACAACTACCATCTGTCTCTCTTATTTGAATTATTAGGTAGAACAGCATAACATTTTGTAATTTATCACACTATTCTTTGTGATTTTCCAATAACCATTATGCTGAGTGAATCTCTACAGTGGACTGCTGGCTTATTGTGCATTCTTGGTGGATAAATGTTCGGTCTGTTTGGAAGTGTTACCTTACCGTTTTGTTTACACAGTAGTCTGTTGGTTTGATTCAGAATGTAACAAATATATCCAATACCATTTTCCCCCTTACTGTATTGCATTGTATTGTATTGTGGTGTGTTGTGTTAGGTTTTTACATACTATAGTGTTTTGCTGTAATGTGTGGTGTTTGATTTTAACTAAAATGCTGTTAATGGGAAACAGAAACACATGTGCTTGAAAAACATGACAGGTTAATGTTGATATGCTCTCTCTCTCTCTTTAGAATATTTCTGTAGGTTTCTTGAGGCAGACGTTTAAAAGGCCTCACTTTTGAGTGTGTCCAAAACCTGTTCATAAACATGCATGTGTATAATTTGTACCCGTAGATCTGACCTTGCATAGTACAATCACATTACTGGATTTTTTTTGTGAGAGAGAAATAATTACCTGAAAATAACAGGGAACTTCTTAAAACATTAACCCGAATTTCACTCCTTAAGTAGATTGAAAAACTAGAATTTACCTTTAAGTGAATTTCTCAGCATATATACTAAAAATTATGTAAAGTGCCCATTACATTTTTTGTGGCTCAAGGATCCTGTCTTCTAGGTTGAGTGTCTAAAACTGAGCCATTTGTCATTTTCAGCTGAAAAATTGGTTCTTAGAAGCTTAAAGGTATTCTAATGACAGGTTATAAATTAAGCAGAGAGAGCGGGGCTTGGAGCTAGTTTTTACATTTTGGAGGAAAGTGTGTAAAAACCATTGCAATGTAACCTTTGATACAAGTGCCACTTTCTGAATGCAAATGGCTTATGCTCTTTAGACTACTCTTTGAATAATAAGTAAGATGCAGTCTGGAAAAGTCAGTCAGGGTGAAGGAGAATTGGTTCCAAGTGAGGCCTTTCCTCCCCAAATGGACAGTCTCTTCTGTTCATCACAGCTGGAGTCTGAGTATAGATTTGGAGAAATGGCGGGACTGGGGAGGGAGGGAGGGAGCCATTTGAAATTACTCTTCGATTTATTTAAAAGTTCTAAGAAGGATGTCCACAGTTGTCTTTAGCCTCAGTTCAGCTGAGTTTCCAGTTTTGTTAAACATTCCAGTGAAGAAGCAGGTGCCTGTGATATAATATGTTAAGTGTTGCCCTTCCCAAACTTTATTAACAGCAGAATCTCTCATATCATAACCAAGCCTCTATTTTTGTTTGTTTGGATTTCTTTGTTTTTATATGTTTTGAAAATCATAATAGAGACGAATAGAGAGGTTTGTAACACCCTTTGGATGAGACAGAGTGGCTACACTCCACAGAGCTGACCTGAATTCACATTACTAATACTTTTGAAATAATTGTATAACCAAGTAAAATAGCAATTAATTCCCATGGTATGTCACATACTTCTTCCACCCTACTCAGTAATTAAAGTTACTATTATTAATCAGTGGTAGAACCATATGATAGTTTGCATTGATTTAGATAGATTTAATATTTTCTACTAAATATGTGTTCTCTCACTGGAAAGTATAAAATCATCAAATTTGATGTTTATACCAAGTTTATTTTTCTCCTTCATGAAAATGACAAGCAAAGGGAAAATCTGATTTAGGATACCTTAAGCCGGCTAGTAGTGTTTGAATCACAGAACAGTGGAACTGGCAAAACGTTTTCACAGCCAGGGCATGTGATTCGCCCAGGGCTGCCTAACTACTTGGTAGCAGCTGGACCCAGAAATATCTCCTGACTCCTGGTTGTTCGCCTTTTTCACATTGTTTGTGCTTCAGAACATTTGAGACTCCATCCCAAGGCAGATCATTTTGGCTCAGAGTACAAAAGAGCAAAATTAACTCCTCAGTAGCTGATATCCTGTTGATCTTAATTATCAATCCAAATCATGATCATCAGGGATTTCTAAATGGTCTTGCTTGTATTGAGCCGTTGTCATCTGCTAACAGTATTGTCTGGAGTTAGAGAGCAAGAGGTGTCTTGACTTTTACCTTTTGGTCCTTTGAACTACTTAATTTCTGTTTCCCAAAATCTTGACATTGCTAGAGAAGAAAGTAGAATATGCCTTTGTGAAATTACTTGTGTTTGGAACTGAGTTTTGTAAAACCTGTGCTGGTGCCTCTCAGGAAGGGCAGATTTGATCACATGAATCCAGGAGGGATGCACCTGAGCTACTCTAGATGTATTCCTTAAAAGAGACAGAGACATTTTCAGTGTGAAATGAACTTTTTTGTCATTTCACATTTTGATACAGCATACTGTCTCGCTTAACTTTTTAAACTTCTGACAAAGATGTACATGGACAATAAACCTAGAGTACAGCCGTTTGCATGTTGCCTTAAGCACTGGAAGACATGAATAATGATGTATTTTTTAGTAAGAGGTTCAGTGAGAGATATTCAGGGTAGTGGTATTTTTGGTGCAACAATTTTTGATATTGTTGGCATTTTAAAAGTTGCTTTGTGAGTGAATTTAAAGAAAGAAAACTCAAAGCACTAAGGTTTTGATCAGAGGTGAAAGAATTTTGACAAAAATGCAATTTTAAGATAGCACTCTTTAACTAGTTGTGCAATGACTTATTCAAGTGATCTTTATTCAAGAAAAGAAAAGAAGTCATTAGACTATAAATTTCTGGTGAAAAAGACAAGTCACAAAACTAATCAGTGACTCTAAACAACAATTTACTGGATGGACTGTATATATAAAATTCTAATCACTTGTGATTCTTAGTTAACATTTTATAAGCTTTTTAATTTACAAGGGCCTCTTTTTATTTATCCAAAATTATTGTTTTTGTCCATTCCTCTCAGCCTTTTGCAAAATATGCAAGCGTGCTGAAACTTGGATAAAACAGGTCATGTATACAGAGAAAATAATCTAAAGGTTTTCTTTTAAGAGGGTTTTAGTAGTGTCAAATTTTTTAAAGCACTATGTGACCACAACATAAGTATATTCTAAAGAGGATTAAGAAACTTAAATTAAATGGATTCATAAAATCCGTGCAGTATTTGCTTTTGCAATTGGAGCACGATTCATCAACTAGCTGTCACATTTCATTGCATTTGTCTAAATTAGAGTCTTTAATTTGTAGTTAATCATGATATGAAAAGCTATCCTCTCCCTATTCCATCAGTCTTTGCCATCCATTTCTGAACACGCTAAAGCACTTTGATCTTGCCATAAGTGTTGTCCTACACCACTAGGCTGTGTTCACTAATGGGCAGCCTCAGCTCACCAGCTCTCCAATGGGGGCAAAGCAAGTACCTCCTCCTTACCATCAGCAGGAACCAAATAAAATTAATCTTTACAACATGAATCTCTTTTTCATGGCATGACCAGTAAGCACAGTGATGTCTGATTAAGGACAGCATTGACATCAAATTTTATTAAATAGTATGTAGGGAAGGCCTGTGTGCTACTTGGAATGTTATTTGGTCCTTCCTCCACTCCTTTGGAGAGTACATGAGGATGCTCTTAGGTAAAATGCAGCCACACGTTTTCAAGTTATTTCAGTCTGTAGGGTAGGCTGTGATGCACAGAACGAATTGAAACTGGAATCTTCTTTCTTTGATCTCTTCTACATTTCACACACTTTGAAATAAATAGGGAAATATGATTGAGGGAAATATGATTTCCCAATTCTGTTGAATAGATTTAGGAAGATAGTGGCCTCATTTTTAATTTTACCAGTGCCTGTCAAAGGCAATAGAATAAACACTATGTAAAAGAGTATGACAAGTTTTTTTTGCAAGTTTAGTTGACAGCCTAATCAAACTGTAAATATAATGACAAATAGAGGTTCTGGGCACCAACTCACTAACTGGTGCCACGTTTTCATTTTTCTTATTTACTTTTTAAAGTTTTTATTTTATTCCCTTTTCATATCTTTAAGTATCATTAGTATGAATTTAATTTTGAAGGAGAGTTAGAGAAGCTTTAAGATTTTACTACAGGCATTCAACCCGCCTAGATAGGTCCTCAACTGACACTGAAAAACAACAAGGTATAGAGTATAGTTCATAACTATTCCTTACAGTTCACAGTTTAAGAACAAACTTAACTTTATATACAAATAATAATTTTTAACTAATTGTATTTAGTTGTTGCTTTAGCAACAAACCTACAACATGGCTACCTTTAGACATTTTTTTGTGCGTGAAAATTTTACTTGTAAACTCTGTGGTTTTTGACAGTGTGAGCATGTAGCAGATACAGCTCAAAGATCAGAAATAGATATGGTGGATTTTTCTTTTTAATCCAAATTCCCATGTGAAAACTGAATTTGTGTCCTTGTGTGACTTTTTTAGGCAAAAAGTTTACAACATCTGGATTCTAGAATCAGGCTTTAGAGCTGATAGAATTTGTTGTGTGGATAGGGTTATTCCACAGTATTTAGACTCCAAAACACAATCATATTTATAATATGCCCCGATCTCTTTCCATAACCTTACTTATTCAGAATCATTCTATTCAAGTGGCATAGCTGTAGCTACAAAAATTCTCTTTTACAAATCTATCCAAATGAGGGTTAAAGAATGACAAAAGAACAGATTAAATTAATTCATCTTTGTGAAACCATCCATACAGATACTGTGGAATGACCCCATAACAGTGTTGAAGAGACATATGCTGCAGTTAACTGATGGTCTCAGTTAGGGTGCGAACGTGTGAGACACACCTTTTTTGCACTTATGTACATAGTCCATGAGAGCGATCCTTGGAGCTTTTTTTTTTTTGTTATAAGAAGTCTGTGATAATAGTGGAAAAGTTAGTAAGAGAGAGTTATTTCTAAGGCTTTGAGAAGAAGGGTTTTTTTTTTTTTTTTTGCTACAAGACTTAACTAAAACATGATGTTGCTTTGCTGTTGTGGAGGCTTTCTAGTTTGCTAGGGCTCGTCATAAGACAAGACTGGTTACAGGTTAACAGGTCAACTTGAGCTAACGGCACTAAACAAAAGTTAAGGTACTTCAGCTTTTAGCAAGATTGCTAGCAGAGATCGTTTGTTTTTAAATTAATCCTCACTGTAAACACACACACACACACACACACACACACACACACGCAGCAGGTTTCTGGCTGAGGTCTTCTTTCAATGGTTGCAAGGAGTTGTAAATTGCAAGATGGATAGTCCCATTCTGATCTACTTAGACTTCATCTTTCACAGAAAATGGTCGATTGAGATATATCGGTTACATCAATTAATATGTATTTAAGTGACAAATTGCTAACATTTGCCACTATTTCCCCTTCAAGATCCAGAAGCCAAAACCAAATTGACAACTACTGAAAGATGTAATTTAACAGTTAAGTATGGCCAGCACAGAGCATTTCATTCCCTTCAGCAAAGGAAAAAATGCTTCTGGCACAATTTTAGAAATGGCTGTTTTCTGACTTACCTTTATCAGATGAGACAGCGCTTCACTGTGCCACTTCAGCCTCCTACTCTTCTAACGAAACAGAAGAGAACTAGCCAAAATCTTGTGTACATCAGAGCTGTAAAAGAATGTTTCAATCAGATCATCTCTGCCAATTTCAGCTCCCACATCACCTACAGATCACCATTTATCTTTTTGTTGCCTCCAGGCGATGAGGCCTAGAAAAGGTCGAGGTTAGAAAGGTTTAAGGATAGATCACCATGAGGGCTTTGAGTCCTTCCCATCTTGAGGCCTGTTGTCCTTGCCCTGGAGAAGGAGCCCATCTTGGGATTGAGGGAGTTGTTATTAATATTGCTACCCATTTTGATAGTTCTCACTTACAGAGACAGGAAAATAAGCCAAAGCCAGAAAGCAATCCAAGCCTTACAGTTGTCCAATAGCTCAGGGCCAGTTGGTTAGAAATGTCCTTTTATTCCCCCCCTTGAGCCCATAACCACATAGAGTCAGCCATACAGCTAACAGCCTGACCATCTGACCAGTATTTCCATTGATAGAAAATGTAAGCATTCACTCCTTCTGTAGTTAGGAACTCCAACTTTAACCTTATCACCAACATATTTCCCCAACTTAACCCATGTTCTTGTGTTGACATTTCCTTGTGAAACTATAAGCCACACGAATATATTTTCATAAGGTAAATAGAAATATAGTAAGATTTTAAGTCAGGCAGAATCACCTATAAAATAGTAAGAATGAACCTAGAAGCATCACAAAAGATAACCAGTTAATTGATGGCATGTGGTGCATACTGACAGCCACTATGTCACACTCTTTGGAGCTTAAACACAGTGCTGTCTTTTAAGTAAGTAAAATTAGAGAATGAAAGGACCTCTATTATTAAGCCCAGGAAAGGATTTAGTTTGACTAATTCAGTTTCCAGCCCCTCTACTTGTTCTTTACTGAAAGAGAACCACCCATCAATACTCCAAAGCAGGGTTATTCCAGAGGAATTTTATCTTTAAATAGAACCCATCCTCAATTATAGCATATCACTGTGAAATAAGTCACAGGTATATCATTATTACTTTAATTAAAAAAAAAACAACCCTGTAACAAGACCTAAAAGTAACCCAACTTTAAGCAGTGCTCTTTTCTCCCCAAACACACAACCTAAAACATTGATCTGTCACAGAACTGCATGATTCCAAAGCTTTATTCCAGTATACAGATGCTGTTTGTTAATGATGGAAACCAAATTATTTTCTTGCTGTGTCTTTTGTGTCTAGCAGTTGAGAGAATTACATGACCATTATATCATTGGACTCTGGGATTGCCCTTTTCAAAATAAGTTTCCTTTTATTATTGTTGTTGCTTTAATTATTAGAAAATGAACAATTTGTGACATGCCCCCAAATTACAATAATTTAAATAAGTTTTCTTTAAAAGATGCTCCAAAATATACTCTTTTAAAGGGCTAATTTTATGCATTTGTATAACAACAATCCAGTATAATGTAGAAAATGGAAGCACATATTTTGGGCAGAAAAATGCCAATTTAAAAATACTTATCAATAAGAAAATTATTAGCCCTGTGCAACAATTATAGATTTAAATAATGATCACTGTATTTAATAAATGTAAACTGTTCCCATAATGTTTTGCCTCCAAAATGCAATAGCTCATTCCCTCAACTGCTATCAATAGGGCAGATGCATTGATTTTGGGGGTTTTTTTTTTCCAAGTTATAGTGCTGTACTGCTTATTTGTGTTTAGAAGTGTGCATTATGCAATTCATTTTAGTATGCTATTTCTATGTTCTTTATTTTTTGTTCTTTCAATAAAATGTGTAAATTTCTTGGTTTTGTCTTTTTTTATGAATCCATATTCACACATTACGAGTTCACCTAAAAGCTATTTGTCTTCTAGTATATTAATCCTAATAGTAATTCTAATATAAGATTTGATTTGGTTCAGTGCTATATTTCATACATAGAATAAATTTATTACTAAATATATACCTTCAGTATTTTGAATTATATAGCTAATACATCCATTGTATTAGATGTATTATTCCTATAATATTGAAGTCATTAACACAAGAAAGACACACTTATATTTTAGCAAAAGAACACTAAAAATTTTGTGATAACGCTTACTGGTTTCCATTGTGCTTCAGAAATTCTGAGGCATATCCTAAGATACATTATTATTATTAGTTTGTATTTTCCTATTATTCATTTCTATCCTGCATGTTGAGTGTAACATATGAAACCAGTGTCATTCATTTTATTCTTTTCAAGATGGGCATCAATGGTCTCATAACAACGGGATGCATGACTTTTTCCATTAAAATGTTTTATCTCACTTAAAATTGGTTATCTCCAACAAATGGCACAGGAATGAACGGATAATCGGTTTTGTTCTTTAAAGAAAGCAAAATGTAACTTGATAATTCTTTATTCGGTCAGATTTGTAAACACTTAAAAACACTAATCAGGAACTTCTCCATATCGCTGCTGTTCAGTAGTCAGGCTGATAGAAAAGTGATGTGAAGAGACTTTGGATGAGAGGTTGTAACAGAGTAAAGTATTACTCACGTGTCTAGAACAGTAAAAAGGGCCAGGGAGGAGGTTGGGTCCTTGTCCAATATCAGCTGAATCATACAGAGCTACTAGCTCCCTTGCCCTTTGTGGCCTGCTTGACTATTTCTAAGTGTGGTTCCCACTGTGGCATCTCCTGATTAGCCAACTTTGAGCCCTTTGACGTGTTTGATATGTTTCTGTGACTCTCATAATTCCAGCACTAAAACCAGTTCAGTATATAGACATTTACAAGAGGTCTTTAGCCTCTAAAGAATTCAGCTAATGTCCCTCTCTTTGAAGCTGCTGAATGATAGAAGGAAGAATTCAGGGCAGGCATTCTCCATGGTCATCAAAATGGAGTTTCTATTGGTCAGAAGAAAGTTGACTCAGGGGCAAAACCAGATGTCAACCAAGTTTACCTTGACACTTTTCAGCCTTTTCCCAGCATCCTTTTAAGCCCCTCCTTTTCTCATCCCCCATGGTGGCCTCTGGCCTTCTAGAAGCCCCATGGTAGCAGCTTATCAGGCCTGCTTCCCCAGATACATAATGGATTTTTTTCCTTCAGAACTTTCCTGGTGGGCATCTCAGGCTATGGAGAGCAGCTCATAGCTGCTAAGAGACAAATCACACTAAGGTGTTATAGACCAGAAGTGCTTAATGCACGGCCCCTCCTGGGAGTGTTTGTATTTAAAAACTCTCCAGTGTTCAAGTATCAGACGGCCACATGCGTAGATGATGGAGAAATGCTTTAGTGAAGCAAAAATCTGGGCACTTGAATCACAGCATTTAACCAGCAACCAAATTCCCATGGAGGGGTGGTACCATCATTCACCACATCAAGAAGGCCGAAAAAGGAAGACTCCTGTCATTTTGTTATTGTCAGGAAAGTTCTGATACCATAATGAACCTAAAATACTGACTTGATACTGAGCATCTCCGAATTCCACAGACCTGAATCCACGCCATGGTCCACCTCTGTAGTAAAGAGCATAACAGAGTGATGGGCCTGACAAATGGTCACATTTCTGGAGTAGCCTCATGCCTGTGCTTGCTAATATCCAACATACTCTGACTTTTTACTTGACTCTTCCCTGTACTAGAAGTGCCCATTTAACTGAGCCCTCCCAGCTTTTCCTTTCTGTGCCTGGACTTAGACTTCTCCCTTCAGCAGGAGGACAGTGGGAGTCTGGGGAACAAAAGCCAAGGGCTCCACTGATAAGAAGGGCAGCCACCCAGACAGAAAGGTGAGGTTTGTGAGAGGAACAGAGATTTGATTCCTGTCCTTTCAAATAGATGCCCCATTCCAAAGTGGATGTAGCAATTGGTATGAGAAGGAAGTTCTGGTCAGCCCAGCATTTTCGTGTTTTGCACGTAAACAGAGTGCAGTGCAAAGGCAGGCGGGACACCTGGGGCAAAACAGATAGATGCAAGAAAAATCAGAGATTTTCCTGATGAGAGAGAGGGAGGTTTCACCCCATAAGTGATTCAGTGCACAGCATGCATGTCCGAGTGCAAAGAGAGAAATTGGTGGAAAATCATAGAGTAACTGGATGAATAGCAGCAAGCAGTAGCAACAGCACCTGTTAAAGCAGACAGCCTGTTCATGAACTGGACCTGAGAATGCAGAAAGAACCTGAGGATGCTCTGCAGTCAGCATGCTTCTAGAGACATTATGGCTACAGAAAATGATGGTTAACTCTGAAGATCAACGCAGTTCTCAAGAAGAGGGTGGGGAATAATAAGGTCAGGACTGAGACTTTGCCCTTAGCCTTCGTGCCCTGAAGAGTCGGACAATTCTTTGTTGAGGAAATTGGAAGTTAAGAATCATATCTGTGTTATATATATATATATATATATATATATATATATATATATATATATATATATATAGTAAGTGGTTATTGATGTGCCTTTGTTAACCATTTAATAAATGTGTATGCAGTTCATTCACAGTGTTTTGATTCTTCTCAATTTCTGTTTACAAAGTCCCAGGTGCCGAAATCCATTTATGGGTTGTTATACTAGGAAAGCCTGAACTCACATGAATCAATGGTAACTGTTGGGGGCTTCCAGCAGGGGTTGCCAATAAATGAGGCATTTGAGCTAACCGGCACACCGCAGTTTGTCTGGTGTACAGGACCTCACTGAATATCAAGCGTTTATCATAAACTCAGCACCAGCCAATGGCAGAGACCACTGTAATAAGCAACTCCCCTTCTCCTCGTGAAAATCATCAGAGATAGTCTAGTTCCTGAAGACACTACTCTCCACATCCTGGAGAAATGTCCCTGTGGTAAAAATTAAAATATATAAATCCAGGGCTTCCCTGGTGGCGCAGTGGTTGAGAGTCCGCCTGCCGATGCAGGGGACGCAGGTTCGTGACCCGGTCCGGGAGGATCCCACATGCCACAGAGCGGCTGGGCCCGTGAGCCATGGCCGCTGAGCCTGCGCGTCCGGGGCCTGTGCTCCGCAACGGGAGAGGCCACAACAGTGAGAGGCCCGAGTACCGCAAAACAAAACAAAACAAAAATCCAGATATTCATAGGGGGCTTAGGGAAAGGCCAGTCCAAGAATAAGCTTTGAGTAGTAACGCACTAAGAAAGCCCTTAACTAGTATTTTTCAATTATTATTGTGTCCACATGCAGTGCTATGACACTAGACCCTTCTCTCTTCCAACCCACCCTATATGTTACTGCTGGAGTCATTTTTCTAAGGTCAAACATTATGTAATTTCCCTGACTGAAATTCTCCCATAGCTCCTCCCCTGCCTGTGGAATAACACTGACCTGCTCACATAGCACACTTGTGCTCTGGCCTTATGCTCACCTTCTCGTTTCATCTCTCCCCCGCCTTCTGTAACCTGTACACTCCAGACAAACCAAACCTCTGTTGGGGAAATTGAAAAAATGAGATCTTCCAATGCCCAAATCCTCTCCACAAAGGTAGTCATGAAAGAAAACATTTTTATTATTGAATGAACATTAAAGTGGAATGGGATGAGCATCAGAGGCACCCCACTAAGTGATTGCAGAGACAGAAAGGAATCTCACCCCCCTTATGTAATCAAACAGATACAACCCATTCCATACTTGTTTTCGGGGTAAACAATAACTAGTCCTCAACTAAGAGGACTTGACGGCACCTGTGGTCATTCTGAGTTCATCCTAACTTTCTCATCCACTGGGGAGGCCACCTGTGTTGACTTTATCTGTAGGAGAAACAAACTTATCATATCTTTATCAAAGATAGTCTTGCAAATTGGAGCAAGGTGCCCAGGGAAGTTAGGCTCCTAAACTCCCACAGGAACTGAAAGATGGGGCTCTATCTCCCTTGATGTTTGCATTTCAAAGAGATGGCTCCCAGATCCTTGAGGAAACATCCCGGAGTTGTGAGATGTGAGACTATCGAGAGGTTGATTTAGCCATTACTGAGATTTACATTCATTTGTAAGGGTCAGGGAAAGAAATTTGGAAAGAAATGGGAGACATCTCCTCACTTATTTTCAACAAGGAGAATTAAGCATCTCAGTTTTAATCTGAATTTGCCCTTACACCACTCACCGTTTCCCACACGCACCCCATCAGTTCCCATATCTTTGTGCTATTTTTCTCTCTATTTGGAACATCTTCCCCTCTTCTTCCTCCTCTTCTTTGCCCTCATCATTCAAGGTATATATCAACTATCACCTCTTCCTTGGAGTCTCCTCTGGCCTTACTAGATACCACTGAGATGCAGCTACTACAGATAGTTCCCAACTTTCGATTTTTTTGATCTTACAATGCCAGTCAGCCACGTGGTCACGGGGGTGACCATCCAAAACACAACCATTCTGGACCCATAAGACTGTTCTGTTTTTCACCTTTAGCACAATATTAAAGAAATTACATGAGATATTCCACACTTTATTATAAAATAAGCTTTGTATTAGATGACTTGGCCAAACTGCAGGCTAATATAAGCATTCTGAACACATTTACCGTAGACTAGGCTAAGCTTCAATGTTTGGTGGGTTTGGTGTATTAAGTGCATTTTCGACTTATGATATCTTCACCTTCAAATGGGTTTATGGGGGTGTAACTCCATCGTAAGTTAAGGAAGATCTGTATTTATTTAGTTCTTACCAAGTAATCTCAAATCTCAGCAGCCACCTCCCCTACAGGGCTTCTAACATTATCTATATTCCTCCTACATTAAACGGGGCCTCTCAAGGGCAATAACCCTTGTTGACCTTGCTATCATTTTTTTTTTTTTTCTGTACGCGGGCCTCTCACTGTTGCGGCCTCTCCTGTTGTGGAGCACAGGCTCCGGACGCACAGGCTTAGCGGCCATGGCTCACTGGCCCAGCCGCTCCGCGGCATGTGGGATCTTCCCGGACCAGGGCACGAACCCATGTCCCCTGCATTGGCAGGCGGACTCCCAACCACTGCGCCACCAGGGAAGCCCGACCTTGCTATCATTTATGATGTCTTGTACAGTGGCCACACAGTAAATGCACAATATATTTTTTGGAAAAATAATCGACTAAGAAATCGGGGCATTTTTATTATAAAGAAGAAAACCCCATTCAAATAAAAGGGATTTATGCAGTGATGCAGGGAAATTTCACAAATTCCAATTGCAGGAAGAACAACTGGGACTCATGTTACCAGGAAGTTATCAGGTAGCTTGTTTCTCCTCTCTTTGTCTCTCTGCCTCTGTTTCTCTGTGTCTATCTGTCTGTCTGTCTCTTTTCAGTCTCCTGCTTCTCTCTGCAAACCAGCTTCCTCTGCTTACTTATCAGCACTTGGGTGATTCATCAGGGTTCCTCTCAGAATGGCAGTCTTATCCCAAGAGTCTCTATCAATGATAGCCTGCACCAGAAGGGAGGTTTGTAAAACATATATTACTGGGACCCATTCAAGAGTCTCTGAATCAGTAGCTAGGGGATGAAGTATGAGAATTTGAATTTCTAACAAGTTCTCAAATGATTCTGATAATCTGGGGATGCAATTTGAGAATGATGGATCTATTGGACCTTCAAGCTTGGTTCCCCACCAAACTGACTAAGTCATGGGGCCCCAATGCCTGATTCTCATGAGAGATCATTTGAATGATGAGTCAAATGTTTATCCCTATAACATGCAGCTGTGGACAAAGTTTGAAGTCACATGGCATATACAAAAGGTTGCCTTTTTGAGGCTGTGGAATGGGAAACTTTTCAAAGAAGGTGGATCCCTGGTATAGTCATTCCCATAAGAATTTCCACACTGAACTGGATTCTTGGTCTCTGCAGCTCAATTCTCCATAGCCAATAGAGCCAATAAGAACATATTGACCATCTATTGGGCATCTCCAGCCAGTCATCTCAAAGTAAATCAAATCTTTACATCCAGCCCTAAAATCATAATCTTCCCTCTTAAATATGCTGCTCCTCCACCCAATGGTCCAAGCGAGAAACCTGGGAATCACTTTTGACTCCTCCTCCCCCACCCTCTATCTTTAATCTAGCAAGTCCCATCAGTTCTATCTCCTAGTTATTTTCTCTATCCCTACTATACCTGGTTGATAGCTTGCCTCCGGTGCTGTTTTCCTCCAATCTGTTCTTCACATGACTGTCAGAATGATCTATCTAAAACACCTTCCCAACCTTAGCTCCTGAGACAGCTGTGTTGGACTTGGGGCAGCTAAAGTCTGGTCCTGTCATCTCCAGCAGCATGCAGCTACAAGTATACCTACCTCAGAATGCCATACAAATCTCATCATGCTATGTATACCATGATGTAATATGAAGAAAGATTGGAAAGGTCTGATCTAAAACACAAGTTTCACTATATAACTCCTCTGCTTAAAACCCTTGAATGACTCTCCATAGCTCTCAGGATAAAGCATAAACACACCTTACAACAGCCTACAACATCTGGCATGACCAGTCCCTGTCTAGCTCTCCAGCCTCATCCCTTGCCACTGCCTACATTGGACTTGCCACTTCAACAGCAGGTAAATGCTTGGAGTTTCCAGCACATCCCCTACTGTTCTATGCCTGCAAGCCATTGCTCATCACTTCCTTTCTGCCTGAACGTGCACCCCACCCCTTTTTTGCCTGGCTAGCATCCTTTGAGACTCTGCTTAAGTACCATATCGCCCAAGAAAACTTCCACGTCTGTTTCCCACCTCCACTAGTGTACCACTCTTTGAAACTCTCATAATACCTTAAGCATACAATTATCACTGGATTCACCATACTGCATTAGAATATTGTCTGCTTCTCCCACTAGCTTGTGAGTTTCTTGAGGACAGAGTCTGTGTCTTACCCATTGCTATATTTCCAGCACCTAACTTAGGGATTTTAAAAAGCATAATCATACAACTCAACAACAAAAAACCAAATAACTCAATTCAAAAATGGACAAAGGAAGGACTTGAACAGATATTTCTCCAAAGAAGATATACAAATGGCCAATAAACACATGAAAAGATGCTCCACATCATCTTAGAGAAATGCAAATCAAAACTATAATGAGCTACCACTTCATACTCACTAAGATAGCTATAATTTTTAAAATGGAAAATAACTAGTGTTGCTGAGGATGTAGAGAAATTGGAACCCTTCAGCTTTGCTGGTAGCCATGTGAAATGGTATAGCCATTTTGGAAAACAGTTCGTCAGTTTCTCAAAAATTTAAACATAGAATTACCATGTGAATTAGCAGTATATACCACACCTGGGTATATACCCAAAAGACTTGAAAGCAGGGACTCAGATACTTGTACACCAGTGTTCCTAGCAGCATTATTCACAGTAGCTAAAAGGTGAAAATAATCCAATTATCCATCAACAGATGAAGAGATAAATAAAATGTGGTACATATGTACAATGGAATACATTCAGCCATTAAAAGGAATGAAATTCTGACACATGCTACAACATGTATGAACCTTGAGAACATTATGCTAAGTGAAATAAGCCAGACACAAAAGGCAAACATTGAATGATTGCACTTATATTAGGTCTTAGATTAGGAAAATGTATAGAGACAAAAGGTAAAATAGGGGTTACCAGGGGGTAGGGGGAGAGGGGAATGGCGAGTTTTTGTTTAGTGGGTAACCACACTTTTTAAAAAGTAGTATCCTATGTTGAATGAAAGATCATAGAATGGCCCTTTGTCCTCTCTGATAGCTTTAGAGTTGAGATTTATCACTGATCGCTTAGGAGCATGTCATACAATTAAACTTTTTATTTTTTTCAATTAACCATTTTTGTGTGTGATACTTCTCCTATGTGGAATAAAAAGAAACTGCTCAGACTTGGATTCTGTTGCAAAGACCTTATAGACTAAGAGAGGAGAAAATAGAGTCAAGTCTCGTTTTGCAGCAAGTAATGAAAATTTAGTCAAATCAGTATAGCAGCTATGAAAATACTCTACAAAATGGGTATAAGGAATTTCCCTATTTCTCCAATTTAATCTTCTCTGAGTCCCCACCTGATGGACTGGTAAAGAATTAAAAACTCCCCCACCACTGCCCCCTACCCCAGATGCTCATTCAAGGACCTTGAGTGTTTTGCAGAGCCATAAACATTCAGAGAGAGGTATTCTGGTCTTATGTCCACACTAGTCACCACAAATATGCTCTTTATCCAAGCTTTCATGTTTCTTTAAAAGTAAATGACTTGACTGAAAGCAGGGACTCAGATATTTGTACACCCATGTACATAGCAGTACTATTCACAATAGCCAAAATGTGGAAGCAACACATGTCCATCAATGGATGAATGGATAAATAAAATGTGGCATATACATACAATGGAATATAATTCAACCTTAGAAAGGAAGGAAATACTGATACATGCAACAACATGGATGAATTTTGAGGCCATTATGCTAAGTGAAATAAGCTAGTCACAAAAGGACAAATACAACTTATATGAGGTACCTAGAGAGATCGAAAGTAGAATGGTTACTGCCAGGGACTGGGGAGTTATTGTTTAATGGGTACAGAGTTTCAGGTTTGAAAGATGAAAAAAGTTCTGGAAGTGAATGCTGGTGATGGTTTCACGATAACATGAACGAACTTAAATGCCACTGAACTGTACACTTAAAAATGTTTAAGATAGTAAATTTTTTCCAGCTTTATTGAGATATAGTTGTTGTATAACTTGTGTAAGTTTAAAGTGTACAATGTGATGATTTGATACACATATATATAGCTAGGTGTTTACCAAAATAAGGTTAATTAACACATCCTTCACCGCACATAATTGCCGTTTTGTTGCTGTTGTCATGGTGAGAACATTAAAGCTCTACTATCATAGCAACTTTCAAGCATACAATATAGTATTAACTACAGTCACTATGTTGTACTTTATGTCCCCAGAACTTATTCTTCTTATAACCGGAAGTTTGTACCCTTTGACCAACATCTCCCCATTTTCCCCACCCCTCAGCCCCTGGCAACCACCATTCTACTCTCTGCTTCTATGAGTTCAATGTACTCAGATTCCATATATATGTGAGATCATACAGTATCTTCTTCTGTCTAGCTTATTTCACTTAGCATAATACCCTCAAGGTCCATCCATGTTGTTGCAAATGGCAGGATTTCCTTCTTTTTTATGGCTGAATAATATTTCATTATATATGTATACATATATGTATATATATATATATCACCTTTTCTTTATTCATCTTAAGATGGCAACTTTTATGTTATGTATATTTTTCCACAATTAAAAAAAAAGCACATGAATCCACTGCTACTTCTATTCTAAGCTTGGACATAAGAATCCCACTTGCAAGACTGGGAGCCACAGTTCTTAGGATCTGCCTCCCTCATTGTACCACTCAGTCATTTCCTTCTGAGGTTCTGCCATATCCCCCAGAGCACTGAGAGGGTACAGAGTGCACAACAAAATAGCAGTAGCTTTCTAATTGAATACCCTTCCTCCTGTTTGGTCTTCTAGGTCTCCCAGGAAGTTTTCCAAACCTCCCTCCCATTTTGCCTTCTCTGTCTTTTGCATCTCCAAGCCTTCACCTCTATTCTTTCTCCCTTTAGGACTATCCAGAATAGTTCTTTACACAAGGCAATGCTTAAAAACAAGCAGCATCAACAAACAGGATGGGAGTTGGCTTCTCACGTGTGGCTTAAAAGCAGATCAGAACAGCCACTATGGAGAACAGTATGGAGGTTCCTTAAAAAACTAAAAACAGAACTACCATACGACCCAGCAATCCCACTACTGGGCATATTCCCTGAGAAAACCATAATTCAAAAAGAGTCATGTATCACAATGTTCATTGCAGCTCTATTTACAGTAGCCAGGACATGGAAGCAGCCTAAATTTCTGTCGACAGATGAATGGATAAAGAAGATGTGGCATATATATACAATGGAATATTACTCAGCCATAAAAAGGAATGAAACTGAGTTATTTGTAGTGAGGTGGATGGACCTAGAGACTGTCACACAGAGTGAAGTAAGTCAGAAAGAGAAAAACAAATACCGTATGCTAACACATATATATGGAATCTAAAAAAAAAATGGTCATGAAGAACCTAGGGGCAAGATGGGAATAAAGATGCAGACCTACTAGAGAATGGACTTGAGAATACAGGGAGGGGGAAGGGTAAGCTGGGACAAATTGAGAGAGTGGCATGGACATGTATACACTACCAAAAGTAAAATAGACAGCTAGTGGGAAGCAGCTGCAGAGCACAGGGAGATCAGATCGATGCTTTGTGACCACCTAGATGGTGGGATAGGGAGGGTGGGAGGGAGGGAGATACAAGAGGGAAGAGATATAGGGATATATGTATGTATATGTATAGCTGATTCACTTTGTTATACAGCAGAAACTAAAGCAATTGTACTCCATTGTAAAGCAATTATACTCCAATAAAGATGTGTTTTTTTTTTTAAAAAAAAAGCAGATCAGACAAGGAAGAATAAATATGGGAGGGAAAAATACCAATAGCCCTGAGAAAAAACCACAAGCTACTATCAGTAAATGATTCTTAGCATAAGTATAATGGGGGCAGGGGTGCATTATGAGGATATGGGTGTCTATTTGTCAGAGTTCTTCTGATTATAAATGATTGAATTCAAAATAAACTGGTTTTAAAAAGGAGGGCATGTATTATTAGGTCATATAGTTGAAAGGTCCATGGATGGTTTAGTTTCAGGCACAGCTGTATGCTGGTGCTCAAGCTCAGTGTTTATCACTGGAAGGTCCACACTTAGATCTCACTAGATTAGCAATCCAGAAGAAGAGAGTGCATTGTTCCCAATAGTTCCACTGTAATTCCAAGGGCTGGTTCACTGGCCTAGTTTTGGGCACATGATTATACCAGCTTAGATCACATGCCCATTCTTGAAGCCAGGTTAGAGTTTATGCACCTACTCTTTGAACCAGGGAATGGGACAGGGAATGGGACATCTCTGCTCAAACCTGTGGACTGAAAGAGAGAGAGCTGGTTCCTTAGAGGGAAAACAGGATGAACTAAATAAAACCTCCCATTTGGAAATGGAAAAAAAATTGATACAATATACAAAGATTACTTAAACAATATCATATCCATTTATGTACCACATACATGAATAGTAACAGCTCCTTGACTTGGCAATAGAGTGAGTTCTTGTTCAAACCAGCTGGATATCTCAGATTCTGTTCTCTGAGAGTATCTCCCTTGTCCATTTTCCTACTTGGCTACTCCTTAAAGGGGCATTGGGAAGGTTTACCCTTCTGGGGACTGTACCATTTCAGCAACTCACTTCCTGTAGATGTGAGTTCAGTGATTTGGGGATTGCCTTAGGGGTTGAAAAATCATAGGCCTTTGGGTTTTTTGTTTGTTTGTTTGTTTTGGCCAGGCTTTGCTTTTGTCTGGCAATGTACTTCCTTAAAATTAGTAGATATATCACTTAGTATTAAATTTAGTTTCCTATAAGATAACAACCCAAAGAATAGTGTCCTACTCAAGATTAAAGTTTCTTTCTTTCCTTCATAAGTCTGGACGTAAATCATCCAGAGCTGGTATGAAGTACACAACTTCCTTTTGGCTCTCTGTTCCACTATCCCTAGGGTATGGTTGTCATCCTTATGGCCCAAGATGGCTGAGAGAACTCCAGCTATCATATCCACATTCCAGGCAGTAGGATGGGGAAATGTGAAGAAGGGAAAGCCTCTTCCCTTCTAAGTAGATTTCTCAGAAGGCCCACAAAACACTATTGCCTATGTCTTATTAACGAGAACTTAAATGCATGGCCTTGCCTAAGTAAGAGAGGTAGGGAAATGTTGTCTAGTTTTTCATTCCAAATGGCAATATGCCCAGATAAGAACCGGGAATCTGTTACTAAAGAAGGAGAAAATAGATGTTGGGGTAGGCAATTAAAATTCTACCTTCTACCACAATAGATTTGATTTAAATTCTCTTCCATGGGGTGGTAGTCAAAGGAAGAGTTGTCGTCAACTCACATCCTTGAATCTTCACACTAGCCTAGAAATTTCTGTCTTAAGTTTAGCAACAGGACCTAGGACTCTGCCGAGGTCCCCTAGTCCCTCAATTACCTTAGGGTAGCAGAGGCACAGCTAATCTTCCCCTTTATTTTAAGAGGCATCTGAGGTATTGCCTCTCCTTTTGATAAAAGTAGGTGCTTGGGGGATACCAGGGGGATCTGAATTTTTCCAGGCCCTATTCTTACGCTCCACTGTGTTTTCTTTTCTTTTCTTTTTTTTTTTTAAAGTATCTCTTTTTTATCTACTTATCTCTGCACTTGGATTTCCCTAGCCCTAAAATAACCTTGGTTGATGAGACATCATTCATATTTGGGTCATTGTCAACAGAGTTTTCCCTTTGGTCTGGCAGAGGATTTTTTAACAGAACCTGCTTGAGAAAGGCCTAGACCACTAATGTATCTTCTGCTGTGCCTGCCATTCTTTGCCACTGATTGTGCCAGCTTCAGTTTTGAGATACAGGAGCCTGTGGTTTTTACAATCCTGTAAGGCTCCAAATTATGGGACAATCAGTCAATCTAAACTACAGTCTATAGGCAGAAAGTACTTACCTTAGAAATACTGTATCTCTTTTTATATCTACTTGCAGACCTCCTCAGGTCTAGTTTGAGTTAATTCCTCTCCTGTAGAACTTTGGTGAAAGCAACAGGAGGTAAGTAGTAAATGCCAACATCTTGATTTTTTTCCCTCTAATTTCTCCTAACACTACAGCCATCCCTCTTTGCACATCTACTTCATTCTCGTTTGTTCAGAAAAACTTTCTTTGTTTCTCTGAGTTTTCTGCTGGTCCTAGCAATGCTTGGGTTAACATATCTTCAGTTTAATCAAAAGCACTAAGACTCACCAGAATCCCTGAGTCTCAAATTCAAATTCCCTAGGGAGAGAATTTTACTGATTCAATTTGGTCAGTTGTCCACCCCTCATCAAATGAGCTACGATCAGGGGCCAAGGATCATGTACTATGAATATGGCAGACAGAACTCTCCCTTGCTGTTTTGTACTATTATTTCCAAGGTAGAAATTTGGTTGTCTGAGCAGACAACTGAAAAGGTGCCTACTACAGAAATAATCATAAATAACTGTGCTATAACATATATACCACAAGAAAGTTGAAAATTAGATGTCATAGCAGTGCAAAGGAAGAAGACATTTCTTACAGTGAAGAAGCTTCATGGCAGAGATGATGCAGACCGATTGGAATGATTCATCTATAAGCCAAGATAGGCCAAGGATTACCAGCAAAGAGCAGAAGCTAGAGGGGACAAAGAAGAATTATCCCCTAGAGGTTTTGGAGAAAGCATGGCCCTGACGATACCTTGATTTTATACTTCCAGCTTCCAGAACTGTGAGAGAATAAATTTCTGTTGTGTTAAGCTACCCAGTTTGTGGTACCTTGTTACAGCAGCCCTAGGAAACTAATATATACTCTAAAGTGACAGATGCCATGTGCCCCAAAGCCTGACCTTAACTCTGAAGGAAACCTTCATCAATGAGTCCACCATTACAAACAATGACTTCAAGTGGGGAGATCCTTGATGCTACCCACTCCACCCCTCCGGCCTCTCATTCCCTTTAAGGATCTTTTCTTTGTAATTTATTTCTTAGCACAAAATTATATATCATTTAGTCTTTCTAATATGACAAAAAAGACCCTATAAAAAACTAAATTACTTTTGGTAATAATGGTTTATTGTGTAATTGGTTTCGATGTACTCCTCAGACTTGAGTATACAAAAACTATTATATTTCTTTATTTTCTTTAAATCAAATTTATTTCAACTCCACATCTCTGCACTTCCAGAACTGCAAAAAATTAAATTCCAGTCACTTCCTGGAGCTCTCTTCCCTCTTGAGGATCAGGAGATTTGCATTCCAAGTGTCAAACAGGAAGAGTATCTCTAATCCTCAGGCCATCATGTTTTTTAGTCCAAGTCTGCATGGTACTAGAAAAGCAAGCAGTTACACTTCTCCCATGCCTAGGTGAAAGCCACAGTACCTAGAGTCTAGTTAGCCTCCTAAGGTTGACCACAGATACATCACCCCCAGGGGTTCTGCCAGGAAGGGGCCCCAGATCCTTACTACTTCCAAACTAGCAGCCGTCAGTTCTTCCCAAGCCTTGGAGAAATCACAGTCCTTCTGCCTACTCTAAAGTCAACTACTTCCTTCCTCTCCTTTGAGCACAATCCTTACCATAGGCTCAGGATTCCAGGTAAACAAAAGCTAGGAAGACAGACTTTAGGCCCTAAACCCCAACCCACTCTCTCCCCAGGAAAGAGAGAACAAAGGACCTGGAGTCCTCTTTAGAATACAGGAAAGGGAAAATAGGGGGAAAAGACACACAGCACCTCAACAAGTTATTTTGCCTCACTTAAGAAACAGGATAAAATAATACTAAGAGCTTTTGTCTTTTTGAGCATTTACTATGTGCCAGCCATTGTTCTAAGTGTTGACATGTACAAACTTGTTGCAGCCTCACAATTCAGTCTGGCAGATACTGTTATTATACCAGTTTTCCAGATGGAGATATTAAGGTACAGAGAATTGATGGCACTTACATAAGATCACATAGCTATCTATTGGCAGGCTAGTCTTCAAACACAGGCAGTTTGGCTCCTGAGTCTGCACGCCACCTTTAGGCTCTACTGCTTCTAAATGGAACTTATCATCTTATCCACAAAGGTATTTTAGATCCCAGTAATCCCTAGACTTGGATGATTATCAGCTTTCATTCAGAACCTTAGAGACTCCTTCTTCTCTACCTCCTCTACATCTATAGGTCCTGTAAGACCAGGTTTCTCAATAAGCCACAAAAGGACTGAGAGTCTTCACATCCATTCTATAGATGTTAGCCCTTGTTACCAGTACATTTTAATATAGGACACTATTATAAGACAGTGTTTCAAGCCAAACAGTCTTAGATAAAGTTATCCTTAATTATGTGCAAATCTCTTGTTCAACATATCATGGCTGGAGCTAACTCTATTCCTAGGGTTAGCTGCTCTCAATGTATATGGCATAGGCTCTTGCAACTTTATGCAGAAAAAATCCTGGGGCTGATTTCTTTCAGAAAGTGGCTGGGGGAGTAGTAGTCACTAGGACTGTCAAAGACTACAGCCCAGGATCATGCTAAATAATGAACACTTAATAGCTTTGGCTGGGAGGACATGATTGCATGGACATTTAGGACATGCAACCTAAATGTCCATTGACAGAGGAATGGATAAAGAAGATGTGGTACATATATACAATGGACTATTACTCAGACATAAAAAAGAATGAAATAATGCCATTTGCAGCAATGTGGACCTAGAGATTGTCATACTGAGTGAAATAAGTCAGTCAGAGAAAGACAAATATTATATGATATCACTTATATGTGGAATCTAAAAAAATGATACAAATGAACCTATTTACAAAACAGAAATAGAGTCATGGATGTAGAAAACAAACTTATGGTTACCTGGGGATGGGGCAGGGAGAGATATATTGGGAGACTGGGACTGACATATGTACACTACTATATATAAAATAGATAACTAATAGGGACCTGCTGTATAGCACAGGGACCTCTTCTCAATACTCTGTAATGACCTATATGGGAAAAGAATCTAAAAAAGAGTGGATATATGTATAACTAATTCACTTCGCTGTACATCTGAAACTAACACAACATCGTGAATCAACTATACTCCAATAAATTTTTTTTAAAAATAGCTTTGGCTGGAGCTTAGGAAGTGTTCTAGTATCAGGTCAGGCTACATAGTGGGTCAGGCCCTGCCTTCCACACATCTTACAGTGGTAAGATGCTGTCTTTTTCAGAAAGAACTCCCAACTTAATAATATGTTCTGTTGGTGAACAAATGCCTCCTTGCCACTATTTCTCCTTCAAACGATGATTATGGCCTCAAGTAAGAGCTCTTATAACCATTAAATCAATAATTAAAAATACTAAAGACGAATATAAAAGATGTCTCTGAATATACCCTGGTACCAGCCCGAAGGATTCTAGGTTAGGAAGGCAGAACTTTTGCCTGAAGATATGAAGACATGATGAGACATGATCAACACATTCATAGCTTATCCGGTGAATGAGTGTGATGTACCCAAATGGGCTCCTCAGAGCTGTTAAGTGCAGGACTTGAGTAAGCAAGAAATATAAGCTGAGATTATATCATATATATATTATAATATATATTATATTTATATTAAATTTTAATACTTAATTATTATATTTATATTATTAATATACATATGATATATAATATATTATAATACATTGTATCATGATATATATTATATATTATAATACATTGTATTATATTATATATAACTATATATAATATCTTTTATTCTGCTTTCTTATCATTGCTCAATGATAACAGTGACATGTTAGATCTGGAATCAGAATCAAAGACAGGACAAGGTCAGAGAAGCCAAAATAATGAATGTTAAACTCATGAAATGGAGCCTAAGGAAAAAACTTGCTATGTTCATTAGACAAGGAATCCAGGCAAAAAACGTAATCACAAGTGGTTAGTCCATGATCCCATCACTTTGCTGTTCTTTAAGATAGGAATTATAGAGATTTAAAATATATTTAGTGATACTTTTCATCTTCCTGCTTGGAACCTTTATTAAGATCGGATCATAAAGCTCATCAGATCAGTAGAAGATTTTTCAAGACATGCGTCAGTGAAACTCCTCCTACATGTGATTATGTAAACTATAATGGTTGTCAGGGTGAATCAGTCTGCAAATGCCTGGGCTGGACAATCAGTCCTTCCTCTTTCTATTCTTCATATTCACCATGCTAACTCTTCTTTTGCTGCTTTCATCCCTGCTAGCCTCTCCCCAACTTTTCACTTTTTTGTCTTTCAAAATCTGAATCATATATTGCCTTCAGGACTCAGGTTATTGCCCAGTGATAATCATGACATGCTAAATCTGGAGATAACCTTAGAGCTCTCCAAAGCTCACTCACTTGTTTTATGAATGAGAAAACTGAATCCCAGAGAAGAGACGTGACCTACCTGCTTGTCTGGAACCTAGGTCACCTGATTTCCAACTTGGTATACTTCTTACCCCTGCACACCAGTTCCAGTTGTGTTGGTCATATCCCTTTGACCACCTTCATTTAGAAACATCTGAAAAATAGACATGGAGTCAGAGACGAAAAAATCAGCTTTATTGTTGCTAAGGCTTGATTGGAGAATGTGGCCTGGATCTGTGGCCACAAATGGGATTCTAATGGCTGTCACTTTGCCCCTCTCCCACATCAAACTGGACTGACTTGCTACCAAGACAAAGAACAAAGAAGCCTAGTCTCGGTGCATTTACCACGTTGCTCATGCCATTTGCAGCCACGTGGACCTAGAGATTGTCACACTGGGGGAAGGCAGGTCTGAACTAACCAAATTCAATCATTTTTCGCAATTTCACCAAACATGTAAGTCATTCCTCTTGGATAGAAACAGTGAGTGAGAGGTAGGAAAAAAGAGCATAAGCTCTATTCAATATTGATGAAGGGGTGAAAGTCCCTCTTTTTATAGACCAAGTTTGGAAGGAAGACACAAGGAAGAAAAATGCTCCCTCTAACAATCTTCTATTCCCAAAGAGTCTGTAAGTGACTCAAATCTGGGGCTATGTTTTGTCAAGACACTGTAAATAAACAACTGCTATTTATAACTGCCCAACACCTTATTCCCCCTCTTTAAGTAACAAAATCCTGATTTTCCTCTGGGAAACCCCAACTCCTCTTAACTCAATCAATAGAGTTGTAGCAGAGTTCAAACCCCTACCCCATACCCCACCCAGTTCCAGAGGGGGATATATGACCCAGGACAGACCAAACAGGCACAGTATCAGATTTAGAGATGGAGAGGTGACACAAGTCGTGACAAAATGAGCTACACGTGGGACTTTGTTAGAATTATTAGGAAATAAATGTCACTCTGTTTCTGCTGGGCTTGTTAAGCCTGGAGGTGCAGATAACCATCTTTGTCATCATGTGGAAAGAGTCTGCCTGATAATGATGTAAGCATAAGGAAAGGCAGAGCTGAGATGTGGGCAATGAAAGATGGAGAAACATGGGGAACACCTGGATGATATCATTGAGCCCCCAAACCCAGTTTTTCCTTAAGCCAGACTGACTCCAAGAAGTTTTTTAACTGTGTGAACAAATGAAAAAACTTTCTCCACATAATTTTTTAGACACCTAGAGTAGGATTTCTATCATAAACAAAAGACTACTGATGAAAATACCTTCTTTACTGACAACTCTAGAGCCATTCCTCTCACTTCTGTGGTTTTCTGTTCCACACTGTTTTTGCCTATCTCAAAATCCACGAACTCAGCATTGGAATGACACAAATCATTCTTTTCTTTTTACTCCCATGCTGATTATTTTCAAGGCATGCATTGTCCCCTTCCCAGTTAGTCTGTAAATGTTCGGATACCAGAAGTAATGTTTTATTCTTCTTTATCACTTTTCTTTTTTTCTCTTTATTTCCAAATTTATTGAGACATATTTGACATATGTAAGTTTAAGGTGTATGATTTGATATATGTATATGTTGCAAAATGATTACCATAATAAGGTTAGCTAACGTTTTCATCTCTATTTCTATGAATTCACTTTCTTTTAGATACCACATATAAGTGAGACCATACAGTATTTGTCTAGACAAAATGAAAAGACAACCTATGGAATTGGAGAAAGTATTTGCAAGTCTATATGTAAAATAGATAGAAACTAGGATTTACTATATAGCACAGTAAACTATATTCAATATCTTGTAATAACCTATAATGTAAGATAATTTTTTTAATGAGTACAGAGTTTCAGTTTTGGAAGATGAAAAAGTTCTGGAGATTGGTTGCACAACAGTGTGAATGTACTTAATGCTACCGTGTTGTACACATAACAGTGGTTAAGATAGTACGTTTTATGTTATGTGTATTTGATCACAATTAAGAAAAAAAGAGATTAATATTTTTAGAGCTGTAAATGACTGATGTACATGGAAGAACTGTGACCATGTAAGAAATATTGAAGAAGGGTTAGAGTAAAAATAAACTGCAGGATCAAGATCAAACAATATTAATGAAAATGGAGAATATAAACAGACCAATCACAACCACTGAAATTGAGACTGTGATTAAAAATCTTCCAACAAACAAAAGCCCAGGACGAGATGGCTTCAGAGGCGAATTCTATCAAACATTTAGAGAAGAGCTAACATCTATCCTTCTCAAACTCTTCCAAAATACAGCAGAGGGAGGAACACTCCCAAACTCATTCTACGAGGCCACCATCACCCTGATACCAAAACCAGACAAAGATGTCACAAAGAAAGAAAACTACAGGCCAGTATCACTGATGAACATAGATGCAAAAGTCCTCAACAAAATACTAGCAAACAGAATCCAACAGCACATTAAAAGGATCATGTACCATGATCAAGTGGGGTTTATCCCACGAATGCAAGGATTCTTCAGTATACACAAATCAATCAAGGTGATACAACATATAAATGAATTGAAGGATAAAAACAATATGATCATCTCAATAGATGCAGAAAAAGGTTTTGACAAAATTCACACCCATTTATGATAAAAACCCTGCAGAAAGTAGGCATAGAGGGAACTTACCTCAGCATAATAAAGGCCATATATGACAAACCCTCAGCCAACGTCATTCTCCATGGTGAAAAACTGAAACCATTGCCTCTGAGATCAGGAACAAGAGAAAGATGTCCACTCTCACCGCTATTATTCAACATAGTTTTGGAAGTTTTAGGCACAGCAATCAGAAAGAACAAGAAATAAAAGGAATCCAAATCATAAAAGAAGTAAAGCAGTCACTGTTTGCAGGTGACGTGATACTATACATAGAGAATCCTAAAGATGCTACCAGAAAACTACTAGAGCTAATCAATGAATTTGGTAAAGTAGCAGGATACAAAATTAATGCACAAAAGTCTCTTGCATTTCTATATACTAATGATGAAAAATCTGAAAGAGAAATTAAGGAAACACTCCCATTTACCATTGCAAAAAAAAAAAAAGAATAAAATACCTAAGAATAAACCTACCTAAGGAGACAAAATAACTGTATGCAGAAAACTATAAGACACTGATGAAAGAAATTAAAGGTGATACAAACAGACGGAGAGGTATACCATGTATTTGGATTGGAAGAACCAACATTGTGAAAATGACTAATCTACCCAAGGCAATCTACAGATTCAATGCAAACCTTATCAAACTACCAATGGCATTTTTCACAGAACTAGAACAAAAATTTTCACAATTTGTATGGAAACACAAACGTCCCCCAGTAGCCAAAGCAATCTTGAGAAAGAAAAACGGAGCTGGAGGAATCAGGCTCCCAGACTTCAGACTAAACTACAAAGCCACAGTAATTAAGATAGTACGGCACTGAAACAAAAACAGAAATATATATCAATGGAACAGGATAGAGAGCCCAGAGATAAACCCACACATGTATGGTCACCTTCTTTCTGATAAAGGAGGCAAGAATATACAATGGAGAAAAGACAGCCTCTTCAATAAGTGGTGCTGGGAAAACTGGACAGCTACATGTAAAAGAATGAAATTAGAACACTTCCTAACACCATACACAAAAATAAACTCAAAATGGATTAAAGACCTAAATGTAAGTCTAGACACCATCAAACTCTTAGAGGAAAACTTAGGCAGAACACTCTATGACATAAATCACAGCAAGATCCTTTTTGACCCACCTCCTAGAGAAATGGAAATAAAAACAAAAATGAACAAATGGGACCTAATGAAATTTCAAAGCTTTTGCACAGCAAAGGAAACCATAAATAAGACCAAAAGACAACCCTCAGAATGGGAGAAAATATTTGCAAATGAAGCAACTGACAAAGGATTAATTTCCAAAATTTACAAGCAGCTCATGCAGCTCAATAACAAAAAAACAAACAACCCAATCCAAAAATGGGCAGAAGACCTAAATAGACATTCCTCCAAAGAAGATATACAGATTGCCAACAAACACATGAAAGAATGCTCAACATCACTAATCATTAGAGAAATGCAAATCAAAAGTACAATGAGGTATCACCTCACACCACTCAGAATGGCCATAATCAAAATACCTATAAACAATAAATGCTGGAGAGGTTATGGAGAAAAGGGAACCTCTTGCACTGTTGGTGGGAATGTAAATTGATAGAGCCACTAAGTAGAACAGTATGGAGGTTCCTTAAAAAACTAAAAATAGAGCTACCATATGACCCAGCAACCCCACTACTGTGCATATACCTTGATAAATCCATAATTCAAAAAGGGTCATGTACCACAATGTTCATTGCAGCTCTGTTTACCATAGTCAGGACATGGAAGCAACCTAAGTGTCCATCAACAGGTGAATGGATAAAGATGTGGCACACATATACAATGGAATATTACTCAGCCATAAAAAGAAATGAAATTGAGTTATTTGTAGTGAGGTGGTTGGACCTAGAGTCCGTCATACAGAGTGAAGTAAGTCAGAAAGAGAAAATAAATACCATATGCTAACACATATATGTGGAATCTAAAGGGGAAAAAAGTAAATGGTTATGAAGAACCTAGGGGCAGGACAGGAATAAACACGCAGATGTAGAGAATGGACTTGAGGACACTGGGATGGAGGAGGGTAAGCTGGGATGAAGTGAGAGAGTGGCATGGACTTATATATACTACCAAATGTAAAATAGGTAGCTAGTGGGAAGCAGCCCCATAGCACAGGGAGATGAGCCTGGTGCTTTGTGATCACCTAGAGGGGTGGGATAGGGAGGGTGGGAGGGAGACGCAGGAGGGAGGATATATGGGGATATATGTATACATACAGCTGATTCACTTTGTTGTACAGCAGAAACTAAGACACCATTGTAAAGCAATTATACTCCAATAAAGATGTTAAAAGAAAAAATAAACTATACCTACATATAATAGTCAATAAAAGAAAAAAAAACAAGAAAGAAAAACAGAATGTCTGGCATATTTCTAAATGGTTTCTTTTTCCTCTCCCCTTGCCAGAAGAACAAGGGAATTGCTGACCTGACACAAACAGACTGCCAGATATTTGTCCAGGGAAGATAGTTTTATTTGGGATCAGCAAAGAATCGCAATTCAGAAGTCTGCAACCATAGCAAGCTAAGTCCTGCATGGCAAGGGAAGGAGAACTCTTTTACAGAGAGGAAAAGGAAGTTGGGAGGGTTATAATAAACAAAGAGTCCATGTGTTTTCATTGGCTGAGTCTTTGCCAGGAAAGAATAGGAGTCTTTCTTCTTCCTGTTGGGCTCTGCTATCTTCACAGGGCACAGGAGCTCCCCCTTCTGGTCCCCTAACGCTATTTAATTGAGGTTTTTGTTTATTAATTTTTTATAGAATTTTCCTCCAACATTTACTGTGAGAACCTGGTTGAGTTCCTGGATGTAAAACTCACAAAAGCATGGGGTCCTCTCTATGACTGGGCCCCCTTGGATTTTTTAATTTTCGGTCTTGTCTACACTGAACCTCGAGCAATTTGTCAGTTACAGTTTGGGTTTTCCTACCTTGGCACCGATTGCCGCGGCAGTTTTCACTTGTGAGTCAGCTCTAGTGAGCCATGACTCCCTGTATTTGCCTGTCTGCCTCTCCAATCATGGGGGCAGCAGTTTGTCCTGTGTCCTCGCCTCTCTATTACGTATCTAAGAAAAGTTGTTGATTTTTCAGTCTGTTCAGCTTTTTACCTGTTGTTAGAACGTAGTGGTGACTTTCAAGTTCCTTACTTGGGAAACCGGAAACCAAAAGTTTAGCACTGATTTATTTGCTTTTAATGTTGAGTTGTAAGAATATTTTATATATTCTAGATACAAGTCTTATCAGATATATAATTTGCAAATATTTTCTCCCATTGTGTGGGTTAACTTTTACTTCATTGACAGTATCATTTGAAGCAGAAATGGTTTTAATTTGATGAATTCCAGTTTCACTATTTCTTTCTGTTGACATTGTACTTTTGGTGTTATCTCTAAGAATCTATTGCCTAACCCATGGTCACAAAGATTTATCCCTATGTTTTCATTGAAGAGTTTTATAATTTTAGCTCATACATTTAGGTCATTGATCTTTCCTTTTACTCTTTGTGCCTTTGAATTTAATGTGTGTGTTTTTTAGAGAGCATATAGTGGATCATTTTCTAAAATCCATTCTGCTAATATCTACCTTTTCTTTGGAGTGCTTAATCTATTTGCATTTAATATAATTACTGATAAGGTGGGACTGTGTGTCTGCCATTTTGCTATTTGCTTTCTATATTTTGTTTGTTTGTTTCTCTCTTACTCCACTGCTGAATTTTCAAGGCTATATATGTATGCAAACAAGTTTAGAATTACTATATATTTCTGGTGAATTTAGCCTTTATTCTGTGGTGACCATCTCTAGCCTTAATAATGCTTTTTGTCTTAGTCTTTTTTATCTTTTAGTAATATTGCTATCCTAGTTTTCTTTTTTAAAAAATAAATAAATACATACATTTATTTATTTATTTAGGCTGCTTTGGGTCTTTGTTGCTGTGCACGGGCTTTGTCTAGTTGTGGCGAGCAGGGGCTACTCTTTGTTGCGGTGCGGGGTCTTCTCACTGTGGTGGCTTCTCTTGTCGCGGAGCATGGGCTCTAGGCCTGTAGGCTTCAGTAGTTGTGGTGCTCAGGCTCAGTAGTCGTGGCTCACGGGCTCTAGAGCGCAGGCTCAGTAGTTGTGGTGCACAGGCTTAGTTGCTCTGTGGCATGTGGGATCTTCCCAGACCAAGGCTCAAACCTATGTCCCCTGCATTGGCAGGCAGATTCTTAACCACTGCACCACCAGGGAAGCCCCTATCCTAGCTTTCTTTATTCTACTCTTTTGCCTGGTACATCTTTTTCCCCCTCTGGTATATCTTTTGATAATTTATTATTTCAACCCTTCTTAGAAATGTTTATTTATTGAGATTATATATATTTGGATTTGTCTCTACCATCTTACTGTTTCATTTCTATTCAAACTTCTTTTTCTATTCTTGTAATTCTTTCTCTCTTATGATTGTTATGGTAAAATTATTGTATTTTATTCTTTTTCACATTCCACTCCCTTTTCCTATAACAGTTTGAATTTATATATCAACTACTATTCTTTTTTTCTTTTTTTCTTTTTTTTTTTTGGCCATGCTGCACAGCATGCGGGATCTTAGCTCCCTGGCCAGGGATCAAACCCATTTTTCCTGCAGTGGAAGTGTGGAGTCTTAACCACTGGACCGCCAGGAAAGTCTCTCAAGTAATATTCTTTAAGTCGTTATCAGTACAATTTTCTTTCATAACATAGCCTAAAGTTGAAAATAATACCTTAATCTCCCTCCCCCACAAAAAACATGGATGTTAGTACATTTTAACTCCAAGCAATGCTCCTCCCATGCCTGCCAACAACAGGCCATTTGGTCCAATATTTTGTTTTGTCCTTTATTTAGACCAATAAATTAGACATGATTAATATTTTATACATAAAATGTTTACTTATATTGACATACATGCTTACTGTCTAATCTGTTCAACATTCCTTTTATAGAAACAAAAACAATAAAATGCACACACTTTAGTATGTAGTTCAATGAGTTTTGACAAATATGTACACACATTTTTGGAGATGCAGCCATGCAGCACATCCGCCACCCTACCCCCTGTCACTGGCTGTAGGGAGCACAGTCAGTAGACAGCGGGCCATGTGGAGGAAAGCTGGGAACTCTGGTAATCTGCAAAGTGCATACTCCCTTCTCAATGGAGAAGGTGCTACTTTAGTCAGTTGTTGCCATTAGGGCCCAGTGTTGTCAGTTCTTTGGAATTTTCATGAGATGCTGGAAATACAGAAATTATGAAAAATATTCTTACTTGTCTTTTTTTTTTTTTTTTTTTTTTTTTTTTTTTTGCGGTACACGAGCCTCTCACCGTTGTGGAGCACAGGCTCCGGACGCGCAGGCTCAGCGGCCATGGCTCACGGGTCTAGCCACTCCGCGGCATGTGGGATCTTCCCGGACCAGGCATGAACCCGTGTCCCCTGCATCGGCAGGCAGACTCTCAACCACTGTGCCACCAGGGAAGCCCATGACTTGTAATTCTTGGCAATGGATTCAAATGCCTTAAAACACTGGGCAGGCCAACACAAAATATTTCTACAGATATTATCTTCCCCTTCAAATCACTATTTTTCTACTTTTGCCATAGATAATGGTAGCCTGTATATTAGATTGAGGTTGGGTTCCCTCAACTTCAGTGGAAGCTCCCCCTGTGGAATAAGAATGTGTGACTCTCAACCTCTTTCCATGGAAAACAAAACTACCTGTGGAAGAAGAGTGAAAAGAGGGACAGCAGAAGTAACTGAGATGGTCACAGAATCTCTCAACATGGCCTTTCTTGGTGGTAAGAGAAGGTGAGAACTTTGCATGGCAGAGATTTGCCC